>NW_020172731.1:7885147-8003309 GCF_003031525.2 Neophocaena asiaeorientalis asiaeorientalis | reverse complement strand
CTGAGCTGGCGCATCTGAAGCCTGTACTCTGCAACAGGAGAGGCCACAACAGTGAGAGGCCCGCGTACCGCAAAAAAAAAAAAAGTGTAGGGAGAAAATTATGGCACTTTGGGTATTAACAGCATTCCTATCTTCATCTAATCTTTCTTACTCTCATTTCCTCCTTGCCTCAATTTCTTCCAAATTATTATTTATTTTAATTAATTAAATGTATTTATTCATTTATTTACCATTTGACCCTCTTTACCCATTTTCCTTACTCCTCATCCCCCACCTCTGGAAACCACCAATCTAATCTGTTCTCTGTATCTCAGAGCTTTTTTCTCTTTTTTTAAAGACTCCACATATAAGAGAGGTCATTTGGTATTTGTCTTTCTCTGTCTGACTTATTTCACTTAGCATAATGCCCTTGAGGTCCATCTATGTTTTTTGAAAATGGCAAGATTTCATTCTTTTTTATGGTTGAATAATATTCCTGTGTGTGTGTGTGTGTGTGTGTGTGTGTGTGTGTGTGTGTGTATACACCTGTTTCTTTATTCATCATTCATCAATAGACACTTAAGTTGTTTTCCATATCTTGGCTATTGTAAATAGTTCTGCATGAACATGGGGGTGCATATATCTTTTTGAGTTAGTGTTTTCATTTTCTTCAGACAAATATCCAGAAGTGAAATTGCTGGATCACATTGTATTTTTATTATAAAATGGCAAGATTTCATTCTTTTTTATGGTTGAATAATATTCCTGTGTGTGTGTGTGTGTGTGTGTGTGTGTGTGTGTGTGTGTATACACCAGTTTCTTTATTCATCATTCATCAATAGACACTTAAGTTGTTTTCCATATCTTGGCTATTGTAAATAGTTCTGCATGAACATGGGGGTGCATATATCTTTTTGAGTTAGTGTTTTCATTTTCTTCAGACAAATATCCAGAAGTGAAATTGCTGGATCACATTGTATTTTTATTAATTTTTTGATGAAAAATTGTTTTTAATTTCATATTTTGTTTTATTGCAGGTATTTTTGTATTTTGCTTTAAATCCTGTTTGGAACAAAATGTGACATAAAAAAATAATAAGTGCTATCTAAATATTTGTATAAACCTTGATGATTTTTTCTTTTCTTTTTTTTTATGATTTTTTCTTAACTTGAGTTAGGGTGTTTGAATTTAGTGTTTCTTATTTTAAAAATACAGCTTAGGATGATCCAGCAGAAATCACAACATAAACCTGGTTAAAGGTGATGCCATTACTGTCTTGTTTAATCACCTTTTTGCCCTTTTGGGGGATAATGTGTGGAGTCGGGGGATATATCGTTCCCTGTATCTTATTTCCATACAAGACAAGCAGATAGTCTTCTAAATTTTATTCAGAATAAGATCAGCAGAGTAGAAATACATCAGTGGTACATGTGAAAAAGAACTTGATTTCTTAACAAAATCAGTCCTAATGGGTCAGGAGTGGACCCTAACTGTGCTCCACTTTAGCTACATTCAACTACCTCTGAAGATAAGTTGGCCTGTGGAACATATTATGAAACAAAAACGAAAACAAGCAACTGGTAGAGCTAAGAAAATCATGTGTAGTCTTAGTTTGCATGAGATGGGGCCAAGATGCTTTTGATCCAAGCCTGGTATTTCCAGGTTAATAGGATGTAGATTCCAGGTTTCTTGGCATCACCACATTTACGACCTCCAGAGACTAGGGCATGGAAGGCACCTTTGCAGATCATGGGGCCCCCTGAGTCACCCTGGAAAGAAGAAAACGGGCAGATACTTGGTAAGAAGCTGTTGAACTTTTTCAACCATCAGCTGTTAGTTACTCAAAGGAGTCCTTGGTTTCTTTGTGTCCTGCAGAGTGCCTGATACAGCCCCTGATGCAGTATAGATTCTCTGTGTCTCTGTCTCCATCCAGGATCATGGTTCTGTCCATCTGTCTGTCTGCCTCTCTTTGTCCATGTCCCTGTCTCTGTCTAAGACTATGTATATTTACATCCTTTGGTAATCAGTGACTGCTGAACTTTATTCATGAAGAAATGGGTAGGCATAAAGTTTGAAATAACCCACGGAAATAAAAGAAATTTTCAAAATTATGAATTCCATTTTGGTGCTCATGGATTTGAAATCAAGTTGCTATTGAGACTGGTAGAAAAGAGCAATGTATTGAAGTAAATGTCTTGGTGGCAGGTACTCTATCTTCTCTATTATTTTTTTCTATCATCATATGATTGAACGTGGGGCTCTGCACATACCCAACACTTAGTAAATACTTGCTCAATGAACTGATTCTTGAGGACTCACTCTGACAACAAAACAATAAACAAAAATTCTGTCAAGGAAAGTGACAAGGTGATAGAGGGGGAAGCCTTGCCTTTCAGATAAGGAGCTAGTTTTCAAATCTAAAGAGCAGTCTTTGCCTCTGCTACCAATCACATCAAAAACTGCAGTACTTTGTGCTTGGTTGGCTGTGAAAATAGAGGCTGAGGGGGTTGATGATCTTGGGGCACCGCAGTTACACATGATGTTTGTCATCATCATACCCTCCCCTTGATAATGCTTAATATAGTATAACGTGAATATTATATTGTATTTTTAAAAAAATTAGTAATCCATCTGTGCTAGGTAGCCTTCATCACCTGTAAACATGATCACCTATTTTTTTTTTTTACTACCTCAGGAAACAGAAGATTTTGAAAAGCATGACTGTTGTTCCTTTTAGTCAGTTAGCAGTTAGTCAACATTATTTAAGAAACACATAATATACATTTGAGCTTTTTGCATTTGGGTTTTAGAAGACCTATTAGTTTAAAGGTGGTGATGGTGGGGGGTTGAGAAGTTATCTTCTAATCACCACTACTGACCTCAGAGTTGGTAGGCTTTCTAAGGGTGGTAATACCCCTCAGTAAAAGTTATCAGATATAGTTAACTATCCTTTTAAGGATATTAAGTTAACACTTAATGAGTGCTTACTACGTGTTGCGCAAGTACTTATGACTCATTTGCATTGGTAGATGAGAAAGCAAAGAGAACACTGTGCAGGATCGGAGGGCACCTTTTTGGAGTTGTGATGCGATGTTCTCCACGCCTCTCCTCCTCGGTGTGGGTGTGCAGGTGGGGCCTGACTGTAGCTCAGCAGCCTGAAATGCCTGTTTGAGTGAGGGGTTCTTACCTGGCAGGAATCCTTCTGGCCTCTGGCATCTCCTGCACATACCATGTTTTTAGTTATAATAGGGTGGTGGTTGTAATAACTTGGGCTGTTGCAAACTTTTCGACTTATGACAGTAACAGTGACTTCTCGCAGGGTATCAGAGGGCCTTAAAAATTCTGGGTCAGTGGCTCCCCAGCCAATAACCTGGCATTTTGTTCCAGCTTTAATATCATCTTTGGCTCTTGGGTGGAGCAGTTGGACATGTTTGTTGAGTTTTGCGGCCGTGTGAAGCTGACAGATTGAAAAGAGAATAAATTATCATTTGTCCCCAGTAGTATTATTAGCCTGAGTGATGTATGTGTGGTCCCTCTGTGCTAGGAGGGCGTCCCTCTTCTTGAATCTACTTTGGTGGTAGCCCACAGCTGCATTTGTGGTTGTTGCTTTTCTGAACATGCTCTTCATTTCCCTTAGAGCTCAGTGATCCTTGGGGAGGGAGCTTACACAGAGCAGGAATTTTGCCCAGTCTCTAGCAAACTGGCCTTTACTCCACATTGGATGGTTTGCTGTGGAATAACATCCATAGGTCATGACTTTGAGGGCTGGGCTATTTCCTGCTAGATAGGACCCTTGAGTATGGTCTAGACTAAGTTTGGACTAGACTAAGTATGGTCTAGACTAAGTTGTAACTCACTTCTCTATCCCTGAAGTCACTTGCTTGGCTCTGTTGTATAAGTGACTTGTATTTTTCATTTGCTAATGAGAAAAGCATTGGGGAAAAAGCTTGCAGCCTGGATCCTTGGTCCTGTTGGGGTGTTCTCCTCCCACGTATGTGAGCATCAGAGCTGTTTTAACTTGTATAAACACAGCCCAGATACATCTGTGATAACTTCTTGTTTCTCTCAAGGCAGTAAATGGAGTATAATGGGCCCTTATAAAATATGTCACAATCACCTCGAACAAGGGGAAAGTGCCAACAACATCCTTTTGTGTAGATGATTTAACAACTGAACTGTGCTGTATAAGAATGTTGGAGAAAAAAAAAAAAAAAAAAAAAAAAGAATGTTGGAGAAACTGAAGGAATGCAATGCTACATACCTCAACCAGCATAATATCATTTGATTTAGGATCTGATGTAAATCCTGGGAATCGTATGAATCTTTTAATCTCAAATGTTTGTTTGGAGGCCTCATTCTTTGAGAGAGAGTGTGCTCCTAAAACCACTCTGGAAGACTGGCCTTTGGCAAACCTAAAAAAAGCAAAGAGAATAGACACCACAGAATGATTCTCAAATCTTCCAGTGAGGAGTAGAAATGGTGGAGGAGGCCATATACCTACAGGAATAAGGACCAGCTCCAGCCTGTGTAGGATTAGGTGGAGTGACAGAGGTGTCAGTGGACCCAATCACAAATGGATGATAACAAGGGCCAAACCCATCCCACTCCAATTCCCCAGCCTTGCAAAAGAATATCAGGACTTGTACCCTACTGTGGGGAAAAAGGAGTGAAATCCTAAGTGACTGAGATCAAGTTTACAATAAAGTCGTGTTAATTTATATAAAAATAAAGGAAATTATATTTCTCGAGTTTGTGGGTTGTGATTTATATCCACCATTGCTAAGTTTTTTTTATTCAGGTAAAATATACATAACATGAAATTTATAACTTTAACCGTTTTTAAATGGTTCTGAAGCATTAAATACATTCACATTGCTGTTCATCCATCACCACCACCATCAATATCCAGAAATTTTTCATCTTCCCAATGTTAAGTGTTTTAATAACTAAAAGGTAAAAAGGCACAACTCTACACTTGCTAATCTGGTATGTCTAAACCTCATCTCAGGGCAATATGGAGAAGTAAAGTCCATTAGATGGCTTTCAACTATACTCATATGTTCTGTCCCCTCAGTTAGAAAGATGATTTAGACAAGAAGGGAAAACTTTCCTCAAGGTGAAAAATCATTTGAAATTAAGACACTTTAGAGTTAGTAGTCATTGGTAATTCCATTGTGGAGATCTAGGGGATAAAAACTGGTGAGTCAGATGAAGAAACAACAGTTTTTTTTTTTTTTAAATCTCTAGTCATATACAATTTTAGTACCAGTATTTCAACAGTTGATCTGATTTACTGTATGTTGAATAAAATTATATTTATATCTAGTTATGAAATATATAAAAATTTTTTTTGAGATCTTGACAACACCTTGGAGCCATTTGCATACTACAAAAATATCCCATTTTAATGTGTGTTCTCAGGAAATGACTTCAAATCCTTTTTTGGAACAAGAAAGGTGATAAAAGGAATTATATTTGTTTACATGTAACTATTTCATTGTCATGTGGAAAAGAGTCAGGGCAGATTACAATAAAAACACACATACCCAATAAACACACATATATACATATGAATAAAGATTAATAAAAATTAAAAAGAGCACAGAAACATACGGAAAAAGGAATAAGAGGTTGTTTTAGGTTTGGGGAGCCAGTATATGGCTATGCTGGGGTGGGTTTGCGTATGGCAAGGCTGTGACTGCTGGGAATTACCGTTTTTTGGTTTCTACCAAAAGAGTTTATTCTGGTTTATTTTGGGAATTCCAGCTCTATTTGTTGAAAAGTTTGTCTATTGCAAAATCAGGATGGGGATGAAATTTCTCAAAGGATGTAGATTGGATTTCTCAGGATTGATTCAAACCCAAATTCAGCATACTCACTAAACCCAAAGCTTTGGAGGGGAAGGATGATACAAAATCCCTGGGATTACTGATATAATAGAAAAGATGGATACATACATAAATAACTAACACAGGAAGGCTGGGAGATACAAATGCAGGACGTGGAAGATGAATTCTGAGTAGGGAAAGGGTGCTGAGAAAATGTCTGTTTTTCCTTCATCTTTTACCAATTTCCTTGATTTGTTAATGGCTTTGAAGTGTTTTAGTTATTTTTATCTCCACTGGGACATATGAATACCAAAAACAACCCAAGCAGACCATGACTGTTTTCTGAACTTTCCATTTCTAGATATACTTCAACTGTAATCTGTACTACAGAGGTCAATTTTTTTCTGCCCACAGGATACCTGGAATTACCTGAGTTCTAGGATCCCACCTCCTTACCTAAATCCAGGTATGAATAACCACCGAGGAGAAGTGCCAATACTAGTGTCTCTTTTGCACAGCGCAGTGTTTCTCCACAGGTGGTCTTTGGACCACCTGCGTCAGAATCATCTGGAGGTGTCTGGCTGCATGGCACCTCTATAAGCCCCGTGCCAAGCCCCTTCAAGCCTCTTATTTCCTCTGCCACTCTGCTTTGGCACTGAGCAGTGTTTCTGCTTAGACCCATTCCTCTGGGTGTGTTAGTGAAGGTAGGGTCCCTATTTTTGGAATTCTCTTGCCTAAGAGAGGAGGGAACTACCTGGCTGTCAGAGATGGGCTGTCATGGTTTTATCCCATCAACACGACTGGACCATGATATTTGTTCCTCAGTGATTACCATGGAAGGTACAGATATTAATATAACATTAGATGACATTTATTAGGTTACTGTAGTGTGCCAGGTTTTGTGCTAAGCATTTTACATATTTTCCCTCATTTAAACCTCACAACAGCCCTGTGGAGGAGGTATTAAGATTATCCCCATTTTGCAGATGAGGGAATTGATGATCAGATAAATTGACGAACTTGAGAAAGTCCCACCAATATTAAGCGGAGGCTCTAGGATGCAAATGCAGGGAGGATTAAAGCTTCTTTTGTTTGAACCTGGGGTCTGGATTGGTAACCATTCTACTCTGGGAGCCTTGAGTGATTTGGGATGGAGTGAGGCCATGTGGAAGGGGCTGGGTTGGAGCGAGGAGGTTCCATCTATTCACTGGCTAGGCAGGTGAAAGGATGGGGGAGTGTTCAGTGGGAGAAGGCATTGGAGGAGACTAGGGAAGACAGTGGACAAGAGTTGGTGAGAGTTTTGCTTCTGATAAATTGAAATGCTGAAAATGTTATACAAGAGGATTTTTTACTGGTTTCCTTTTGTAATTGGCATGGCAACTAATAAAGGGGCCAAGAGACTAAGTGAGGAACTTAGTGTGGATGGGTAGTGAGAAGGGAACACCCCAGATTTGGCCCCCTTCACCATTTTGCTGAGAGAGGGGCCTGTAGTTAGTAAGCTATTCTCGTAGGATACTTGGGAGTCCATTTGTGGGAAGCCACCATTGAACTATTTCATAAATATTTTGGATTTCACAAAGCTTAATGTTTTTCTAAGCACCAATCTGCCTACATTTTTACACCCAAGTGTCCTGTAGAGGAAATCTGATCCACATATTCTGCAGTTCTTTAAACTACAGCCATTTAAAATAATATTTAGCAATAGTTTTTTTTTTTTTTTTTTTTAATTCCAAGACCTCTTTTTCCCAATTTTTCAATTTGGGAATCTATTTCTACTGAGTCAAGTTCACTTGACAAAATTTAAAATTCAACTTAATAATACTATTTACCTTTGGATAGCAATTTATGGCTTGTGAAGGACTTCACATAGTGTTCATTTAGCTTAGCAAAAACCAAAACCCCAAAAATCCCCTCCCCTCCAATTTATTTCCTTTTTTCTATCCAGCATTTGTTCAGCATTTATAATAAATCAAGCTCTGTGTCTGGGGAGGTTATAATCCATTTGAATGTGTAACCACAAGCATATTTGAAGATGTGCATATTCTGAATTGAATGAACATTTATTGATAGTCACCCTCTGCTTAGCTGGTCCCCAGGGGACAAGTGCCCTAGAAAAGACAGAACTAATGAGGACACAAGGGTGATTTCTGTGACAGCAAGAACCCTGCTTAAATGAAGTAGCCATGTTAAATTGGAAATTAGTGGCTTGCTATTTAGAAATAAAACAGAAGTTCCCACAGTTTGCAGGCTTCAGAATTTCTAATTTGTGTTCAAACAGTCTCATTAAAATGGAGCAACCAAGCAAAATCCCCAAAATATGGGAAGCAAGTCAATTCAGTTGTTCCATTTAGATATAACTGATGCCTAGAGAGTAAATGATTATGGCTAAGAGGTTCTTAAGTGAAGTGCTGTCATATTTGTAAGGAAAGGAGAAGGCCCCATCTTTTCTTAGCTTATTCAGGCAAGAAACATAAGGAAGAAACATACAAACAAACACCAGCCCCCGGGCTTCCCTGGTGGCACAGTGGTTGAGAGTCCGCCTGCCGATGCAGGGGACATGGGTTCGTGCCCTGGTCCGGGAAGATCCCACATGCCACGGAGTGGCTGGACCCGCAAGCCATGGCCACTGAGCCTGCGCATCCAGAGCCTGTGCTCCACAACGGGAGAGGCCCCAACAGTGAGAGGCCCGCGTACCACACACACACACACAAAAAAATCACCCCCCAAGCCGAAACAAACAAACAAAACAACAAATGCCAAATTAGGTTTTTATTGCTTTTCCTTTTGTGATGGTAGCGGCATCCCAAGAAGGGTTTTGGACATTTTTAGCTGAAGTAAGAGAATCATAGAATGAGAGGTTATAGTCCGTCTTTAGAAAAGCTTTCATTTTACGTATCCCAGAAAAAATAGCTCTCTCTCTCTTTTTCTTTGTAAATCATCTATACTTTTTTTTTTTTCACCTAGTTAGATTGTTGCCCCTTACAGCTGTGATTCCCAAACTGTGGGCCTCAGACCTCTGCGGTGGGCATTGAGCAGAGGAGTAAAGGTAAGGGGTCTCAAAAATCCATTAGCAAAGCAGGTTCCTCATACATATAACAGTAATAAGAGCTGCAACTTATTTGCAGCTCACTATGTGCTAAGCATGCTAAAATATTTAAATAGATACTATTTAATCCTCAAAACCCCATGAAGCAGTTATATACTATTATTATTATTTCCCATTTGTAAAATGGGGTGCAAACGCAGGTTGTCTGATTTCCCCTAACAAGGTCAGGAATACTGCCGCTTCATAACTGTTGCTGTGTTCCCAGGCATTACATGAAGGACTTGAATTTGTCTATTGGGTTGCCTAGATCTCCCAGAAAAGGAGAACTTGGGGCAGAATCGCGGATGTGTGAGAGGGTAAATAAACTCCACCAGTTGGTCAGTTATCACAGTAGCTAAGGGTAGATCAAATTCTCTCCTGGGAGAGGCGAGCTTCTTTTCTAGCCAACGTGAGGAAACACAGTAAGCCTACTACTCACCGAGAGTGGCAGTGGGCCGCTGTCAGCACCCACTGTGGATGGATTAGCACGCCCCCGCAAATGTGATTGCCGCCATACTGCACGGAAGCCATAAATGGCCTGGAATGAGGTGACGCTTCTCTCCCACCGATAATCTCCAACTTGAAACCTCCAAAAGAAAACCAAAAGATTTAATGCAAAAGATCTAAGCAGATTATTTCATGTAATTCTTCTTTTGACAGTCATTATATCATTTTTCAAAGATTAAAAAAATCTTTCAGTCACCTAATAGTTATTATAATTTTACTGATGAACAACCGGATAATACATTACATTTAGAGGGAGCTACATAGAGGTAAAAATTATTTTCATTTATAATGTAACAATACAATCACTAGAAAATCATTTAATTCTCACATGTGGTAGGTATGGGAGATACTTACACTCTGGAGTCATGTAAGTCCCGGCTATTAGGAAACATAGAAAAAAAGAAGAAAACTTAGTCATTTCAATGGCTTAGATTTAAGAAGCCCAGATGAAATATTGTGACTGTATTGGTGAAGGAAGACGAGTGTGAAGACTGAGTTTCGATTTTGCAAATTTAACTTTCTCACCACAAGTGTTCTAGAGGTAAAGTTTTTCACACCTAAGATTAAAGGTATATATCAGTTTGGGGAGTTTCGGAATTGTGCTTTTAGCACTTTTTAGAGCAAGGTATGTGTGTCATAAAGTACTCATTTCTGTAGTTAACCATTTTCAATATCTATATAAGTATTCGTGTTATAAATGGTGAGAGAATAAAAAATATGCAAGCCATAAGAACTTAATGAAGTTCAAAGATGTTCATTGCTCTAAAGTAATACTTACTATTTTTCCTGGCAGAAAACGATGCCTATCATATTTAGTTTCTCTCTATTTTTCATTTGGACATAGATTTATTATGTAGAGAGACGTGGAACCTTGCACAGATCACGGCTGCTTTACAATAAGGCTTAGCTAAAGCCTGAACATCATCCAGAGAAACCCATATGTTTTGTAGCAAATTTATTCGTAGTCATGCCATTTTCTCTAAATTTGACCAAATTTGGTTAAATTTTCATTACATTTTTGGAAGATTTAATAATGTTATTAAAGGGGAATATTGGCAACATATATCTAATTCGGAGTGTCTCTTTTACTCATTTTTAATTGAAAATGACCATGTGTTTATCCAGGGCCTTAATAATAATATCTTTTAAAAATCAAGGACTGCACTTTGTCACTCTCCCCAGGAACAGATGAAACACATTGCCAGGCTTTCTACTGTACTTTCTCCTTCACTACAAAAGGTATTCGACTTAAGATTCTACGAGATTCTGTTTGTGCTGGGTGCTGATCAATAGTGCAAATGTTATAAAATGAGTATGGATAGACAAGTCAGGCACCATGCATGACCCCAATCACTTTGCAGAAACACTGACCAAAATTTACCTTGAATTAACAGGACTTATTTTCCTTTTTCTAAGATACGTGTGTCCTATCTTTTATTTTTTTTATAAAGGAGAATTGAAATACAGAGCTATTTTTCTTGGCAGATTGCGAAAGACTCCTACTAAATTGCTCTCTAGCATAAGACAGTGGGAATAATAAAAAACAATATTATACTTGTATATTCTACATTATAATTTAATGTGTCTTAAATTATTTCCAAAATTCTCTTTACATGATCATTTATATGTTTTCATGTCTTATGTCTGTGAGAAAGGCAGGACAAACTACTATTTTTATGTTACAACTGAAGAAATGGGTTCAGAGAGGCTACGTAATTTGCCTAAGGTTACACAGCATACAAGCCGGACCAAATCATTTGCCTGATCTGAAATAACTTGTATGTTAATAAATATACCACCGGAGCACAGAATTTGAGAAGTATCCTGTTTGCACTTTACCAGGATGCAGCAACAGTAAAGCTCTCCTGCATGGTAAATAAGAAGAATTAACAAAACCAATGCAGAGTAGTGACTTCCTGTCTCATCGACCTGTGGGTGAGACAAGGAGGAGCCGGATTAAGAAAAGCCACAAACTTAAAGCAGATTTATTATTTCCAGCCAAAGGTCCTCGTTACTTTGCAAGTCATTGTTGTCACTGTTGGTGTGCCTTGATGGATTCCTCATGTGCCACTTCTGCAAGCTGTAAAGTGGGCTTGATGATGCCAGCTCCCCACTGTATTGCAGTGATGTTGGGAACATAAGAAAGATAATGTGTGACATTTGGAAGTGATTTGAGCTGTGAGGAAGAAATGAACTGTGTAAAAGACAGAGCTTCATTTTTGCCGGGGTGGCAGGGGGGCATGGTTAAAAAATCTCTCAGCTGCTTATTTCTGTGTAGTAAGGACTAGTATCCACATAGATTTTTACAAATTGCTAGGCATTTTCAACTCTATTTCCTGGGAGGTGGCTGTCATTAGTCTTGTTTTGTGGATAAAGACTTGCTGGAGATTACTGACCTAGCAGGTGGCAGATCAGTTCTTAAACCCTTAGGTGCTGGCTCCAGGGTCCATGTGGCTTTCAAACTGACCACATGCCTGCCCTACTTTGACAAGTTCTGGGGCTTAGATGCTCTAAGAGGCAAGCTGGCTGTGCAGAGGGAAAAAGGATTTAGCCATATACACTGCAATTAGACATGGTGAGATTTAATTCAATTGGGAGGATTTTTTTTTCTTTAGAATTTTTGGCTTTTTTTCCCGGACTGTCTCATAACTCTTTCTTGTAGCTGTCCTGGAAAATTCTGAGAATCATGTTGGTTTATAGTAAGGAGTTATTTGGTTTGGGCTTTAAACTGATGCGGGGGTTAATAGCATCATTTGTTATAACATTCAGGATCCTGGATTTGAGAACAGTGAGCTGTGTAACATGATGAGCTCCACCATCTAATTTATTTCTTGATGTCGATTTTTGTTCTGTTGAGTCTGCTGCGGGGAGAGCCGTGTTTGCTTTGGATGAATTTTGTAGCAGCTGTGCTGGGCTGAGCAAGTGTGAGGCGGTGCTCCGAGCGGGACCAGTTCACAGGTCAGGGGCCTTGAGGTTCTCCTTTGCTGTGTTGTGTTCAGCTGTCCCTATTAGCTGTTCTTGGCGATGCTGATTTTGAGCTCCGGGTTTTTGTTTTCCTCCATCCCTACTGTCTCTCGACCCTTCTGTGTTTCGAGAGACCCATACAGAGCAGTTGTCTGGAAGCTCCGAAGGCCACATGTGGTTCTCTCCCTTGGGCTTCCATCACATTCATTAGCCACGCCCTCTAAAGCCTTGTCACTCAAAGGATGGCTACCAGACCTGTGCCGGTGTGTGACCTGCTTATTACCCATCTAGGGCAAGATGAGGACAGAAGTTGAGAGAAAGAGTTTAGAGGCTGTTACAGTCATTTATCATGACTCTGTACTAATTTACTTTATTTAATGAAATGTAATTTAATGTCTGTCCAACCTAATCATATAATAAGGCATGCATTTTGTATGCCTTTTTAAATTTAATTTTCCTACTCATCTGTGTTTTATTGTATAAAAGTATCAGTCCACAATGAATTGAAACAAAAACCAAACAAATGAACGAACAAACAAAATTTCAAAACGTACCTGGTCTACCCCATGGGTAGTTTGAGTACTGCTCTGTAGACACAAATGCAAAGCATGTCTATTTCAAGCCCTTCCCATTTCTTCCCTTTTGACCTCCTTTGGAAAGTTTTCCAACACCAAGGTTTCCAAGACTCCCATGGCTGTCCTGCACCAGGCACTTGAGATCAGGATTTGGCAGAATTCTACTGGGTCCTTCCTTTATGACCACCACCCTCTGGGCCTTGGTTTCTGTCCAGTAATGATTTAGCTAATCTGATACATGCATCTGCTAAGAATTATGATGAAACTATGGCAGCTTTGAAAATTGGAGTAGGGAGGGTTATTGGGGTGCTGTATGATGACATTATGTCCAAAGGTGCCCAGAAGACAAATCCTACTTCAGATTACAGCCATTCCTTCCATGAGATTCCATAAAATGGATGAGATTGAGAACAACTGCAAAGGAAAGCAAAGTATCCCTTGACTCAGACCTGAAGCTTTGGACTTAACCTCAGTGTAGAGAAACTGGGTAAGCTGCAATGGAGCATATGGAGCCCTGTCTTTTCCTAAGCTACTTCATTTTAAATACTTCAGAGAACTGCTCCATGATCTCCCTTTGGTGGAATGATGATGGTGATTAAAGTAGGATGGAGGGAAATTTGTTTTATATTTCTCTGCCTTTTAATCAGAACATATTTTGCGTATTAATTATCTTCCTTTATTAAATATGAGTATGTTTCCTATTCACCACTATTGAGTTAAGTAACACAATAGTCCTTTAACCTCCTCCTCCTTTACTCCTCTCCAAGTCAACTATGAAATAACTGCAGTGAATGAGAGGTACAATGGGTAAGTATGGACGGTATCTTGGCATAAGGAATAACCACACGAAAACAGCTTGAGAATTTGGCAGATGGGGATTTCCCAGTACACCTGGAGCTGGCTGCCTGGCCAGATACTGTCTTAATCTCAACTTTTTCTCCAGGCCTCAAGCTGCCCTTTTGTGACACCTCTTCTTTTTCTTTTCTTCTTCAGGGTGGCTTTTGATGTTCATTTCCACTGAGTTGAAATGTTATGGGAGGGAAAGTCCCACATGGTGTGGTCCTGTGATGTCACTGGACATAATCACTCACACTGTCTGCAGTGTTTGTCCTAAAAGATTTACACATGTGAAAACCCTTTCAACAGGGATGACTGCCAAAGGAAGGTTTGTAGCCCTGATCTCTCTCCCAGCAGCAGACTTGTAGGGCCACTGGCCTTGCACAGAGGAATTGAGGACTTGCATGAACCTGGTGGGGCTTTGGGAAGAAAACTGGGGTCCATATGTAGTCAAGGGAAAGATGTCAGGGAAAGAACTTGGTGATAGAAACCAGAAGAAATGTGGAAGCAGGAAGGGAAAGGAAGGAAATAAATAAATATTGCAGAGGAAGGAAAGAAGAAAACAATCAATGGAGGATGGGAGGCCTTACAATGAAACACTTCCATTTATAGTTGAACATCTCAGATACTGTGATGTGTCCCAAGCCAAATATATCATCTTTTTTAAAATAGAAACACATCTGTTAAAAGGAATAATCTTTTCACATTGAAAGCAATTAAGTTGTTTAAATGAATCAGATTGGTTTCATAAAATAAAGCAGGAAAACTAGTAGTTATTTCAGAGAGGATGGTCAGATTCATTCATAAAGGAAACACAGTAAATGCTGTAGCCAAGCTGGAACTCAATAAATCAATTGATTCAGTATTCCTTAATTTTTCATTTACAATGAATTCAAGTAGGAATTTTCACACAGTTCTAAGTGTGATAGAAATACTTTTCCCAAAGGCGAATGATTAACCAAACAACACACACACACACATACACATATACACATTTGCACATTCCCCTGCCCCACACCCACTGATCCCTAAATCCCTATCGTACTCTTTATCACAAATAAATTCCAGGTGGATCAAAGATTTTCTATGAAAAAAGTGAAACCATTATAAACATTAAATGAAATGGTAAGTTAAAAGCAATGTTTGAGAGAGGAAGACATAAAGGAAACCAATACATAAGAGTATATAAAACTTTGACATTTGTAAGGCAAAAAACACCAGAGGCAATATCCAAAGACATATGATAAAACATTCCCCCCAAAGATAATATCTTTAGTATGTGAAGAGATCTTACGACTACATCAAAGAAAATAGGAGTAATAATAAATGAGCTTGCTAATGAACAAATCAGTATAAGTATAAACAAAATAATGCTTTAGTTAAATTTCCTTTTAAGGAAGCTAGCATATACATAATAGTTTTAAAAAATATTGATGATTTTAGGATAGAAAATAAAGCACATTTTTGCAAGTCTTAGTAAGTAAAAGTTTGATGCACTAATGGCAAAACTATAGCAAGTGCTGATAAAAAGACCACCAAGCTGAGAAGATATAAATCAACGAAAGCATAATCTACTACATTCACATTGTTGGTTGACAAGTCAGTGAATGGGGTTTGGCAGCAATGTAATGATCGTGCTTTTTTCTTTTAGATCTTGAACTCTGTAAATCCTCTTTCCTTTCACAACTTCCTTAATTCACCTCTACTTCTCTCCAAAATCCAAACACATATTTTCTCTTCTCACCAGAATTTCAGATCACTGGTCTTCTTGCAATTTACCCACGTCCACTAGCTTTCTTCTGGACACATCTGACCTCTTTTCAGTCTGAACAAGATGGTCATGTTAACAAGGCCCACCTATCTGGAATTCCCTGGTGGTCCAGTGGTTAGGACTCTGTACTTCCACTGCAGGGGGCATGGGTTTGATCCCTGGTTGCAGAACTAAGATCCCACATGCCTCAGGGCATGGCCAAAACAAACAAACAAACAAAAAAAACCCAAACAAGGCCCACCTATCAACTCCAGGTATCATGCCTCCTTAACCTTCTACTGTGGAACTGCCCAACCCTACATCTCCCTTCCCGTTTGCTTTCTCAGATTCTAGGTTAAGAATTCTGCTGCAGAAAATCACAGTACCCTAGTGGGCTAGCCCACCAGCTCAAGAGTAGAGAGTTCATTGTACTCTAGAAATCCTCTCACTTATCTCCTTCATTCTCTAGATCACTGGCCACAATAGCCTTTCCAGACTCTGTCTTTCCCAAGCCCCCCTTTCCCTCCATCACTTCACCTTCTACTTCAGACGTTGAAGGTGAACGCTCTCTTTTTATTTAACTACTCATCTTTTCTTCCTGGCCAAGCGGGAACACCTCCACAGAGGGACACCTCTATTCTTCTCTTCATCTCCCAGGGTCTTTATTTCTTTATAAAGCAACTTAAATTTCTACATCTCCACTAGCTCAATCCTTCAATATCCATCCATCCATCCATCCATCCATCCATCTATCCATCCATCCATCCATCTATCCATCCAACCATCTCTACATTAATTTTGTATGCAAGCACACAGACCTATCTATTCATGAAAGATATTCACCTGAACATGTTTGATCCTCAGTTTATCCTTCCTTTCCTTTCCTAATCAGAGTTCTTTCTTTCATAATCAATTTCTTGCTCTCTTGTCATCCCAACAAATTGTTTTCATTTCTCACTGCTAAAACACGCTATCAGTGAAACTTGTGGGCTGTTCTCAATACTCATTCTTGTTGATTTATCTGCATCTTTTCTTTCTGCTGACCAGTTTTTCCTTGAAGCATCCTCTGCCCCTGACTCCTGTCATACTCTCTGTTCTGACATTTTTTTACCACTTCAATCACTATTTGTCTCTTTACTGCCACATCCTCTTTCTGTTCTCCAAATTCTCTCTATGAGTCTCTTCTATTCTCTTAAGCCCAGCCTGTTCCAAAGCAATTAAACAAAGTTAAATGTAGCTCTAGTCTTCAGGACTTCTCAGAGCCTTTAAATGCTAATGTGTATTGTTAATACCCAAGAGGATATGTAGGGATATAGTATGCTCAGTGTCTCAGACTTGTTGGACTAAAGAACATTTATTTTCACAGAGCATATCAAGGGACATGGATTCCTTAGACCTCATGGTGGGAAACCTGTGTACAGTTTCCGATTTTCCACTTTGACCTCTCTTCATAATATTGCTCCAACAACTTTTTCTTCTACTCTCTAGCCTCCTTACTCTCAAGAGGGAATAGATTATTTTCTATTCACCACCTCTAGGCCATCCAAGCACTTACCTTATTATTCAAGTGCTATAGGAAGTGCCACCTTCTCCATGAAATATCTCCTAATCATTGCAGGTGGAGGTGCTTTTTCCCTTTTCCCAAAGCAAGAGGAACCCTTAGAAGTAATAGTTAACATCTTCATAGATGTTATTATGTGTTTATTTTATTCAGTCTATTCATCTCCGGGATTGTCAACTTCTTGAGGACTGTGTTTAGGCACTTTGTGCCTGCAAGGAATGCTTTCAGCTGTGAGTAATAGAAAACTCAACCCAGAGGGACTTAAACAACAAGGACATTCACTTTCTCATGTGACAAGAAGCTCAGGGGTAGCGGGGCACCAGGGCTGATGAATCCAGTGGCTCAGTGTTACTATCAGGACTCAGGTGTGCATCCTCAGTCCTCATGTTCACTAACCTCATGGTCCCAGGTGTCACATCTGGCTTCTACAAGGTTAAAGGGAAGGTTAAAGTACACAACTCTTCCTGTAAGTGTATTTTACGATCTCACATCTTTTCTAGAAGCATGATGACACCTCTCCACTCCCACATGTAGTTAGACAGAACAAGATCCCATGCCTTCCCCAAACCAAGGGATTTTCCATCGGACTGGCTTAGACACATCTCCCAAGCTGGGATTTGGATCATCTTTGATGAAGAATAGAGACTTGAAAAAATAGGGGTTCCATTAGCAAGGTGGGAATGGACAGAAGTAAATTTCTACCTTAATATCCTGTTCAGTTCCCCACAGATGGCACTGCACATTCTGTAGATTTGCTGAGTGAGTAAAAGGATGGACAGTGGAGTATGCCAAATAATGTGTTTAGTCAAGATTTTAGACCTCATTACCCACCTTCTACCTTTCCTGACTCTCTAGGAGGAAGATTCAAAATTTGAATTATAAGGAGGAATATTCATAGGTGAACACTTATAGTTGTTAATTCTATATTTGAAATATTAAAGCTTTTGCACCCTCCTCCCACCTCCCGTACTCTTCACACCAGTAGTATCAGGAACGAGGAATATAATAGAACCATTTTGAGTAAATGTCTCCAAGGGAATTCACAATGATAAAATCAAAACATAAACATAAAATAGATTTTAAATTAAGATTTTCATTGTCTCCATCAACAAAATTATAACGTTGGGAAGCTTCTCTTTCTTTTTCCTCATGTTCAAGACAGCAACCATATTTCATTGTAAGTGATATGATGCCAGTAGTTGAATCAGTCTGTCTTTTAATTTATTATTTCCTCCAGACATTCTTTGAACATGTGTCAACAGGAAAGAACATGTTTCAAAATCCTTTTCTGCTCATTTCTCCCTTAATAAACAAAATGAAGTTTGAAAATGTGTCTTTTGGTCCTCTCCATGCTTTCTAAAATTTGGCAAAAACCAGAATTATCAGAACTGGTCAAGACCACATTCTGAAGCAGGTAAAACTCACCGTGGGGACTCTTTCATCTCCACTCTCAGAATTCCTCCGTCTCTTAACAGTCCTCATCTGCAAGCATTTATTGTCAGCAAATACCCACCAACATCTCATAGCTCAAGAATATTTTAAGGTGTTGCTACTTTACAGTGTATTCTCATTTTATTTAATGTTTCTTAAATAATTTTTTAAAAACCTCTAAATATTCAGAAGAAGCATCTCTAATGATGAGCTGTCAGGTATGGATTCAGGGATGGAGACAGTTTGGGTAGAGAATATTCCTTGTTCCGATTAAGTCACATCACATAGGCATCACCTACTCTGGGTACATAACAGGCTGGCTCCAGGAATGACTTTTTTTTTTTTTTTTTTTGCATATTGTTGGGTAATTGAAAAGCCAGAAGTTCCTGAACTGCTGCTGCCAGGGGGATGTTTAAAACAGTCACACTACAAATGCTAACGCACATGTATTTCTGCCCATGTGGGTAAGTGGGAAGAGAAATATTCGTGTGGGAAGTGGCCAGAGAAATATTTTAAAGTTTGGACTTCAATCAGAGAGTGCTTTACTCACTTAAATATCCCTATGAAGGAGCAAAGAACACAAAGGGTGAGGGCTCCAGGAACAGCGTGGGTTTCTGGTTCACAGATGGCGCCAACACACACACACACACACACACACACACACACACACACACACACACACACACAAGCCATTTCCAGGTCCTATGTACCAAGGGTATAGGAAGCTGGGCAGTGGGGTAGCCCGGTGTTAGGAAAGAAGGTCCTTCTCTAAGTGGTGCTTCCCTTGTGTTACTCTCAGACACCTGCTGTAAGAACAAAGTCTCATACATTCAGAAGTCTTAGAAAAGTGACAGGATCCAAGCCAGCAGGTTGCAGCCCCAGCTGACAACATGCAAAGAAACCAACCCAAACCAAAGTCAAGGATGCTTGTTGTGGGATCTAAATCAAAGTGCAAGGTGTTCTATATGATGAGGAGACTTTTAATAATTCATAGTTCAGGGAAGAAGGAAAACTCTCCTAGTAGACTTATCAGCTTTCCATCCCAGACATCAAGAACACTGTTCACTGTTCATTCTTCAGGCTTTTATTCTCACATCGTTGTTCTGTGAAAGTGTCAGAAGAGATACAGAGAGAGAAGAGACGGGTGATGAGAAAGATTGTGTGCATCCAAGTGGCCAATCCTCTTGGGGAAAATGGTCAGGAAAATTGATGTAAAATCTCTGGGTCAAAAACCAACATATGGTAAACCTGTATTTTATTTAAAAATAATTTCCTGGGGAAAGTCTCTTCATTCTCAAGTTTTAAAGTAGTAATAATAACCATTGGCAATAGTTGGCATCTTGAGCTATATTTTAAACTTATTAAATAAAGGTTACTCTTCCGATGGGAAAACAAGGAATAAAAGAAGTAGGCAGCCAGCATTTTGCCAAGTGTGTCAGAGCGAAGCCAAGACTCCATAGCAATTTAGCAATGAAGGATTAGTCCCTGCTGAAATTCTCTTTACAGACCACGAATCAAGCCCTGGACACAAAACAAAATCAACATGGAACGTACACAGAAGGGTCATCAGAATGCGGACAGTGCAAGTAAGAGACAAGGGACAATTCAGACAAGTCTACCACAGGGATTATTCTGTTTTATCCAGTTCATTAGTGAACACAATGTTTTTACCTGAACTCTCACCAGTAATACTACTTTAGTATGTATATATATGTTCATATATATATATATATTATATGCTTTTAAAGGTAACTGTTTAGTAAACTTGATATAATGAGATACATCCTTTTTATAGCCTAAAGTCTATAGGTAAAGAAATAGCCAGGTAGGGTTACTTACTCATGGGACAGAACAAAACCCACCTGAGTTGGAAGTCATAATTCTGGTACCCACAATGTACTTCTTTCAGGATGTTGTTTCAACAAAGCATCTGCTTGGGCTACAAGTGTTAGAATCACAGGATGTTATTGCTGAAAGATACCTGTTTCAGTCAGGTTCTGTCAGGAAATAGAATCTGACCCAAGTGATTCAAATGGAGAGACTTTAATGAAGGGACAACTCACAGAGGTGCAGGCAAGGTAAAGGGCCCCAGGGAAATGCAAGCTCAGGAGCCATTGCTGCTCCTCAGGACCCAGTGAGAGCCGAGCAGTGGAGAGCACGCCCAACAGGAGCCGTGGGCCTGGAGGGATGCAGCTTCCACCCCAGACGCAGGCCAGAGCAGGCAAGGAGGAGGGAAGAAATGCCACGGCCCCTCTCTCCTCTTCTGATCCTCTGTAGGTGCCTCCCATAGGCCAAGCCCAACCAGAAGTCAAAGGGCAAGGGAGCCGGGGTACCGTAGTCCACAGAGGGCATGGAGCAGGCAGGAAAGGGCAGAGACTGATTTGGGGTGGGTGGGACGAGTGGCGAAAAACCACACAGCACCTAGAAATCTGTCCTTTGTGCTCTGACGGGAAACGCCAAATTCTTCCTTTGTCTGGTCATAGACAGGGCCCAGGTGGGCAGCATGCATAGCAGGCATGTGACTATATAAAGCAGAGTACACCTGCTAGAGGTAAGAGTTCATTTGTTAGAGGTGAGCAGGTTGGCTTCCCCAGAAAAGAGGTGGCCTCTTTCCGTGGAAACCTGGTGCCCCAGTGCTTACAGCATTCAGTCCCCGTCAGTCTCTGATCATGCCAGGAGAGGTGCTAGTGAACACCATGAACACTTAGAGGGGAATTCTGTAGTTAGCTTGTGGCATCCTAGAGCCTGAAGCCCCCATAATGCCAGGAAAGACCAGCCTCTCCCAGGCATGAATGTCCAAGCTGGGGGGACAGGGCTGGAGCTAAGGTACTGACATGACATGTCACTCTTGTGTCCAGTCTCTGATCACAGCAGGTAAGGAGCTGGTGCTTCCTAATCATGCAGCCCAAAGTCTAGCTCTGTTTGGCTCTCGGTGCACTGCTCTAGGATGGGTCATGGGGAAACCATCCCCATCTCCCCAGTGAACTCTGCTCTGTCAGATCTGGTGCATGTGTACAGCTTTGCCAGTTTCCATTGTTTACAAGAAACCCAGGCAGGAACCAACATAGTGTGGGTGGCAGCAAGGCTCCCACAGCAGATTTGGAGAGTCCCCTAGTTCCCCAGAATTCCAGCCAAAATCTCGTTTAACCAACTGCATGTCAGCTTATGAGGCCAGGATGACTGTGCAGTACTCATCTACATTGCTTTGCAAAAGGAGATGGTCAGTGGGCTGCATCTTGAATGTTGTGTCTAGCAAGTGTGACGTTACTGTGACACCTCACTGGTGGCTGATGGGCAGACATCATAATAGGACAAAGAATTCAACAGGAAAAGCAAAATAGATGTGTCCATTACAAAACAGTTGTACAAGTGCCCTTGAATATATTAGTAATATTTATTTGCAGTGCATTGCAAGTTGCTCAGTTATCTCCGTATTTATTTCTGATCTCTTTGCAAGTTATTCAGTTATGTCTTTAATCCCTTCAGCATAAGTGAGGTTTTGACTTCCATTCATTTTGTTTGGGGGAGGGTATTGTGAGAAATTGGCTTTTTACTGTTCCACTGAAGCCCACTGTGTCAGGGATCCAAGTGGCTATAGCAACAAAATCTCCTGCTGACTCTTCCTCTAGACTCAATCCCTGAAAATTAGTTGGAACAGATTATAGTGAGCCCTGCGAAACGCATCTTTTGGTTTCAGAGGGGCAGTGAGCTGGAAGGTTCATCTGTTCTTTGATCCTCCGTGACTTCTCTGATCCTGTGAGTCCATGTGACTCATCTTATTCCAGGTCTTGTTGTTTCACTGCCTTGGAAACTGTTGGATTATAATATATAAGGCCCACTCCTGGCTACCTTGACCTTCAGCCTTGAGGCTGGATTATGCAGACCCCAGGGTCCCCAGATCCCTGGACCAATGCTGAGGGCTCTTTCCACATGCATGAGGTCGTGTCTATAAAAATAAACCACTTTAACAATTTGGGTTTAAATTGACTTTTTATTGTATAAATCAAGATTCATCCACCCCACCCTCCCAATAAGTAATGGAATCAAAGTGTTTAGTGGGTGGAGACACAACCTGAGCTTCTGTAACTTCCTGGAGACTTTCTGTATCCCTTCTTTTTCCACTGTGTACATCCACTTGGGTGCTCTGAGGAGACCAGAAATCACAGGGTCACGGAGAGCTGGGGCAGGAAGGGGCATCTGGTGGAGGTCCAGCCCAAGGTCTCAGTATATTTTGAGAGCTCACTACTTACCATGCGCTGGCTGGGTGTGTCAGTTTAACCCTAGGAAGTAGGTATTCTCGTGTGTTTGCATCTGGGGAAATCAAGACTTAGAGATTTCAAATGTGCTCAATTTGCTCTGTTAAAAAGTTGTGGACTCAGGATTCAAATTCAAGTGATCTGACCCCAAGTCATACTTTTTTAGGCACTGCTCTATATAGCAAAATAAATCTGCTGCTTCTACCTCCCTTTAATTCCTAACAGTGGAGCTGGGAGTCATGGGGGAGTGGTAGGCGTGCGGCAGGAGGGGTTGGTGGGGGCAGAAAGGAAAGTGATCTGATAAACTCTTTTGCACTCATGATGTAATGCTGGAGCTGTTTCTAGTGTTTTAACTTCAGAAGAGGGTGAAGTGAAAAGAGCATGCCTGCAACCACGGCTGCCTGAGAACTCGGCAGGGTGGGAGGATGCTGGGGGCTGGGGACGGCTGTCTCAGTCACTGTCACGTGAGGGTTGGAGTTTGTGAGGCTGTCCCTGAAGTTTGCTTATTTCTTTTTAGAGCCTATGCCATTTCTCAGGCCCCTTGGATGTTCAGGACCTGAGGGAAGCATCGTGAAGATCACGACAATGATCATAAAATGGTTCCCGCTCACCGGAACTAGAGGGCCCCCTGCACGTCAAGAATTGTGTTCGGAGTGCCGAGATGCCATGTTGGGTGAGGGGTCCATTCTGGCCTGGAGGAGCTCAGCGGGGGCATCATACAAACCCTGACATTTCTGCCTTGAGGGGTGAAGTGTTTTTTTTTTTTTTTTTTGGTACGCGGGGCCCTCACTGTTGTGGCCTCTCCTGTGAAGTTTTTTTTTTTTTTTTTTTTGCGGTACGCGGGGCTCTCATTGCTGTGGTCCCTCCCGCTGTGGAGCACAGGCTCCGGACGCCAGTGGCCATGGCTCACGGGCCCAGCCGCTCCTGCGGCATGTGGGATCTTCCCGCACCGGGACACGAACCCGGGTCCCCTGCATCGGCAGGCGGACTCTCAACCACTGCGCCACCAGGGAAGCCCCGGGTGAAGTGTTTTGATGGATGGAGAAAAGAGGGGGAGCAGGCTCAGCCCAGGTCACATTTGTCATCATCTGTGGACACATTTGCCTACAATCTGGTCATTTTTGTTTTCAATGACGAGAAATACTTACTCAACTGTAAATACTAGTGTTGTATAATTACTACAGGTCAAGATTAAAAACAGAAGTTTTAAAAAATATTTAGTTAAAAATAAAGTATAAAACCCCAAGTTATTAACTGTTTCTTAACTCTGACTTCTTTGGCAGTTGAATAAACAACTTACCTGGAAACACTTCTTAAATCAGACTTTCTCTAGCTCTAAGCTCTGGTGTATTTAGGTCTTGAGACACTTTCCGGGGTCACATTTATTTCTTCAACCCCTTTCTCCTCTTTTCAGGTACTAAAGGTCTTTGATTACCTGTTTATTCTAGTTGCCCTGGCAGTGGGACTGTATGTGGAGGGAAGCTGTACTTTGCGTTTTGAAGTTTTGAATGCTCCTAACTGAATGTGAAGCACTCTGATGATGTATCCACACCTCAGAGGAGAAGCCTGTCTTCCCACAGCAGGTTTCTGTGGCTTTCCAATTGCAGGCGAACAGTTTTGAAAGCTCACCATGTAGGATTGTTTGACAGAGTGAAGCCTTAACTGTTTTTGTTGCTGCTGCTGTTGTGTTTATGAGGTGTGTGTGCGTGCGTGTGTGTCTGTGTTTTAACCAACTAGGAAGAGCTTATCAAGGCAAGCGTGCCACATGTGTTTTCCCTTTCTCAACAGTTTTACTAACTGGTTCCTCTCAGGTGCCTTCAACAGTGCCTGCCAGATATTCCCTGGTAGCATCAGATACCCTACATTTTCTTGCTTTCAGTATAAGCTCTTGTCTGGATGTGGGATGCTTAAAAGGTGATCATTCGTGACCTTATTTGAAGTCCCATTATTTAAATTTATAAAATGAAGGCATTAATGCTAAAAGAAACCCAGCGTGGGTCAATGCTCCAAAATTATCCATTTGTTATACTCTTGGTCCTTCCTAGACTAGACCACATGAAGGTTGAAATTTTGATCTTGAGAACATTTTGAATGCTGAAAGCCCAAAGTACATTGGATTCCTTTCATTCTTGGAGACATTGTTTGGTGTTTTATTCAGTGATGACTTCCTAAATATATTTACAAAGGAGACAGGCTCAGCGTGCTGTCTGGAAGTGGTGATGTGTACACAGGCTCATGATCCACTGTTAGAAATGTAAGCTCTGTGTGTGTGTGTGTGTGTGTGTGTGTGTGTGCACGCACGCGCACGCGTGCACTTTTGAACTGAGAGTGGGATATTAAACTTGGGCTTTACAGCACATATATCTAACCCTGAAGTACCTGATCAGGTTAGGATGATGTTTATGAGGCAGCTTGCAAGAGCTGGGGCTTCGATTTCATCATATAAGGTTCTAGTGGAAGATTAAAGACTGATGAAATACTTCATTCTGCTGCTAAGTAAACTATTGATGGTGGATCAATAAAAATAAAAGCAGGTTTATTTTTATTTAGACAAATACTGTATTTTATTAAATCTAAAATTTTATCAGTATATTATGTGCCATTATTTTATATACCATTGAGAAAGAAAAAAATTCTTCCAATTAGAAGAATTTGTGAAATTCTTCCAGTACTTTTTTATCACTAGTATTTTTATTTATACTTATGGAAAGTACTCTTTTAGGCTTTTTTGGACATAGATTTCTATCATTTAGAACTTTTCATAGGAGGAAAAATATAAATTCAGTAAATTGGTTAGAATATTCCTAAATGACTCCACATTCATATCTGGTTCTTCTGAATCACATGTCGATGTCATATCTTTTTGATAGATTATAGGCCCCTGGGCCACAGAGATGATTAGTAATGCAGCATTTCTTAACAACTAGCTCCACTATTTGTCTCTGAGATTCTTTTCCAAGTGACTGGCACTCATCCTGCACGTTCTGATGTGCATATGTAAGCAATGATAATTACATCGTAATGGCTGTATCCCAACTTCAATCATTTTAATGTGTGAAGATGTATGTCTTAGAATCAGTAAAATATGCTAAAAAATTTGAAGTGCATAATATAGTTAAAAATTCTAGGTCAATCCCTCAAAGATGGGCTTTTCCTTTCAGAAATCTCCAGAGTAAATATCATGTACTAATTCTGCTAGTGTGAAGAGATGTGATTGGGAGAAACCAGTAGTTTAGAAGTTTCTCAAATTTTTGAGTTTGTCAGAATCAAGCGGCTTACTTGTTAAAAATGTTGATTCCTAGGCCCACCCCTGACCCATCAAACTGGACTCCCTGGCAGTGGCATTTTGACTAGCTCCCTTGAACATTCTGACGCTGGTGGTCTGGGGAACAGTGCTTTGAAGCGCGCTGCACCAAGCCCTGTCAGGCACCATCGGTGTACATTAAGCTCTCAGACTGTAAGCTTGGAAACTTCATGAACTCCATGGCAGCCAAAAGAAAGCAAGGCACTTAAAACAGGATCACCATGTGGCCTTTCATTGAGAACATCCTAGGAATAAAGGAGCCAACATATTTCAACACCAGATTAGAGAGTGTGTCTGAAGTTGCTGTTTCCTTAAAAAATTCTAAATAAGAGGCTTGGAAGGTATGCTTCATGTTTCTCCCCGTCTAGTGCTTACCTTTATATTTTTTCAAAAACATTAGATCATTTATTCAACCCACATACCATGTAAAGGCTAAGGCTCTTCATCACTAGACAAACTCTGATGAGTCTGGTGAGGGTGGTCCTGATTAATATTTTATTACATTATAAAAGGAGTCAGTTTAAGGTTAGGCAAAGGAAGTGCCACGTTATTTGAGAAACAAAGTAGCAGAATCATTTCCTATGATCTTGTATTAATCAGAACCCCTAGTCTTTCCAAAATTCCTAGTGAAAATGCCAAGTGGCTTAGCAATAACTTCCAACATGACTTTTTAAACCTATGTTCTCTAACGTCAGATAGTTCTAATGTCTAAATGACTTCCAATGCCTAAGCTAATTCTTCAGTCATTTAGAAACTAGTAATTAAAAACAACTCTTTGGGCCTACAAGAGCAGTTTGTGGGCTGTCTAGTCATCTCACTCCAGATGGGGCGAGGCTGCAGGGAGAGGTGGTGGAGTCCTCTTAAGCCAGAATATGGATGTTTAGCCATCATTCTGTGAGCTGAGTGAATGAAAAATTGCACCTTGAAGAAGGTGAGGGGAGTGAGGCCTGGTATATTATTCGTCTTATAGAATAAGTAACAGTGTTTCACACCTGGTAACTTAGAGATGACAACATGTTTTCACATTTACCTTATCTTTGATCTTCACAACATCTCTTTAAGAAAGGGCTGACAGTGTTTCTATCCCTTTATTTTGCTGAAAAAAAAATGACATCATGTTAATCAGGAAAGCGGGTTGGTGTCTTGCACCAAGACTGATGGTGGAGCTGGGCTCAAACTCAGGTCTCCTGGTTCCAAGTTCAGAGCTGCTTTTGGTACTCAACATTGCCTCTCGTCTGGTATCCAGGAAGTGCCCAGTGCTTCTGGATGTGGGTTCATATTTGGAGGCAGAAGAACACTGTATGACATCTTGCAGATAGGTTCATAGACTCAGAACCCTGATTTGAGAAAGAGCTAGCTGTTAGCAAAACTTGCCTGACTCCTCACATTAGCACCTGCCGGGACTCGGGGTAAAGAGGAGACGCAGGCAGCCGGGAAGTGAGAGCTCCTCACATGTCCCCAAGTCTAGACTTTCTCACTCTAAAAGAGTTCCTGCCAGTCTCAGCCCACGGTGGAAGTTTCTAGATTTGGCCAGGGTTACAAAAACAGCCTGATTCTGTGGCTGCTTTCTCAGGGGACTCCATTGGAATCAGAGCTATGGATATGGTGTTAAAGTTCTTTGGGGGCTGCCCAGAGATTCAGGGTCAAGGTTTGTCAGAGATGCTGTGGGTGTCCTGTGCTTATCTTCTCAGACTTCGCCACACTCACGGTTCTTGCAGGGCTGTTTGCTGCGAGCAACTGTGGTTGTCCCCCCCTGCCTACAGCCTTGACCTTCTTGTTAAGACAAATCAGAGGACCCCATGCAGGCAAGAAGCCCAATTTAAAAAGTCCACATCTCTTTACTCTTCTAAGCAGGTGTAGTTTTTGAAAATTTCCTGTAACATCAAATCCCTCTCTGCTATTAAAATTGTCTTCACTAAGAACTGAAACTTAGAGAACTGGAGAGATATTTCTTTTGGGAAAATGTTTACTCCAAGACATAAGATCATTTTTAAGGAATGAAGCAAAACTTTAGAAATTTAGACTCTTAATGATAGTCATGATGCCCCTTTTGGTCTTCTTAAATCATTACTGAGGCAGAGAGGAGAGATGAGGGGTGTAAGGTGACTTTCTTAAGGTCACATAGTTTGGTAGTGGCAGAGCTGTTTCTAGAACTCCTGCAAGCTATTTCCAGGGCCTGTGACAGCTGACCTGTGACTGCTGTAAAAGTTGGTTTGGCAGAGATATATTTCATCAGGGTCTATCGGCCATGAGGAGCTCCATGAACTCCTTCTCAGGGTGGATGTGGTGCTGCCACACCCAAGGCTGGAAGGTCAAGAGGACAAAGCTGGTTAGCTGTGCAGGAGCTGACATGATGGGACCAATGTCTCTGTTCAGACCCTACTCCACCCTCAGCTGCTTCTGTTGTCTCTGAAACTTCTACCTCATTCCAACCTGTCCAAGAACCTGGGTCTCGCTTTGCTTGCCCTGGGGAACACAGTGGTGCCCGCTGTAACTCACTATTCTCTGAAAATGGTTCTGGGAAACAGTTGATTATGTTTACATATTTATTAAGTATAAGCTCTTATTATATGCTAGACCTTGTCCTGGACCCATGCAAAATTGCCATCAGCTGGTGTCAAACAGGAAGACTTTCAGATGGTACCAAAAGCAAAAACTAAAACTAAACTAAAAACAATGTCTCATACACCTAAATTTCTCTGCTTGCCCCTTGGAAATTTTCACCTTCAAGGCTGCCTTTGTAATTCAACTGAAATCAAACCTATCTGGTAAAGAAATTTGTGAGGAAGGCACAATACACATGGTACCATTTGAATTGACCATGAGGGTTTGGAACCTTCTCAGAGCCTTTCCCATTTTACCTATCTAGAAAAGATGCTTGATATTTGGTTACAAGCAATTATAATGTGCAAAATGAAATACAAAATACCAGTGCACATTACCTAGGCTTATTTTCTTGCTTGGCACAATATCAGGTTTAAGAAAAAAAATTACAATGATATTTTAAATGTGCAAGGTATACTGGGTTGAATTGTTATGTGGTTTCATCATGTCTCTGGCCCCCGCTGCAGAAGGCCACGTGTTGTCCTTTGGATCCTGGGATGGTCTGTTTGACCCACCATAGCTTGAACTTGCATTTGCAGAGCTGTGAAAGCTTATGTGATTCCCCTTGGCCTCACTGACAACCAATGTACAGAACAGGTTAGAGATTTGCCAGTCCCAGCTCAAAGCAAGCCCGCCAAGGGGGACCTCAGGTCCTCATCATCACCAGCTCTGCCTTCATATCATTATTTTTTCTGTGCAGGTTAAAGTTGGCTGCTTGCTTACTCATGCTCTGATTTCCTAACTCCTTGTGGTCATAGCTAGCTTTCTTCATAAGATAGGTTGATCTAAGCTCAAAGTTGGGAAAGATAAAAATACAACTAGACAAAAATCCATTAGGGACTGTGTGGGGACCAAGTTTTTGTTGGGTCTTGGAAGGAATTGAAGGAGTCCCCAAAATGAGCTGTTAGGTACTATGTATTGAGATAGTTCCACCATTTATGAGCTCTGCTGAGCATATTTTCTTCACCCCTCTGTGTATTGTGTTTTGGTTTACTATTACTGTGAATTTGGTATCCTCAACTTATATCTTCTCTCTATGTCATTGTCATTTACCAGAGGTATTATCAATTTTGAGAAATGCAGAAGATGGTGCCCACAAGCTCCTCTTCTTCTTCCCCTTAACACTTGGGATTTTGACATTCAAAGGCCTTTATTAGGGGCTTCCCTGGTGGCGCAGTGGTTGGGAGTCCGCCTGCCGATGTAGGGGACACGGGTTCGTGCCCCGGTCTGGGAAGATCCCACATGCCGCGGAGCGGCTGGGCCCGTGAGCCATGACCGCTGAGCCTGTGCATCCGGAGCCTGTGCTCCGCAACGGGAGAGGTCACAACAGTGAGAGGCCTGCGTACCGCAAAAAAAAAAAAAGGCCTTTATTGTTTCTTCCTTAAATTCCTGTAAAAGTCAGAAGGTTCTTACTTATTATTTTTCTTTATTCATTGCCAATTCTAAGGTGACTATATTTTTAAAATGAAGAATAGCCATCATTTTATTGAATGCATATTGCTTGATTGACACTTCCCATCCCATATCTTATCAATCTTAACAATAACCCTATTAAGAAGGTATTATTGGCCCCATTGTACACCACGAGGAAATGGAGGCTTAGAGACATTAAACTAAGTTCCCTTAGGGAGTAAGTGGCAGAGCAGAGATCAGATCCAGCTCTGACAGAATCCAAAATTTATAGCAAGCCCAAACTAGTGTGCAGACTGGATCCAGTCTAAAACAAATGAAGGCACAGATAATGTTTTCTAATTTGAATGAAATGCTGACCAACATTTCAAAATTAGGAGATTACTTTCAAAATCTGGTTTCTAGCTTCTCTTTGAAGAAATTAGAAGACTGGGCACAGTGCGCTCGTATTCCTGTGTGGTAGCAGTCAGCCAGCCCTACGGAGTGGCTACTTCCCTTAGAGAAGGCGTGTACTCTCAGGTGGACAAAATCCTCTCCTTCCTATTGCATGACACCTTGTGTAGCTCACCACCTCACCCAACTGGGTCACCTGCATGCCTTTGATTTTGCAGTCCTTATTCTAGTCTCTGGAGATGGTCTGTCTTTGGGTTGGAGTCCTTGGCTTTATCATTTGCTAACTCTGTGACCTTGGACAAGTTGCTTAACTCCTTTAGTCCTCAGTTTTCTCATCTCTAAGATGGGGATAAGAATAGTACCTAGCTCTTGAGGTTGTTTTGAAAGTATGGTAATCCACATAAAGTGCTTAGCATTGTGTCTAGTACCTCATAAGCTTTCTATAATAGTTAGGTGTTATTATTGACCACTATTCCAATTAACCGCTCTCCTCAGAAAGTGGGGTTCAGCAAAGTTTGAACAAGAAACCTTTCCCAGGGTCAGCCTAAATTGTGAACTAGGCCATCAGAGCATTGGCCATGGAAGGGTGATTATGTTGTAATAGGCAATAGAGAGTGTGGCTTTGACACAAGACTGACATGGTTCAAGTTTATCCTCTGACATTTTGGGGATCTTGGACAAATTATTTAACCCCTTTCTGACACATGTTCCTCATTTGTAAAATGGGTATGAGAATAATACCTACTTCATAAGGTTGGGTGAGGATCAAGTGAGTTAATACATGTAAAATGCTTCAGAACAGTGCTTGGTACATACCATGCACTCAGTGGATGTTACCTACTATTGAAAACAATTAATCAGAGTGTGCTGTTTGCTTCTGGAGAGATGAAGATAGAATATTTTAAATTGGATTGTCATGAAAAATTTGGGAAATTTGGAGGCTAAGTTGCTGCCCTTCACTTCCCATCTCCTCAGTTTCCTGCAGTTCGGTTTCCATTCCCTCCATCCTCCTAAAATTGCAAATTTGAAGGCTAATCCTCAAGTCACATCCAATGAACTCGACCTCATCTTCTAGAAGGGACAAGAACTTTAGAGATCAGCTCGCCTAATACTGTCAGTTCTCCAAAGGGAAACAGAGGCTGAGAGAAGCCCTGTGGCTTGCCCATCACTGACTTGTGACTGACCAAGAGCTATCGACTTCGTTGGCTGTATATTTACTAGATGACAGTGGGAATATGTCTATTTTCATAGGTGGTGGGGCTTGGACTCCAACATGTAGCTAGTGTAAGAACTCTCTTCTCTCTTTCAAACTTGCTCTTTCTGCCCCACAAACCTTGCTTAATGAGGCCGAGATCCAGTTAATATATTAAGAGGACTGCTCTGTCTTCCCCAGTGGGACCTAGGCCCTGTGACCCTCCATAGCTTGAAGACCTTGTTTCCTGATGGGTAATATTTTCCCTTCCCTGTGACTTGCCTCTCTGGGCCATGGTCTGATTTGCCTGCTGGCTCATTTGTTTCCTTGGGCTGCCTGCCTTGTTTGGCGGTTTTTAGTGAGCGTTCTGATCGATGCCAGGAGGTGAGGGGAAGGGCTCCGAATGGGCTCAATCATTGGACAAGCAGACTTGGTGATGGATGAGCCTTCTCCCCAGTGAGTTTTGGGTCAGGACAAGTCCAACTGATAAGTTTTTCCAAAACTGAGTAAGCCAGAAACAGTGTCAGCAGCATCTTACCACTTTTGTGGGTTTTGTATTGATTTTAAAGGAAATTCTCAGCGGCCGTTCCACATCTTACTAGAAATATAGCTACATCCATGATAAACTTAGATATATGCCATGTGAATTGTTTTAGAAATAACACTGGATGAGGGGTGAGAGGAAGGAAGAGAGGGTCTTTAAAAAAATCCCTTTCAAAATATTTTCTTTCTTCTAAGTATTGAAAAGGCCCACCATAACCCTTTCTTCTTCCAAATGATCTCATAGCTATTTATTGAAAGGAAATACCAAATGTTTATTTATTTTTTTAAAAGGAGCTTCTTCGGTCCTGATGATTCATGTCGATATAATTCTCCTCATGACTGCAGAGGCTCGTAGACAAAGCTATGCCCCAACTGATGTGCTGGTGTCCGAACAATTCCTGTCCTGGAGGAGGGTGTGCAGCCTTCTTTATTCCCCCTTCACAGACGTCCTTGAGCCCTTGAGACGGATGTGAGCGAGTGTTTTAGTCCTCATGCAAAACAACCATCTAAACATAACAGATGACATCAGCCCGGGCTTTTCAATTCCTGGATGGCAGCAGCGTGTTAATCCAGCCTTCATCCTGGATTTCATAAACTAAAACAAGAGAGCCTGGCAGGAGGACAGCGCTGCTGCTGGGTTGAGGAAATTGATGACGGGGAAGCATGCGGGCAACCCAGTGTATAAAACTCATAAACGTGTAGGCAGAGGCTCAGCTACCACTTTGGACGGCTTCTTCCCGCCAGCAAAGACCCCGCCGCGGGGAAGCGGAGCCCGAGCCGCCGCGGGAAACATGAAGAGCCTCCTGCTGCTGGCCACGCTCCTGGTCCCCGCGCACCTGGTGGCGGCCTGGAGCACCAAGTACGCGGTCGATTGCCCGGAGCGTTGTGACACTAACGAGTGCAAAAGCAGCCTGCGCTGTAAGAGGACGGTGCTGGACGACTGTGGCTGCTGCCGGGTGTGCGCCGCTGGTCCGGGAGAAACTTGCTACCGCACGGTCTCAGGCATGGATGGCGTGAAGTGTGGCCCCGGGCTGAGGTGTCAGTTTTACAGTGAGGAGGATGATTTTGGTGACGAGTTTGGTATCTGCAAAGGTAAAGAGTGACCCCTTTCTTCTCCCCGCCCAGGGCACACTGAGGGCTTTTAGCCAGCGCGAGAGATGAGGAGCCTTTTCTCAAATTGCAAAGAGGGAAAATGCAGGTGGGTTAGGGACCAGGTCCCCCACTGATGCTGTCATAGAGAGAGAGAGAAAGATAACTCTGCAGATTGCAACTGAACCCAGTGTGCAAGAAAACCCAGAAAGGAATACAGCATTTCACTCATTATGCCTGGGAGATTTTTTTTTCAAGTTCCCATTGAAGACTGTGTTGCCTCCTTTTCTGGAAAACTTCAGGAACTTGACAGGTAATCTGTTATGGATGGTTTAGGTGTCCTCTCTTCTGCAGTCAGTGATTACAGAGGTCTGCACTGGATAACCTCTTGGAGTGGTGGCTAGCCCTGCGGTTTAGTGATTCTTTGATCTTAAAAGGGTCCACGGGATGGAGGGCACCTCTCAAGATCAAATATTTCTGATGAACACTAATGCACTTTGTGAAATAGGGCAGCTTAAGTCATCTAGCAAAATGACTCACATTCTTGGAGGAAGATACCCTGAAGTATAAAACAAACCTCATTCCACTCTATAAAAGGTTTTGGTCATCTAGAAAAATGAGTGTAAGACCAGGAAAAATAACACCTAAAGAAAAACTAAAATTGGAACTCTGTAAAGAAAGAGGTTAGCACTCTTACAGACTTAAAGAAAAATGAAATTATAGCTAAACAATGCAGTTAAATATTTGTAGAATTTATTTCAAACTTAGTGACTGTAGTTTACAATGTTTAACATGTTTAGAAACGAAAGAACGGTGATTTTAAAATACTCTGTGTATGGATACCTCATGATCTCATGTTAAGAACTATTATTAAGATTCAACACATATGTTATAGCCCCATCCATCAGTTTTACAGTACAAAGAAGCTTTTATTTTTATTTTTTATACATCTTTATTGGAGTATAATTACTTTACAATGCTGTGTTAGTTACTGCTGTACAGCAAAGTGAATCAGCTATAAAGAAGCTTTTAAAATTAAAGGGACTGAGAAGTTTCTAAATAATTCTTATTTTATGTGTTTAATACAACTGTAAGTTTTTATGAATGGTAATCATCCAGTATTGAGCTAATTCCATTAATTCTTTTAGAAAAATATTTTATAAATCAATTACCTTTTAGGCCACAAAACATACTAAAGGTTAGGAAATAAATGCTTGAACTTTTAGGAGAATTTTATTTTTTGCTTAGCTTATTTTTGTTTATAACCAATAAAAAGTAGAAGAGTGAGGAAACATTTTCTCTGGTGGACATTCACATACATTTCTTTCAGCTGAGTAGGATCTCTATTTTCTGTAAATTATAGGGCTTATCAGCCAAGAAAAAAGTACTTCACACAGGGAAATTAGGGAGGAAGTGGTTAACACAATCATACTTATGATATAACAAGTATACGCCGTGGACTGCTTTTTCTCTTGGCATAAAAATTGACTCTGTATGTGTGATTGTAAATGTCCAATTACATATGGGTAAAGAAACAAGCTGTAAGGCATCTGGAGTCTTTAGCACTCCAATATTCACTGAATGATTGAGGTAGCTGTTAATAAGATATATTTTTAAAAGCTGTTTAGGATAGCTCTTGGACATCCTTCAGATTGCAAGTGAGTCTGGTTTCGAACATTTACTCTCTGCTGGGAATAGTGAGGCTGTGTGAACCTCAGCAGTTAGATACATTATATTTTGCTATAGGCAAACTCTCTACTTTAGCTTTTTTTTAAAAGGACACCCCTATGAAAACTGTATACTTTAGCTGCATATCTGGATGTTTTTTAAATATTCAGATGTTTGGTGTCGCGTTGCCCAGATAACAATATTTATTGAACACCTACTATCTGCCCAGCATTATTCAGTACATTGAGGGATACAATAGAAGCATAACTGAGAATCTGGCTAAAGTTTTAGTTTTCAATATCACTGGAGACACAGTCAGATCCCAATGCTGTGTGATTTTCTGCCAGATACTTTTTTCAGGATCCCTCTTAAGAACTATTCTTCCCAACAGAGAGGCCAAAGTTTAAAACCAGGTGCTTCTCTAATCTGTAGGATGCAGAGTACAGCAGTCCTAAATCTCTTTAAAAAATATAGTTCATTAATATCTATCTTGATCATTCTGTGGAATATTAGATTGCTAAAGACTTAGATGCCTCACAACTTGTTTCTTCACCCATGTGGGATTGTACATTTACAAGGATATTCTTATGCCATGAGAATAAATATTCTGCTTGGCTGTTCAAGCCTGGCTAGTCTATTGAGATGCTATTTACATCATAAAACCCATGCATTTTTACTAAATGAGTTTGTTCTCTTTTTCTCAATATAGTATGTTTTAGTCTAAGTATGAAAACATTGAAGCTCTAAAAGCTTCCAGATTTGGTTAGGTATACGAATACATTCTCAGCTTCCTTTTCATTTAGCATATTGGATCTTAGCTCTGCAGAGGGTTTTAGTAGTGAATCCTCTTAACATCTGGAGGAGTTAGGTACATTTGTACCACCATTTTGATAGATAAGGAAGTTGATAAGAGTTGGAGCAGATTGAGGTCTAGCCACTTCGTGAAGAGCTAGGATGATCGCCCTCTTAGCCCCTGGTTAGTTTAAGCCCTTTCCTGTACCTTTACAACAGTAAATTGTCTGTGATTACAGGTGATTCAAATACAGCATCATATCTCTTAAGCTCTGTGAGGAGCTGATGCACATGTCTATTCAATTGCCCACCTTCACTGAGCTGTCACAGAGGTAGCCCATGAGACCTTGTCTTTTGGTATCTAAGCAGAAAGTAGACAGAATTAAGACTGGTTCAAGGATATTGGTTACGTGTATCTGTCTTCAATTAAACTTCACAGCAAGACACTACAAGTGAGGCATCCACTATCTGGTCTTAGTGTGTGATTTCACATTTGTGACAAGGTTTCAATTTTCAAAGCCTGGGATTTTTGGAGAATTGGGTTTTATCTGATAGTCAATATTCATGAGATTTGTCCAATTCCTGAGGCTGTGCACACGGGCTGTGAGGATGGACGCTTATGTACAACAAGCAGCTCCCTCTCTCAACTTTCCCTTTATCCTTAGACTGTCCGTATGGCACCTTCGGGATGGAATGCAAGCAGACCTGCAGCTGTCAGTCGGGCATATGTGACAGGGTGACCGGCAAATGTCTGAAGTTTCCCTTCTTCCAATATTCAGTAGCCAAGGCTGCCAACCAGAGATTTGTTTCTCACACAGGTAAGAATTGATTCCTGTATAAACATTGAAACATAGCCTCATTTTCAGTTTGAATAAGAAAAAATATGGATGAGTAGAATAAGACGTTGGTTTAAATGATTTAGTTTCTTTTATTTAATTTAAGGGAAAGGTGGAGGGTTGTTGAAATTTGTTGCTTTTTTTCAAAGAAACCTCATTAATAATTTTGAAGATTATATCATTTTTGTAAAGTTTACCCAGTTTATATGGAGGATAAATATGATTGATTACAGAAAAAACCTGTGCTAAAAAATAACCGAGATATACAAAGTTATTTAAATTCTTCAGTGATCTGTTTTACATACATACTAGACAAAGCTGCTTCTCTCCCAACTTCACGTAGAAGGAGTACTCTGAGGAATTTATTGGATAAGACTTAAGAGCCAACATAGAAAATATAAAACATTTCTTTTTTTAAACCAAATGGAAGTGCTTAAATGGAATAATTCCAAGCATGCCTTTTTGTGGCTTTTGGAGACAATAAGAGATAGTATCTGTGATTAAAATTTGGCAATCATCTCTAAACCTTTGAATGAAAGTGTGTGATGTTCACATACTGCTTGTTAGTGCTTCTGTATTTCTTACACAGGTTGTTAGAATGTGAGAAATACAGCCTATAAGACTATGCTATTAACCTATTTGGTTATCTTGTTGAATAAATTGTTAGTACAGTAAAGCTTTAAATTGGAAAGCTTTAAATTGGAAGTAGCTACATGTTTAAAATAACATGTAGCCAGAGCAACTGCTAGTATCAACAAACTGTATACTTTTCCCCCTCAGATACAAATAGTTGACAGTCCAAATCTATTTCACTTTTTGTTTCTGGTTCTTTGCACTTCAAATTAAATAAGATTTGAAATATTGACAAATGTGCTTATTTCCCAGCTTTACCTCCTTCTTACATGTGGGTTCAGTTAAGTACATCAAGATAAAGGGGAAATACTGTGTTTTTCAGTGAATTATTATTTTTAAGTGTGGCTGTGCCCTTAAACATTAATTTAAATTGAAAACCTGTTTTTAACCTATTAGGTGAGTATCTACGTGAATACTTGATCTGGATATTGAGATCAGTATTAACATTATAAATACTTATGACTTGTCCCTATAGTTCTTGAAAAGCAAAATGGAAGAAAATTGAATTTTAAGTTCGGAAAAATTTTTTTGTTGAGGTGAAATTCACCTAACATAAAATTAACCTTTTTAAAGTGAACAATTCAGTGGCATTTGGTATATTCACAGTGTTGGGAAGCCACCACCTCTATCTAGCTCCAGAACACTTTTCTCAGCTCCAAATAAAACCAGTACCCATCACGCTGTTACTCCCACTCTTCAACCCCTAGCAACCACCAATCTACTCTCTGAAATGAGGAATTTTTTTGTTTGTTTGCTTTGTTTTGTTTTTGCGGTACACGGGCCTCTCACTGTTGTGGCCTCTCCCGTTGCGGAGCACAGACTCCGGACGCGCAGGCTCAGCGGCCATGGCTCACGGGCCCAGCTGCTCCGTGGCATGTGGGATTTTCCCGGAGCGGGGCACGAACCCGTGTCCTCTGCATTGGCAGGCAGACTCTCAACCACTGCGCCACCAGGGAAGCCCTGAGACAAGGAATGTTTTGAATGGTTTGATTGTCTTTAGTACAGGGAAACCTATTACCTCAGCACAGCTAGCTGCCTCAAACACTTGTAGCTCCTTTTGTCTTATTTTGCTTTCTTAAAACCGTAGGCTACAAAGAACATTAAAGGAGCAACTTTAGAATCCCTCTTCACTCGTTTAAGATTGCACCTGAATCTTTCCCACCAAGAGAGAGTTAAATCCCTGGTGAATCTTTGTTGCTGTTTGGGATGAAGGTCTGGGGGGCTCTCGAGCTCCTCTGGAATATTCCTCAGTGATGGAACTCTGTTGTCTCACCTCCGTCCTTCCTGCTGCACACACAGGAGCACATCCTCTGCTCCTCTGGACCCTTGTGCAGTCTCTTTCCCTCGGGCCTGTCACCCTTTCTCGTTTGCTTGCAGATTCTGCAAAAATCTTGACCACTGTATAGATGCCTTGGAAACAGATACACTTGACCCTTGAACAACATGGATTTGAACTGTGTGGATCCACGTATATGCACATTTTTTTCCCCAATAAACATAGCACCTGTATTTTCATGTTACAGATCTTTAGATTAACTAAGTGTGGGGAACAGTTTGTTTTCGATTAGAGATCACAATCCGTGGAGTCAAAGAACTAGGGTTTGAGTCCTGATTCTATCCAAACCGTTTCAGCTTCCCGCCCTTGGGTGAGTCATTTACCAATTCCTTTGTTTGGGGGCAGATATAACAATAGGTGGGTTTTCTACTGCATGGGGGTTGGCATCCCTAACACCAGCGTTGTTCAAGGTCAGCTGTATTTTGCTGGATGAAAGTTACATTAAGGGTTACACAAAAAATATTTCTGTGCCCAGATTAGGTATCAAGATTCTTATTAGAAATTTATGGAAAAAGCATTTTCTGACCTAAGGTGTTGCCTTTCCTGAGCTAAAGGAGCAACTAAGGATGACTATTAGTGTGACCTCGGTAAACCTTAATCAGGTTGAGGATGGAGCACAGAATATCCTAAAGACCTCGTGGGAAGGCTGCCCAGGAGCCCTTCCGTTCAGTTTTGCATTGTCCACGTGGGACTTCCTGGGCTTCAGGTGCTACTGTTTACAGGAGGGGGCTTGGGGCCTCTGTCCTGTCTTGGGCTTCATATCACCTCTGCAAAGCCTTTGTAAATGGCACCAAGGTTCCTCAGCACAGGGACCTCGGAGGTGCCTTTCATACCTTGATTGCATGAGGTTGTCTTCTCTAACTTTCTACCTGTTGGTCACAACATTCTTGGCAAATGGACTTCCTGGTTTCCCTTCTTCATTTGTTGTTGTTGTTGCTGTTTAGTAGTGAGCTTTCCACCTTTCTAAGATTGGGAATTCACAAGGAGTTTTTTTTTTTTCAGGGGGTGGGTGTGGGGTAGTGGTAAGATTTATTGAGTTTCATGAATTTACATACATTCATTTAACTACTGGGCCATGCTAATCTTCATACAGCAGAATGTGCACTGCTAAAGCAAACACACCTCATTTTTCTGAGAAGCAGAGAACTTCATTTAAAAAATTCTAAATATTACAAATTTTTATGTAGAGCAAGAACTATCTTTATAAAAGGTCTGCCCTTTGGTCTGCCTTCTGCATTCTGGAGTCACATCGATAAGCTAATTCCTTTTCCATATCAGATAGTATAAGAATCTTACTTAGAGATCTATACTTACAGCATTTGCTCATTCCAAAAGTATTTAAGTGCCTACGATGTTCCAGGCACTGTTGCAACAGTGAACAAAACAAAGTCCCTGCCTTCACGGAGCTGATACTCTAGTGGTGGAGTGAGATAATACAGGGAACAAAAGACAAATGCATATATAGAATAATGTCAGGTGATAATAGGAGAATGAAGAGAAATAATTCAAGGAGGTGCTAATTGATAGCAGGTGAACACAGCATAGACTCTTGGAATCTATTAAAGATTTCATTGCAAATCCATTGTAATACAAAAATAAGACAAAACCGTACTTGATCTTGAAGTTATAAACATTTGGAAATGATTTGTATTCCTTCTACTTTCAGAGCATGACATGGCATCTGGAGATGGCAATGCTGTGCGAGAAGAACTCGTGAAGGAGAATGCTGCCCGGTCTCCTGTAATGAAGTGGTTAAATCCACGCTGATCCTGGGTGGGATTTCCAAGAGAAGACTCTATTTTAATGATCATTCAACACACAGCCAACACTTTAGGAATTGTCTGTATTATAGCATATGGACATGTAACTTTTGGAGAATAAGTGTGATTCAGGGTGGGTCCAGAAAAAGAAAAAGTAGGCTACTAACAATCCATAAAATGCATATGACTGGAGACTCTTAGATATTTGTTAAATATTTGAATGCGTATAGATTTGTTTAATATGTGTTTATAGTAATAGTGAAGAACTAAAAATGCAACTTAGATAATCTTAACCTGGAGGGAGATCAGCCAAAGAGAAAGCTAGCCAAACCTGAAGACCACAGCGAGTCCACGGTTCTTGACTTGATGTACATTAATGTTGGGATATGGGCTGGAGGAAGAGTTAGGAGCAAGAGAAGGTGGCGCTGGGGGTGGGAGAGTATGACATTTAGATATTCCTTGTGGTAGCCTCAGTAGAATTTAATTGTGCTTTTTCTTCACTTTGGGAAAAGTGAAAACAAAACAGTCCCTGAAGGAAGTGGGATGTTGGAAACTTGCAGGAGTTTGAGTAGTAGCCTTGAATTGAAGCAGGTTTCAAAGGGCTGCTAATGTAGTTCCCAGGTTACCGCACCTGAAGGATGGTTCTGGGGCACAGGGCAAACACACACTTCCATAAATGGTTTTAAAGGATGCCACCTCAGATGGAGAGAGCAAGGAAGTATTTTGCCCACTTGGGGGAAGTGTGAAGGTAAATATTTATATATTTTTGTAAACAGTTGTTAGTACAAGTCATCCTCCATACCCATATTTATCACCCTCTTGAGAAAATAAACATAATATTGTTGTTTAAAACGGTTAGAATAAAGGTATAACTCTATAAGGTTTTCAAACACCCAAGGCATGGTAAATTTATTATTAATAATTATAGTAATATTAATAGTAATAAGTGTACGAGAAACCTAGAAAAATTTAGTCACTATGGATTTATAAAAGGTCAAAAACATGAGCAACAGAGGGAATTTATTTAAAAGTAAGTGCAGTGACATAGATGAGTTTTAAATTCAAAGTAGAAAAAGCTTTTTAGGAGGTTTGGAAGAGAGTCAATTTCAGCAGGAAATGTCAACTTTAAAATATAGTTCATATTAATGTATTTTTTTCTTTAAACTTGGTTGATAAGTGGAATTATGAGTACACTTGGAAGGATCTTAGCACAAACAGGACTGTTGTACTAGATTTTGTTAGGAAACATTTGCAGAAATATTTTATTTGGAGTGAAGAATTATTTAAGAATCATTTCACTATGTACCTGTATTTTATTCTCAAAGTTTGCCAACAGAGTTGTGAATGTGTGTGTGGCAGGGTCTTTGAATGTAAGCTGAATAAGCTGTTAGGATTTGTTTTAAAAGGACAAGTTTATTATTGATCAATAAAACAAACAAGACAGCCTCTCCTAGTCCATTCATGACTTCGTTAATCATTAAAATATTTAAATGATTCATTCAATGAATAACTCTTTAATACATATCAAAGGACAGGCTCCTCATGTAAATTTTCTGCTACAGATAAGCATCTTCTGTCAAAATGTGAGACCAGAACATGTATTTCTTTTTTTTGTTGTTTTTATTTATTTATTTTACATCTTTATTGGAGTATAATTGCTTTACAATGGTGTGTTAGTTTCTGCTTTATAACAAAGTGAATCAATTATACATATACATATGTTCCCATATCTCTTCCCTCTTGCGTCTCCCTCCCTCCCACCCTCCCTATCCCACCCCTCCAGGCAGTCACAAAGCACTGAGCAGATCTCCTTGTGCTATGCGGCTGCTTCCCACTAGCTATCTACCTTAAGTTTGGTAGTGTATATATGTCCATGCCTCTCTCTCGCTTTGTCACAGCTTACCCTTCTCCCTCCCCATATCCTCAAGTCCACGAAATTGAGCTATTTGTAATGAGGTGGACAGAATATGTATTTCTGCCTCACATTTTTGGTCAACCGATGCCTTAGAGCTTCCTGAAAAGTTGGTCCTTATACATTAACCTATTCCACAGAGGAAAAACCAAAACCAAAAACCAAAAACCAAAAAAACTTCTATTGGTGTTTGAAAGTGGTTACAAACCTTTCAGTTAGGCAAAGACAAACCTTTCAGTGCCCATAAAAGAGTAGTAAAAAAAAAAAAAAAAAAAAAAAAAAAAGAGAGAGTAGTAACATACAGCTTTGAGGCTTGAGAGTATCATATTCAAGAATAGTATTAAATCCAACATTGTAAATCAACTATACTTCAATAAAATTTATAAAAAAGAATAGTATATGTTCACTCAGCCTTATATGCAAATTATGGAAACATTTTAAGTGAATCAATACGATACGGAAAAAATAATGTTTGTATTAGGAAAAACATCCAGTTCGCATGAATTAATTCTTTTTTTTAAGAGGGGAGATGTGAATGAGGTAATGTTACATTAATACAAGATATAAATATTATTATTAAATGAAACAGAAAGCACTGAAAATCTTTACTTTCACTAGTGTGCAAGGAAGTTTCAGAATACACTCCCAGGGGGTGGGGTTACTTAAAGATCTGCCATCTTGACCTGAAGCCCAGGACGCAGTTCAGTTGTCCCTTTGGGGTAATGTAGATGGTGGAACATGAGCTAGACTAGGGCAGGGCTTGCCTCTGCTCCTGACCATGCAGCAACCACCTGTGTGACCATGGGCAATAAAGTCAAACAAAGGTGAGCTCACCCACTCTCAGTTGCAGGCATGTTTTCTAGCTTCCCAGCTTCATGCTACTGGGGGCTTTTTGTTTTCTTCTTTCCAAACACTAGTACCTGTCTATCCTGAATTGCTCTGTCATCTTCTGACTCTATTCTTCATAGCAGTGGTCTCCAAAATCTCTGGATTCTGCATGCTTTTGGATTGCAATTTTTTAAGCATGCAATTTTAAACTATATACATAGTATGGTATTTGTACATTATGCTCATTATAAAACATACACTAAAACTAGAAATTTTTAAAAAGATAAGAAATAAATAGAAATAGAAGTTCTGAGATTTTCTTCCTACAGCCCAAGGGGCCATCCTGGGAAACACCGGAGAAGCAAAAGAAAATGCCATAGGTCAGTGGTCTGGAATGAGGCCCAACTTCATTTGATATTAAAGAGGAACCAAGCTGGCACACGTTCCATACAATAAATATTTCTAGAATGAATGGATGGATAGATGAGTGGATGAGTGAAAGGATGGATGGGTAGCTAGGAGGATGGAAGGATAGATGGGAAGAGAGATGGATGAGTAGATAGATGAGTGGATGATTGGAGGGTTGAATGAATGAAGCTGGTGATAGGCCTTCTGTCTCCAGCAGAGCTGCAGCTACTGAGGGAGTAGGTAGCCTCTCATTTCCTTTCATCCGCCAGCTCCTCTCTTTCCTTAATGGCTAACTTATTGTGCCTATTGGGATTGAAAAAACCAGGGGCGGATGTTAGAGTCAACGAGTATGACAAATAGGGATGCCCAGAGCAACAGAGACAGGGAGTGCATCTCCCGCAGGCATTGCAGACATGACCGTGGTAGCAAAAATAAAGTAATTTCCCTGGTAGCCCGACTGGGTGGTCATTTTCTGTGAGAGGCAATCTGGGAGGACTGTTGTTTCCATCCTACACCTTATTCCTTCCCTTTACCTTGAGCTCCCTAGGAGAAAAGAATCCATAGATTTAATTCAACATCACACATATTTAGAGGGTGAATTGATTATTTCTGATTGCCCATCAGTTAACGTTAGTCATTAAACTAAGGCTCATCTTTAAAAGGGTATGTATTATAGAGCAGCGGTTCTCAAATTTTAATGTTCATCAGAACCCTTGATAAAACACAAATTACTGATTCAGTATGTCTGAGGTGAGGCTCAAGGATTTTCCATTTTAACAAGTTTCCAGGTGATGCAGGTGCTGCTGGTCCAGGGACCGCACTTTGAGAATCACTGACATAGGGAAATCTAGATTTGCCTAGAAGGGAGATAATCTAAGGGGTATCAAAAGCAATCATTATTGGCCTTATGAAAGAATGCACTGCAATATTTCTTAGCCACTTGGTTCATTTAATTTTTTGTTTGAAGATACTTTTTTTCTTTAAATTTATTTATTTTTGGCTGTGTTGGGTCTTTGTTTCTGTGCGAGGGCTTTCTCTAGTTGTGGCAAGCGGGGGCCACTCTTCATGACGGTGCGCGGGCCTCTCACTGTCGCGACCTCTCTTGTTGCGGAGCACAGACTCCAGACGCGCAGGCTCAGTAGTTGTGGCTCACGGGCCCAGTTGCTCCGCGGCATGTGGGATCCTCCCAGACCAGGGCTTGAACCCGTGTCCCCTGCATTAGCAGGCAGATTCTCAACCACTGCACCACCAGGGAAGCCCCTGTTTGAAGACAATTAACTTTATTATTTTTTTTTAAAGGGTGTATGTGGTTTTTTTTTGTTTGTTTTGTTTTTTTTTAAAGCAGATGTTGGGGGTAGGAGTTTATTAATTAATTAATTTATTTTTGCTGTGTTGGGTCTTCGTTTCTGTGTGAGGGCTTCCTCTAGTTGTGGAATAGTGGTCTCCAAAATCTCTGGATTCTGCATGCTTTTGGATTGCAATTTTTTAAGCATGCAATTTTAAACTATATACATAGTATGGTATTTGTACATTATGCTCATTATAAAACATACACTAAAACTAGAAATTTTTAAAAAGATAAGAAATAAATAGAAATAGAAGTTCTGAGATTTTCTTCCTACAGCCCAAGGGGCCATCCTGGGAAACACCGGAGAAGCAAAAGAAAATGCCATAGGTCAGTGGTCTGGAATGAGGCCCAACTTCATTTGATATTAAAGAGGAACCAAGCTGGCACACGTTCCATACAATAAATATTTCTAGAATGAATGGATGGATAGATGAGTGGATGAGTGAAAGGATGGATGGGTAGCTAGGAGGATGGAAGGATAGATGGGAAGAGAGATGGATGAGTAGATAGATGAGTGGATGATTGGAGGGTTGAATGAATGAAGCTGGTGATAGGCCTTCTGTCTCCAGCAGAGCTGCAGCTACTGAGGGAGTAGGTAGCCTCTCATTTCCTTTCATCCGCCAGCTCCTCTCTTTCCTTAATGGCTAACTTATTGTGCCTATTGGGATTGAAAAAACCAGGGGCGGATGTTAGAGTCAACGAGTATGACAAATAGGGATGCCCAGAGCAACAGAGACAGGGAGTGCATCTCCCGCAGGCATTGCAGACATGACCGTGGTAGCAAAAATAAAGTAATTTCCCTGGTAGCCCGACTGGGTGGTCATTTTCTGTGAGAGGCAATCTGGGAGGACTGTTGTTTCCATCCTACACCTTATTCCTTCCCTTTACCTTGAGCTCCCTAGGAGAAAAGAATCCATAGATTTAATTCAACATCACACATATTTAGAGGGTGAATTGATTATTTCTGATTGCCCATCAGTTAACGTTAGTCATTAAACTAAGGCTCATCTTTAAAAGGGTATGTATTATAGAGCAGCGGTTCTCAAATTTTAATGTTCATCAGAACCCTTGATAAAACACAAATTACTGATTCAGTATGTCTGAGGTGAGGCTCAAGGATTTTCCATTTTAACAAGTTTCCAGGTGATGCAGGTGCTGCTGGTCCAGGGACCGCACTTTGAGAATCACTGACATAGGGAAATCTAGATTTGCCTAGAAGGGAGATAATCTAAGGGGTATCAAAAGCAATCATTATTGGCCTTATGAAAGAATGCACTGCAATATTTCTTAGCCACTTGGTTCATTTAATTTTTTGTTTGAAGATACTTTTTTTCTTTAAATTTATTTATTTTTGGCTGTGTTGGGTCTTTGTTTCTGTGCGAGGGCTTTCTCTAGTTGTGGCAAGCGGGGGCCACTCTTCATGACGGTGCGCGGGCCTCTCACTGTCGCGACCTCTCTTGTTGCGGAGCACAGACTCCAGACGCGCAGGCTCAGTAGTTGTGGCTCACGGGCCCAGTTGCTCCGCGGCATGTGGGATCCTCCCAGACCAGGGCTTGAACCCGTGTCCCCTGCATTAGCAGGCAGATTCTCAACCACTGCACCACCAGGGAAGCCCCTGTTTGAAGACAATTAACTTTATTATTTTTTTTTAAAGGGTGTATGTGGTTTTTTTTTGTTTGTTTTGTTTTTTTTTAAAGCAGATGTTGGGGGTAGGAGTTTATTAATTAATTAATTTATTTTTGCTGTGTTGGGTCTTCGTTTCTGTGTGAGGGCTTCCTCTAGTTGTGGAAAGCGGGGGCCACTCTTCATCGCGGTGCGCGGGCCTCTCACTGTCGCGACCTCTCTTGTTGCAGAGCACAGGCTCCAGACGCGCAGGCTCAGTAGTTGTGGCTCACGGCCCTAGTTGCTCCACGGCATGTGGGATCCTCCCAGACCAGGGCTCGAACCCGTGTCCCTTGTATTGGCAGGCAGATTCTCAACCACTGCGCCACCAGGGAAGCCCTACTTAACTATTTAAGTAGCTGAGAAGATTGAAATGTCAGAAATGTTAAGCTAAACTGTGGAGACTTGTGAGGTACAAGTAGAAGATTATAGGAGGAGGATAGAGGTGGGAGAACCAAAGACTTAGAAAATAATCAAGGAGCCTGTGGCCTCAAGAAGAGTGACGAGTGGTGCCATGCGTCATGGAGTGATCAGGCAGACCTGAAGAGTCCCTGGTGGCCAGAGTCGAGCAGTGTCCATGAAGAGGTCAGGGTGGAAGTGTGAATGAAGGGCATTGCATGCAGGTGAGCACTGTTCCAGAAGGTCATCTGGGAAGGACAGAACAGCAGTTAGTCTGCAACTGGAGAGGAGAAACCCTAGTTACTAGCAGAGTATTTCTTTCTTTCTCTCCCCCTCACCCCCAAGATTAGAGAGACACCGTTCTACGCTAACGGCTATCAGTCAGAAATGGAGATAAAGGCTTTCTGAAGCGATGGTATAGTTTGATGTGATTACATGAACCCAGTTTAGAAAATTCCACTTATATAGATTTTTAAGACAAAACTTTCACATAGTAGCTATATTTATACACTTTTCAACCCCCTAGAAAATACAGCAGTGCATAGAAATCTGAGATCCTGGGGTTGAGAAGAGGGGCCTAAAGAATCAGTCTAAATCTTCTAATTTACAGATAAAAACACCCCTAGGTCCAAATAATTTCAGTGATAAAATGTTATGCTTGGTGGTGAAAACTCTGCTACTTATCATTGTACCACTTTTAGCCATTGATATTTAGAAATGAAAACATTAAAGTCTTTAGTTTACCTACCCCATATTTAGAAATATGCACACGCACACACAGACACGCATACACACATATATGAAAATTTAGAAAAGTATACACCCTTTCATGCAAAAATTGTACTTTTATAAGTTTATTCTAAGGAAATAATTTTTTAAAGTGTTCAAAAATGTTTTTACAACTAATTTTCCATCTTTTACAGCATTGAAAAATTATAAATGATGTGAAAAGGTCGTGGATAGGGTATTGGTTAAAGAAATGACAGTGGAGCCAAGAACAGACTCTGATTTAAACATTGAACATGATGAGCTGCATAGTGATTGACGTGTCCACTGCAAAGCAGAGGGCGACAATGTATTTAGTGCTAGGATTTGGTCAGGTAGTGTGGCCGATGGTGGAGCACACAGGGTCTTCCTTGCCGAAACCACAATCAGGATGCAGAATCCTTTTAGATTTCCATGGCTCCCTCGCCCCAGCTGTTTTTTTTTTTTTTAAACATCTCTATTGGAGTATAATTGCTTTACAATGGTGTGTTAGTTTCTGCTGTATAACAAAGTGAAACACCCATGCATATACATATATCCCCATATCTCCTTCCTCTTGTATCTCCCTCCCACCCTCCCTATCCCACCCCTCTAGGTGGACACAAAGCACCGAGCTGATCTCCCTGTGCTATGTGGCTGCTTCCCCCTAGCTATCTATTTTATGTTTGGTAGTGTATATATGTCCATGCCACTCTCTCACTTTGTCCCAGCTTACCCTTCCCCCTCCCTGTGTCCTCAAGTCCATTCCCCAGCTGTTTTTTAAAGTGACACCTTTATCAGGTTTGCCTGAAACATTCACCTGAGTTTTCATAGAAACAACAATCCTCTTTTTGTGCTGCTAGCTTATTGATCTTTTCATATTTAAATTACGTAAAAGTGATAACTGGCACAAACAAGTTTGGGAAAAAATGCAACGGGTTCTTGGTATGTTTTTATTTCAACTGGTGTAAGTGCAAGTGTACATATGCATCCTAGAGGGAGACCTGCCTGCCTGCATTCTTCAGTGGACACGAGGGATGTCAATAGTCCTATGTTATCCAGAGAGAATGGAGCTGCATGTGATTTCTCTGAGAATATTAATTGAAGGTTGCTTGAGAGCACCTCGACTGTACATTAAGTGAAAAAGTACACTACAATGCTATATGAATAATATTATCTTTGTGAAAAAATATAAATGGATAAAAATTGAGATATTAACAGTGATGCTTATTTTATTCTTTACATCTTTAGGTATTTTCTAGAGTTTTGCAGTTAGTTTTATAAGTGAGAAAAAGAAAAAATTTCTTTCCAGTTTTGAAAATTTAAACTGTAGCAAATTTAAACAAGTGAAAACAAATTAGTGGTTTATTACATGCATGGTGAACTAAGAACATGATCCTATATTTCAGTTGTTTTAGATGTACTTTGTTGTCCTGACACTTTGTTAAATATAGAGATAGGGTTTCAAAGCAAGTAAATGTAGGGAATTGTAGTTTTCTTGCAAATACTAGAAAGGCTACAACACACATTAGCGTACGTTACACCTCTCTTGTGGAACAAATCTTGGTCCAACAGAAGCAAAGCCAGTGAATACTTAGAGAGTGTAGATAAAGGTCTCTGGATTATAAGTACACATTTTAAATTACAATATACCTTCCGCACCTATGCACAGAAATGCTATCTGCTTAAGCGGGTGATCAGGCCACCAGGGTTTTTAAAGTATTTCCTGACACCTGTGAAGTTGGTAAATATTTCCTGTTTTTGTTGTGTCTAGAGAAAACAGGAATTAACAACTTGGAAGTGATTATTAAACAAACATTGTGAATGACTTCTACATAGGCAGTTCCCAGTATGAGATTTCATTTTCTTAAAATCTATCATAACATATTTCTCTTAAGGGAAAAAGTAATTGTCATAATAATCTGACAACTGACTGAACGGTGGAAGATAAACCTTATAGCCAGGAGGAATGGCACCTATATTAGTGGCGGGATGTGTACTATGCACTTTCAGAATTTAAATAGAAATCCAATTTGTAAGTCTTCAAAAGTAAGCAAAATTGAGAAAGTAAGCAATGACTATCTTTTCGATGGCTTTGTGCTAACTATACATAGTTAACCTTTTTGAAAACTATTTTTGATTATCTTAAATGCTATGGAAGGACCCTAGAGTTTTTGATCAGACAGAGCCACGATTAATTCACTGCAATACTCACTAGTTATTGACTTCAGATGTGTTCTTTAACCGCACTGTTCCTTAGTGTCCTCTGTGTAAAGTGTAGGTAATGGCTTATGTGCAAAATTATAAGGACGTTTGCACACCTTCTATGTATGTCATTTTATCCTATCCCCGTGTCTGCATATTCTAAGCTTATGAAATAATGCAGATAATTTAAGTGTTAATATATAAGCCACCCTCATTTTTCTTTTTCTTTTGGTATTTCAGATGTACCTTAAGTGCAGCAAGACTGAAATATTTAAAATACTTCACATGTTCTGTTGAAGACGAATAAATAAAGAGACTGAAGAAAATCAACTGACTTCTTAACAAACTTGAAGATGTCTGTAAAGGGTAAATAGCAATGAATAAAATTCAAGTAATATCGTTTGAAACTCTCTCACAATTCTACAAAAGAAGTGACTATTTTTAAACAACAAATAATAGTGTTCTATTTAAATCTCCAAACAATTATTAGTATGCTCCTGAAAAAAAAAAAGATACAATGCTTCAGGAGAATGCAAGGGAGCCCTACAGATGTGGTACACTTCCCTGTGTATTATTTTTAGTTTTCTATTCCTGCCTTTTATTTTGGGACTTGGCCCGCTTCCTTTGTAGTTTCCCCTTAACTTGTTCATACCTTTCTTTCTTATATAATGCATTTTAAGCTGCATTATTTTTCACCTCTCAAAGGAAACTCAAGGAATGTTGACCAGTTCAGAAACCCCTGCTAGTCTTGGCAACAACAGATTTCTTGGTTTGGAAACAACCTTGGACATCCAGGGTCACAGTTGACTTTCTAGTTATTTAATGAATCAGAGCTACAGAGGGATTGGAGACCAGAGCTTTGTAGATTTTGAACACCATTTCCATGAAATTATTTCATGCCTTGCAGAAATTGGAGGAATCTGAAAATGGACTCTGTTTTCAATAGATTTATACAAAAGCAAAATCCAGTTTAAAAAGTAAGGAGAAAGTCCAGGAAGTCTAGTTTAGGGCTAGTTCACCTTTTGTCTATGAGAAGTTAGGCAGTGTGGTTGGAGCAGCATTCATCTTGTACAATGTCAACGGAAGCAGAGTGAGGAGGTGGAAAGTAATGGTCCCCGTCTTTAAAGAGCCCTATAGAGAAACTGTGGAGATGGGACAGACAAAACTGAAACACACAGGTGCACAATGGAATCCTGTGTGGTAGTTTATGGTTCTTGGGTGGCAAGCAAAACAAAACAAAACTGAAAAAACTGACTTTGGCCAACTTCAACAAAAGTATAATTGGTAGGTTATGGGGTGTCTCACAAGATGGAAAAACAAAACACCTACTGAATCAATCAATTTGGAGGATGCAGGGCAGCTTGGGAGGTGCAGGTGACAGGAGTGAATAGACATCCTTGCTGGAGCGCTGCTGCTGGACAGAGAGCTACAGTGGTTTTCGGAATTCCTTTTAGGGGTATTACCCTCAGGCTTTGCGGCCTGTTTTAATGAAGAGCTCAGTGGTGACAAACATTCTTCCTTTGTAGGTGGATTTCATTTCTGGATATAGTCAAAGCCATTCAAAGCCCAGTCTGGCCAATGAAGTGTTGATTAATTTGGGCAGAACTGTTGTGGTAAAAAAAATCCCAGTTGTGTAAGATAACAGGATAAAATAACAAGTAGGAATAGGATTGGGGCAGGAAAGAGTACCTTGGGGAATCAAGATACTCACCCTGTGGTCTTAGGGTGTTAGGAAGTAAGGCCCCACCCTAGGTCATTTGTGTTGTTGGCGCTCTTGGGAGAATTGGTGTACCAAGTGTTTTTGTGGGTTGTGTTTCTCAAGTGTCTTTGTGGGTCGGTTGAAGCTTCTCAATGAATGGAGCAGAGGCATGACCTGGTTCAGATGGGACCGGCATGGGGACAAGGGCTGTGGTGTCAGTGGCGGGAAGCAGTCACCCTTTGACCTGTCTCATAGTCTGACCATTAACTTCTTTCTTTTTTTTTTTTCTTAAATGACTTTATTTGCTGTCAAAGACAAAAACATTATTACTCACAATTGCATTAAGGTTAAATTGTCTTTTTAAAAAATTCAGTTATTTAACATCAATGACTTTTTGTTCTTCACCTTGAAGTATATTTTTAAAAACCTCTTCCTGTCAATCCTACCTAAATAGCTACAACTTATGCTCAAACAGGAAAAACATATAATAAGTATACATATTGAAAGTGGGAATGATAAAGTAAATGTGATAAAATGTTAGCCTTTGAGGAATCCGGATGAAGGGTATATGGAAACAGTTTTTCTATTCTTGAAACTTTTCTGTAAATCTGAAATTAGGTCAAAGTAAAGGTTAAAAAAGTGATCACTGATATTTTGATCAGCCTTCCCATGTTGTTTCCTTTACTGTCTTTTCCTCATTGTCTTTACAACAATTAGGTCAACATAACACCTATTAAAAACCTTGAAAAGTTGCTACTCTTAGGAAATGTGCTCAGGATGGTGACCACCCCCTTGCTTCTGAGGCCCTGAAAAGCACTACTTGTCCATCTCTGAGTTTGCATGGGGGCCTTGACACCCAGAAGTAACAGGAAAAGCCAGGGCTGCATCATCGAGGGACCAGAACACCTGCTTTTTGCGGGTGGAAGTGCAGCAGGGCTACATCAAGACTGACTCTGACACCTGCAGTGAGTAAAGGCAATGACTGGCGGGAGGTGTCCACGCCTAAGGGAGATGATGTACCTGAGGCTGAGGAAGAGTTTCCCAGGGCAGATGCAAGATTCCTCTTAACGCTATGATCATTATCATTGTAAAGTACCACATCTGGTCAACATTATCTTCTCTTGTTTGTGCAATTATTTTTCAGGTGATAAAGGATTCACGGATCCAGCTATTCCACTTGGGTGTCTATCTGCAGAAAATGAAAACACTAACTTGAAAGACTGTCTGCAACCCCAAGTTCATTGCAGCATTATTTACAATAGCCAGGACATGGAAGGAACTTAAATGTCCGTTAATGAATGAATGGATAAAGAAGTGTGGTATATATACAATGGAATATTATTCAGTCATGAAAAAGAAATAAATCTCGCCATTTGTGACAACATGGATTAACCATGAGGGCATTATGTTAAGTGAAATAAGTCAGACAGAGAAATACTGTATGAGCTCACTTACATGTGGGAATCTAAAAAATAACAAGAGAAAACCAAGCTCATAGACACAAAGAATGGATTGGCAGTTGCCAGAGGCAGAGGTGGGAGGGGGAGGGGGCAAAATGGGTGAAAGCGGTCAAAAGGTACAAACTTCCTGTTATAAAATAATGGGGATTAACATACAGCATTGTGACTATATTTAATGCTACTATTTGTATTTGAAAGTTGCTGAGAGAGTAAAAGTTCTCATCACAAGAAAAGAATGTGTAACTATGTATGGTGATAGATATTCATTAGACTTGGGATCGTTTCTCAATGTATACAAGTATTGAATCATGCTGTACACCTGAAACTAATATCATGTTATATGCCAATTATGCCTCAATTAAAAAAGAATTAATGAACTATGGTTAGTTGTTCCTATTCAAGCAAGATTAATGTTCCATTTTCAGAGAAACACTCTAATGGATGGGGAAATGATTATATTTATGTATTTCCATCTTCATAGGTTGGCGGCAGTCACTGAGACTGCTCTGGTATGTCAGGGTTGTAATTCTGAAATTCAGGATCAATGTGAATTTTGACTGCTTGATGGATGTAAACTCAGATGGGAAAAACTGGGCCAGATGTTTTCACCTCTTCTAAGTGTCTGTTTTCTTTCCTTTAAGTGCTGGCTCTGCTGCCCTCATTTAGTTTTCTATGTGTTTTGAAGTAAGGAGAAAAAGTCTGAGAGGGAGTCGGTTTCCTGGGGAAGAATGCATGTGAGGGCATTGGGGTAAATCTTCTCAGACAAGTTGTTTACTCACTGACAAGGGAGCTGAAGTGTGTGTGGCTTTGGGGGACATTTTATTTGTGTCTTTTGGAATGACACACCTTGGGGGTGTTAAAGTGAACTCTACTCGTTATGCTGTGGGAAAAGTTTTTTCCTTAATGACTCGAAAACATGGGCTTGTTATTCTGAAAAAGCAGAGTACATCCTCATTCCACACAAACAATGTGACATGGACCTGGAGCCCGGCCAAGGTTTTCTATGAATAGAACTCAGCAAAGAGAGTGTTAGAAACACTTTGGATTCGCAGGGCAATCCTGGATGCTTGATCCCAACAAAGGAGATGATTTACCTGCTCTTCAAAGGTAGAAATTAAGAGGATTCCCTCTTGTCCTTCTACACAGCACCGGACCAGGGCTTCCTGGTGAGCATAGTAAGCTGAGATAATGTTGGCGCCTGCCACCTGAGAGACATTTGCTTTCGAATTGTTCTTCCAGAAGTAACCTGGATTTCGATGGAGAGAGTATACATAAATGATCTGCTTGGGGAGCGGTCGATGGTGTTGAGCAGGGAAGTGCCACCTGGTCCGGCCTGTACTGTGCTCTGCTAATGCCAGGCTTTGGTCTAGGCTTGTTTGATGACAAGGAAAAGAGATCCAATCAAAGGGGTTCAAGTTCAAGTTAAAAAAAAAAAGGTGGGTGAGTGGGTGGCTGTTTTTTTTTTGGTCATGCCTTGAGGCATGCGGGATCTTAGTTTCCCGAAACAGGGATCTAACCCGTGCCCTCTGCAGTGGAAGCGTGGAGTCCTAACCACTGGACCACCAGGGAAGTCCAGGGGGCTATTTTAAGGATATAGAAATCTTATAAAGTATGTCTGGCCCTGTGGGACTGGAGAGGTATCTGGAATAGAGACAACTCCTCTCTCTCCCTCTGTGGTCACTTTGTTCCTCATCTTGTCTCACTGTTTATGCCTGGTGCACTCTCCTCTCTAAGTGGCTTCTTCTGGATCATATCAATAATATCAATGGTAGCTTACACTTTTTTTTTTTTTTTTGCGGTATGCGGGCCTCTCACTGTTGTGGCCTCTCCCGTTGCGGAGCACAGGCTCCGGATGCGCAGGCTCAGCGGCCATGGCTCACGGGCCCAGCCGCTCCGCGGCATGTGGGATCTTCCCGGACCGGGGCACGAACCCGTGTCCCCTGCATCGGCAGGCGGACTCTCAACCACTGCGCCACCAGGGAAGCCCCGGTAGCTGCACAAGCTTTGTTCTAAGAGTTTTATATATATTAATTTGTTTAGGCTTCACAACAGCCCCATGAGGCAGGTACTATTTTTATACCCACTTATTAGATGAGTACTCTGAGGCATAGTGAGGTGGGGTAGCTTGCCCAGGGTTAGCAGCTAATATGTGGCAGAGCTGGGTCTCAAACTCAGTCATTTTGGCTCCGTTTTGGCTCCAGCTCTATTTTGACTTGCACAAGGTATTGCCATGTTTTGGCAGTAATTTTTTCCCCCAACTCTACATAACCTTTTATTTCTAGAGCTCAAACTCATTGGTTGACTATAGAGCAGTCTCTGGGTACATAAGCACAGATTTTTGAAAGAAATATTCTGCTTGGTCAACAGGCCAATTAATTCATCTTTTTGAAAAAATATTATCTATTGTAGCTCTTTCACTATGCATTCAAACTCTTTTTTGACGGTAAGTGACAGAAACCCAGTATAAAATCATTTAACTAAAAAAGGGAATTTATTAGTTCTCCTAACTGAGAAGCCCAGAAAGTAGGTCTTGCTAGTTTCAGGTCTTGCTTAATCCAGGCGCTACACTTATGTCATCAGGGTTCTGTCTCACTCTCCATCTCTCAGAAGCAGGGGTCAGCGATTGCTGGTCTAATGTAGTGACTACAGAACTTCCCAATAGCCTGACCTTAGGAGAAAGAAACACTTAGGTGCCAGGAGACGTGAATCTGGTCCATGTTGCACAGCCAGTGAAAGGTGTGAAATTGGGCAAGTAACTCAATCTCTCTGGGCCACAGTTTCCTTGTCTGGAAAATGAGGATCTTGGTTCACTGACCTCTAGAGACCCCTTTCACTTTTAAAAGTTTACTATTCTATCTTAAATTATACTTTGTTCCTCTGAGCCACAATGATTATCTTATTACTCAAAATGATTGAGAGCAGAAGAGTGAATCCAGCGAGGACATGTGTGAGCAGGGAGACTCACGGGCATACTGCAGAGCTGGCTTCCCATACAACACAATTCGATAACAGAGCTCTCACCTGCCCTCCAGTTTCTCCCACTGTCTAGCACAGTGCCTGAAACTCCAGTATTGACACAATTTAGGTTTTAGGTCAGAGACCCAAGTTATTCTGCACTATGCTTGCCCAGTTCTCTCTAATCACACTGACTTTAGTGCATCTTGTTCTCTTGTCTTTAATGCTCCCCTGACCCCCTTCCTTTGTTGATTTAACTCAGTCGTTCTTTAAATTTAATTCTAATTGTCCACTTTTTTAAGGAAACTTTCCCTAGATTCCTAGACTTGGCTAAATTACTCTCTGGTATGCTCTCCAAGCATCATGCAGTTTCTCTGCAGGCATCTATGAGAGATGCAATTATCTAGCAATTAGGCACACTAAGTCTTTTCTTGAGACCATAAGCTCCATGATGGTACAAACCGCATCTAATTATTTTTTCTCACCATTTATCTCTAGGAAGTAGCACAGTGCTTGGCATATAGTAAGGAGTCAATAAATGTGTGTTAAATTTTTAGTTTTAAGCTGGTTTACTTCATCAGGAAAAATTGTAGAAAGTGAAGTTTCCCTTCTGTGCATTTCTCTTCAACTTACATTCTACAGGTGTGGTCTGTGGTTGACTAAGAAAGTGATAGGTGAGGGGAAAAGGACCCGGAACTCCCACCCTCTCACTTAGTCAGGAGATAGCAGGTGTGATCAGGCTTTTCTTCCTTGGCATTTACCCTCTCCATGTAAACCCTTAACACCAAGCACCATGACGAACCAAAGACTCTCTTAGGAGACGCTATGTCCAACCCTCACTTGGTAGGATGTGAAAAACACCCTGCCTCTGAATTCACATACCCAGGGCATGCTTCTGTGTTAGCTAGTGTTCAGTGATCAAAGATAGAGCCTGGTTGTTGCTAACAGTGGCCATAAGAGGGGAAGCAGATCCATCTTTCAATCCACACCTCTTTTCACTATGTAAGAAAGAACTGCAACCTCCATGGGTCCTTGACACCTGGGCTGTGCCAGCTCAAGGACAGACCCCAAAGCAGAATAGGATGGTGACATTTGGCTTTACCTCGTTTCCTTCCATTCTCCTCAAGATCCTGGAGGACTGACTATGGTACTGACAAATCTGCTGAGAGAGTCAAGAGAGGGGGGAGCTCGCTAATGTGGAGAGGACGAATACAGCCATGCAGGTCTGCGCTGGAAACTCCAGCACGCTGCCCAGAGACTCCTTCAGGAATGAAGGATTGACTCATCATTTGCTGGGAGTGCTGCCAGCAGGCAGATGCCCTCAGCTGCCAGCTTCCTTTCAGAATTGCCTCTGCTAAGGAGAGTCTTTCTGCGGGGGGCTGCCTGCATACATAGACTAGCCAACATGGGGGTCTAAAGTCCCAGTCCCCTTGTCCCAGCATGAGACAGCTCTGAATGGTCTTCCCAGCTTCAAAACTCCCAGAAGGCTCCCCTGAGTTTTCTGTGGAGACAGCATCACAGGTCAGCTTTTCCCTCTGTCTAATCCTGTTCCCTTGGTCTCCCCCCACCCTCCCTCCCTTCCCTCCCACAGGTGTTGCTCCAAAGATGCTCCCTAATAAACCACTGGCACATTCATCTCCATCTCAGAGTTAGCTTCCCAGGGAACTCAACCTGTGAAAAGCAGCCAGCCTAGAGGGTACTGGGGGTTTCCACATAACTGCATTCGCTCACCAAGTTGTAGCCAGTGTGGTGCAACGGCTGCTTTTTTTGTGACCATTTGCCCTGAGTGGGTGCCTTTTTTTGGTAACTCTTCTGCCTGCAGGGGGCGCCTTTGTGTAGTTCATCAGCTGGGAGTAACCACTTTTGTAATTTATCTGCCTAGTGGGTGTTCTTTTGCAATCTGCCTTAAGCCACTAGAAAGTGTCTTTTGCCAACCCAAGCTTTCCATATTGCCAGTGTGCAGGCCTGTTGCTTAAGTTTGGATAAACTACAAAAAAGATAAAAATATTTCTGGGAAAAAAATCAAGGAGGAAGTGAAATATAGTGTCTTGGATTTGAGGAAAAAACTAAACTAAAAGGAAATTCCATAGGTAGTTCATCAGAGCTCAGGTCCTTGGGATTTTATTAATCTGAAGGGGAAAAATGCAAAACGGAAATCGCTCTTCAGAATTAAAGGCGACTCTTGAGGTGGCAGGAAAATGGCTGTGGAGTCCATTGCTATTTGTGCCTAAGCGGCACAATCAAAAATATTTTTCAGCGTTGTGTGGCACGTCCTGGGTATTGCAATAGCTCACCACAATACCATGCGCTCTTGGCAAACAATAGGCAGGAACCAGAGAAAAGGCACCACAATTCCATCAGGACTACTTAAATTTAATTTTAGGCCAAGTAAAAGAAACTCTAAATGGAATATCCAAAGTGTTCACAGAGTAAAAATAGAAAAATTCCATTGTAAAGAAGACTTGAGACAGTGAGATAGGTTTGAAGATTTGCTTTGAATTATTTGGATGTGTTACCTCCCTGGAGAGAATGTAAGCTCTTTAAAGACAGGGTAAGTCATTTTGTATCCTTGATAAATGTGGTCCAACATTTCACACGTACTAGTACAACAAGAGCAATAGTTAGGAATGAATGCATGAATCCAGCCCCTACTGATCAACCCTGGTCTTTTCACTAGATGCCTTTTCACTGATTTAGTCATTCAATAAATTTACTAGCTTCCCTCCATGAACCAGATCCTAGATCTGCAGAGGGAGAGGACAGACTATTATAGAGAGAGGATAATACAGTGGGCTAACCTCTGAAGTGAGGTGTTTCCAGGTCTACAAGGGACTCAAGGAAGCATCTCAGAGAAGGAGAACTGAGATATGTAGAGGGTTGTTGAGGCACAATGTAGGTCAATGAAATTTGAGGCAGAGGGAACAGCATATGCAAAGGCATGGAGATTTGTGAGATCATAGCACATCTGGGGAATATTAAGTAATTCCACATGGTTAATGGATGTAAGGGATGGAGGAATTTAAGACAAAGTTGTAGAAGCAGGTTCAAGGCAGATTATGCAAGGTCTTCAGTGCTGTATACAGGAGGTTGATTTTTCTCCTGTAGCAAACAAGTACAAACTGTACACGATTTTGTACTCAATTGTATAATGATGAATTCAATTGTATACTGGTGTAATGGACACAGAATGAAGGTGAAGAAGTGTTCTCTTAGCTTTGTCAAGGTAGATAGCCCAGTGATGAAACAATGAGAATGATGCGTACCAGCGTCAGGGAAGTTTGAGCTGTCAGGCTGTTTATTATGTGATGGGATGACCTCATATCCAGACCTGGAGAAACACAGATAGTACCCTTACATGCATAGAGAACTTTCAGTCCTCAAAGCTCCTCTAAATATGACACCATTTCGATCCTTACATGAGGCTGTGAGATGGGCAGGGGCAGAGATGTCCTAGACTCTCCAGTGGGGAGTTAAACAGTATATCTAAAATCACACAACAATTTATGGCAGATACCTCCTCTCTGTGGAAATTTACAGTTGCCAGAAGTGATCCATCTACTGGGAAGGCAGAAGCCTGCAGGTGGGCCTTTCCACACTATTAGTTAATAATCTCTGTGGAAATGTGGCCCTGGACGAGCAGACCCACTGAGGTACACACCTAAACAGGAGATGTGTCAGGGTAAGGTGACCCGAATTCAGAGTGCCGAAGATGTATGGGTTCGGGATGCTTCATGACCCCAGATTTGCCTGTTACTGGTACTCTAGCTGCTCATCTGCAGCCCATGTTAAATTTTATTGGATCTGAGCAAAGCAATACAGAGTCTTCTTTAGCAAGATTCTCTAATAGGGAGACAGAGAGTGCGTAGCCAGCCATAGTAAAAAAAGCAGTAATTCTGGGGAGGAATAAAATGCTTCATGAAAAAGGAAGCAGGTGTCATTGGCTCCAAAGTCTGTAGTTAGAATTCATTTGCTTGTTTGTTTTAGCACTTTGCACAAATATGAGGGTAAGCAAAGTGAAAAAAACCTAAAAATTTTAAATATGTTTGGGATCAAACATTAAGATGAAGATTTTTGCATTACTTTTGAGTGTTTTTTATTTTTATTTTTCAAGTGGAGTATTTGCCAAAGGAATGATTGCAGTTTTAAAAGTTTGGACCAAAGATCCATAGATAGGCATATTTCAAATTTCCTATCCTACAGTTTAAATGGAGAATCTTGGCATATGTTTTTGCGGCTCTCTAAACCAGTCATTAACTTTACATTTATTATGTTCAGCCTAGTATTTAGTTCATACAGAATATATTGCCAGGACAGTTTTTTATTTTATCTTGGATGTTTATTTTTTTTGAAAATAGAGTATACTTATAACTTAATAGTCAAGAACCAATGTGGTTACATTGCCACCACCATCTTAAAAATGTCTCTAGAGAGAGCAAAAACTTTTAACAGAATAAAAACACATTAAAATTTTAAAATTTTGGTTATCTTTCACAATTTAAAATGAGTTCCCTTTTTTTTTTTTTTTGCGGTACGCAGGCCTCTCACTGTTGTGGCCTCTCCCGTTGCGGAGCACAGGCTTCGGACGCGCAGGCTCAGCAGCCATGGCTCACGGGCCCAGCCGCTCCGCGGCACGTGGGATCTTCCCGGACGGGGGAACGAACCCGTGTTCCCTGCATTGGCCGGCGGACTCTCAACCCCTGCGCCACCAGGGAAGCCCTGAGTTCCCATTTTATATGGTTTTTTTTCAACAGAGGTAAAATTTAAAAGGAATATGTTACTTTAAAACTAAAGTAAATGGTTTTGTTTTTGTTCTTGAATATAAAAGTAATAAAAGACTTCTGTCAAAATGGCTCAATAAGTTCACGTTTGAGTAATCCCTTCTGTGCCAAACACGTATATTGAGAAAATAAAAAAGACATAGCCAGATTAGAAAACAAGATAAATACCCTCATGAACAATCCTCATGAAACGGAAGACGCTTGAATGCGGAGAGCAGCGCTAAAGCTATGAGCTTGCTGAGCTCTGGGTTGGAGCTGGAGATTTAGCTTCTGCAGGACAATGGGGACAAAAAAGCAATTTGAAAGACAGGGGACAGAATTCAGACTCCCTTGAAATGAAAAGATAGGGTGGGCCTCGGCAGATACGAAAAGGGGTTGAAACCTCTGCCAGAAGCTGTGATTTAAGGAAGTTTCTGAACTAGGGAAATCCTGCTGATGTAGTCCTGTGCACCAAGATGCCCTTTGGCTGGCTGGCTGGATCTGCAGTCTCTCCAAAACCGTCTCCGTGAAACTCTGTGCCTGGCGAGGTTCAGTGGAGGGCCAGTGGCACCTGAGGGAGTCAACTACAAAACCACTAAATAGGGAAAGGAGCATGGAGAAGGAAGAGAGAGAGAAAAATCCACAAAAACAGATTCCTAAAACCTTTCACTCAAAATTATGCCTGCACACCAGAGTTCCAAAATACATGCTAAGAAAAACATCTAATAAAAATCAACAGTTGGAGCATGAATTCTCTAAAAATGAAGTTAATTTTATAAAACCTGAGGACTTCAACAGACATTTAAAATTTTTACACAGAAATACATACATGAATGTAAATAGAACAGAAAGAAATGTATTAAGAATAGATGGTTATGGGCTTCCCTGGTGATGCAGTGGTTAAGAGTCCGCCTGCCGATGCAGGGGACGCGGGTTTGTGCCATGGTCCGGGAAGATCCCACATGCCGCGGAGCAGCTAGGCCCGTGAGCCATGGCCGCTGAGCCTGTGTGTCCGGAGCCTGTGCTCCGCAATGGGAGAGGCCACAACAGTGAGAGGCCCACGTACAGCAAAAAAAAAAAAAAACAAGAATAGATGGTTAAGAGAACCAGTTAGAAATCTTGGAAATATAATTATTAAATAAAATATTTAGCAAGTGAAGTAAACCCTCTGGACTGGATATAGAGACAGAATTATGAATTAGTAGGTGGTACTGAGAAATTCAGTCAATGGAACATATGGAGACAAATAAAAACCTTAATGAGCCATGAAGTGCCCATATTGGAGACTCTGAGCCTCTCCTTCATTGGTATTCTAGAAGAAGAGATCAAGAATTGTACAGAGACAGTAAATAGTTAAAAACCAAATTGAAAAAGAACATGAGTTCTCATATTGAAAATGTACTCCAAAGGGTAAAAATAAATTACATAAATCTACATTGAGATACATTACAATGAAACTGTGGAACAGTAGGAATAAAGAAAAAAATTAACTTTCCAGCGTGAAAAGGCAGGTTACTCTCAAAAGAATAGCCACTGGTCTAACAGCAGATTTCTTATTGGCAGCGATAGATACAACGAGAAATTGGAATAATATCATCAATGTTCTAGGAAAAATGATTATCAGCAAGACTTTCTACATCCAAATAAACACTTATTCAAGGCTGAGGATGAAGTTATGGCAGTTTCTGACATACAAACTAAAGGAATTTACCATCTATAGGTCCTCAGTGAAAAAAATGCTATTGTATCTACTTCAACAAAAGGAAGAGCAAACCCAAATAAAATGTATGGAATTAAAGACACAGCTGTGAACACAGGAATCAATTTTTTTATGTTGGTAAATTTTATTAAAAATTGACATACAAATAAATGATCATTTTATGTGTGTGAGTATGGGCGTCTGTGTACATGTGTTTAAAAATGGGTAAAACTAAATTTTGACAATATTACAATAGGAAATAATGTTGAAAGAGTAAAGTATCTTGAGATCTTTCATTTGTTCAGAAGGAGGATAGAATAACTTCAGGAAGAAATATTCAATTAGTTTTAAAAACATACATACTTAAGAATAACCACAAAAAGTAAAAATACAGCTAATAACTTCAAACCTTACTGAGGAAAAAAGAGAATGAATGAAGGAAACTTTACCATCCTTTTAAAGAATTATTTCTGCCCTCTGTTAAATTTATGAGTAGAAAAACTTTTAAAAGGTAATAGAAGAAATAAATTCAGATATATCAGTAAGTTTAATAAATGCGAGTGGATTCCCTCCCTCTCCATTAAAAAAATAGAGGTTATTAGATTGGATGCCAAAAACTCAAAATCTATCTGCTTTCAAAAGCCATCCTCTAAAATAAAAAGATATTAAAAAGATTGAAAATAAAGGAATAGAAAAATGATATCTTGGGCAAATATGGAAATTAATACTTGTACATTCATATACTTTAGGATTATTTTAAACTTTAATGTGAAAATGAAAGTATTTCTGTAATCCCCTCTCTCCATATCACCAAGGATAGTTTTATGTATAAAATAATATGTTCTTCAATTCACCAAAAAACTGTATGTACCATACCATACCATATATCATCCCATGCAATAAGGAAGATGCAATTTTGTCTCTGAATTATTCAGCTCTTAATGGGCTGTTTCCTAGTGACTCAGACTTTGAGGGCTAAGTTGGCCCCAGCAGTACTGGGACCTGAGGACATGTCAATGCACCACCATACATCCATTCATTGAGGAGAACATCATACATATGAAATCATAATATTAGGGAAGACAAAATTCTTACCGTAAAAACGAATAGTTATGGGGTGTAGTGAATGCCTTACAACAGGTGTGTTTCCCCCAAAGTGGAGCCTAAGAGAAAGTCTTGCATGTGGATATTTTTAAGTATTCTCAGGGAGCAGGAGAGAGGTGTAGAGAAGAAAACAGGGAAGCAGGAAAAGGCATTGTTAGAATGTGTTATCAAGTTGACAGGTTTGGGGCAATTGGTCCTCCATCCACAGGCCTTGTTAGAAAACTTACTCAATATATCTCAGAATGGTACTACTCTTGTAAGATGACACGGTGAAGCATTTATCCATTAGCTTCCATTCTCCATTAGTCATGGGAAACCCCTGGGGGTAACCTCTCCTACATTTCTAGGCTGTGTTCATTCCTGTCTACATCCAACTTCGAAATGATGGAGAAGCCCCAGGCCGTGATGCGAGAGGTACTTAGCATGGGTCTGAGGGGAAAGTGCTAAAAGTTATACTTCAAGAAGCTTGTCAGAGTCCCTGTGGAACTAGCTGTCCCTTCAGTGGCTGAAATAAAGGAGGGCAGAGAGGATCTGAGATGGTTCACAAGGTGCTGGGTCCAGATCTTAACTTTGCATTTTCGGAGAAGACATCTTCAAACAGTCTACGCAGCAGCTACAAGTTACCTGAGTTAAAATAGAGGACCGCTTTGATAGAGTTGATCATTGGATTACCCACCCAACTGATACACTTAGACCTTTTTGCCCTCTATTTGAATAATGAGAACCTACAGCAACTTACACCCTGTAAGTAAACAGAAAAAGCAATTTAGGAGGAGGATGGAGAATTCAAGTTGGTGGTAAGAAAGGAAGGTAATCAGTGTGAATAGAAACTGCCAAAATTACATTAAAACCATTTCAGAACATTTGCTTTCTCTTGGCTGATTGTCTGAAGAAAGGATTGGATTGGGATAGTGTGCCACCACCCAATATGCAGCAGGCAGAGTTAGTGACATCACGCCTAGGAGACTGGCTTCCTCCTGTCCAGCCCATTCATGCTGGCCTTTCATTTGTCTCAGGCACTGGCCTCTGGCCACATAAGCGTGGCCATAGTAATTGGCTTGGTTTCACTCAGGAGCAGTGGTAAAAGTTATAGCCACTTGGACAGAAAAATGCCATTTGGAGTCTCTTTTCCTAAAAGAGATTGTGTACTGATAGGCATGTTAATGCTTTGTGACCTTTCTAGTACAATCTGGCTTTTCTCTCTAGTTCTTGATGTGGCTGGAGCACACTGTGGAGCACACCTGCCCTGGAGGATGACCCCCTACTAGCCCTGAAGTACATCTGACTAGGATGGAAGAGCAGTAAGAGGTAGTAAATAGGAGTGATGATGTAGAACAAAATATTACCATTGTAACACCTGACACCAGAATTTCCCTTGGGGAAGAATCAACCTGCAAAACATGGCCTCTCCATGTAGGCTGGAAGGGCTGATAGCTTTAGGGAAAATAATCCCTCTGCACGCAGAAGGAAAGGAATTTTCTTATTTCTCTAGGTGAGGAGAGAGAGGGTCATCTGATTTCAGCTCTGTGATACTGGGCTACTTCTCCACCTGTCAAAGAAACCTGCTGCCTCCCTTCTGGGAAATGGAGATGTTAGCAAGTTGATGTAGGCAATTAAAATAGTATTTCGTGTTTTAGACTGGATGGGGTTGGAGAGGTGAGAGAACAGAGGAGAGAGAGGAACCAATGAGGTTGAGAGAGGTTGAGGCCAGGTAAGGTGAAGGGGCATGGAACTCAAACTCACAGCTGGATTGGTTGGGGGGCATTTCAAGGACAGCGATACCTAGGATTTAACTTGCAACTGTTTTTGCTGCTTCTTTGTAAATGTGTTCTCCATCACTTCCAAACAAACCCAAAATCTTTAGGAAAGTCTACCATGCTCTCAAATCCCTAGGGAGAGTGAAATTTTACCAGGTGGAACACAGAGAAGGAGCTAATATTATGGCTGGGTTAATTCAAGTAGAAGCAGAATCAGTATCCTAAAAGGCAGGGAGATCACAAAACATCACACAACATTTTGCTACCTGCAAAATCAAAGACATCTTAGAATTATATAGGCTAGGAAATTTAGAAGCTCTAGCCCCTCTTAATCTTGGCAACCTGATGCCCTGGAGCATTCCTCTTCTGGTTATGAAAATGAGGCTTAAGCGCTGTGCCTTTCAAGATCATGCCTTTCAACTATGACACCATTTCTCCCTCCTACTGGTCACCTACCAGCCTCTGGCTCACTTCCCTTCAATTGTTGATGATCTGGGCTCTTGGCTCATAGCCTTCCTTTAAATTGTCATCTTGGACCACTTTACAGCCATCTGGACGAGCCATCCGGACAAGCCATCCAACACCAGGGCCTCTCAGTTCTACCACCTCCTCATCTACAATGCCTTTTCCCCTTCTCTTTACCCACCACCTCAGACTGTAATCACTCATAACTACTCTACCTTCAAAATCACTAATTCAAACATCTTGCTTTCTGACTAGTCTCCCTCCTTTCAATCCGTGCGTCCAGTTACTCACATCATTAATACTTTTAAGACGTACTGGGAATTTCAGTCCCCAATATATCAGCTTTCCATGTCTTTTACATTCAGTCCCCAAGAAACCTTTCCAGACTGACCGCCTACATTTTTCTTCCTCACATTTTTCACTCTGACCGAAACGCAAGATTCTGTGTTCCTGGAATACACGCTGTGCTTTGCCACCTCCTCGTCACTGCTCACTTGTTTTCCTGATAATGAAGCCTTTTCTCTTACATCCTCTCATCTGTTCTTATACTACTTAATCTTCAAAACTTATATATGTCTATGGGTATATATATACATATGCATATTTTTGTGCAGAAACACACGCATATACATGTATACTCAATGTATGCTGATAAATGTTTAATAACAGGCTTTCTGGGGATGAAGGAAGGCTTCAATTTCTGATTTCCATGATATAAATATTTCACCACAGCTGATTTCATGCTACCGGCATGTCAGGGGACTAGGGGTTGGGAAGAGATACATACTCTCAGCTTTCTTGAGCCAGTGGGAGCTGCCTACAGCACAGCACTATTAGATACATTTATATATACACATATGTACACACACACACGCACGTTTATGTCTATGTATTTTTATCGTATATATTATTAGTATATTTGTTTAAACACTCCGGCAACTCATAATAACTCTTTTTCTAGCAATTCAAACCCATTAAAAATTATCTTTGACCTCTGAGATAAAATAAGGAAAGACAGCATCATCTAAGTAGGAATTTAACTTCTTTCCCCCAGAATGAAAGCAAGAGCTAGAGCAAGAGTGAGTGAGAGAGAAGAGATTGTCATATATTATCTACCTTTCTGCATTAAAAAGTTTAATTTAGTTTTCACCATCTTCATTAAAGATAACATACAGACAAAAATAAAATATGACTGCCTGCTTACTTTGGGAGTTCAACTCTGTTTTCCATCTTTGATTCATTAGATTTATGTATGTCAGGCTTTCCTATAAGATGCCAGTGGAGCATGACATAAAGAAAAGAAAAGGGAAAATGACTGAATATTCATAGGAATACTGGACTACCTTCCAATAGCCTAGCCAGACACAAGTTACTTAACACTTAATAGTTGAAAAAGCAAAGCTTGGATAATTCTTTCAGGCTGGATACAAAGTTTTTTCCTTTGTAATTTCCTTTATAGTTTTGTGTACATATTTAAAGTTTCTCCAAGGAGAAGTGTCCGAAAAATTGAGAATGTATGTTACAGCCAAAGAATCAAATTTAATCAAAGGTTTGCAGTTAGGAAAAACAATTACCAAGTTTATTTGTGTAACCTTCCTATTCTGGAAGGCTGATGTGTTGATTTAGGCCATTCAGACATGAACATGTTTTAATTTCATAAGTCTTGCATTTCCCATCAGGAAGCTGGCTATAAATGGTACTTCTAAGTATTAAGATATTTATTAATCAGGTACCCTTATTTAAACAAATCAGCTTTGTAAATAGAAGGTTAAACAGAACTTCAATGTAGAATGATTTTTTTTCCCCTGCAGACATTCACTACTTTCTGGACTTCAGCCAGGACATATGTACCTATGGCTTGGAATGTTGACTATTTAATAGGAAGCTCTGGTGCTGTAATCTCTCTGTTCAGAAAGCCTCCCTAATTTGAACCCCCAAATTAAAGTTCCCACTGATTCTAGCAGAGATCACCTACTCACTTCCTGCCCATGTGCCATGGGACCCAGCTGTGCCACAAGTCAATTATAAATGTGCTGAGATGTTGATCCCCTTGTCCTTTGGGGAGCTCCAGGCTGTGGCCTCCAGCCAAAGGCAGTCTCATCCACTTACTCCAGTGTGCTGTACAAACGTGGTTATTTTCTATGTGTGCCATGACAGGAAATGGGCAGATGCCCTGGCCCTGGTCACAAGATCTAAACTCTTTGCATGGCATTCAAGGCCTTGCAATCTTGCCTTCCCTTCGAGCCTGACCTCTCACAGCTCCCCACATGTACAGCCCTTTTCGTGTTCCCTGAACTACCCATCATTTCCTAAAACCCTTCATTTTTGCCTCCCATGATTTGCTCTTTCCACTTTCTCCACTTAGAATGTCCTTCTTCCTCATCTGTGCAGTGGATCTCTTGTGATCCTTTAAAAGATAGAGCCCATGCCATCTCCTCTATGAAATCATAAGAAATCTCCCCAGCTTGAATCCCTTTCTCCTTCCTCTGTGCTTCCTTAGAAGTTTGCTTCTTACCTTTCTATTCACGTGTCATATTTTTCCTTGTGCTACAGTTATTTGCGTGCTTATTTCATCACCCCTCCTAGAGTGTAAATAACTCAAAAGTAGAGACCATTTTGTTATCATTGCTTCCCTCACAGTGCTGGCTGGGTCTTGCACATTCAGTAAATGCTGGTTAAATTGAATTGACGACGCAAATACAGGAGGGAGGAGAAGATCCGCTCATATTTGTTGTGTCTCTGCCACGCGCCAGCACCGTGCTGGTTTGTGAAATGGAAAAATGTGCATAGTCTCCACAATACCCCTTGTACGGCAGGCAATTTGCAGATGAAGAGACTGAGGAACGGCAAGGTTAATTGCCTCCAAATGATCAATTTTACACTGGAAAAGAGAAACTGTTGAAACTGCAAAGCACTGCCCCGTTCAAGTGTCCAACAGAGAACTTGGCTCTGTGATGGTTTCAGGGCTTTCACATCCCACTGACCAAGTAAATCCCCAAACAGTGGGGGGAACGGCAGGGGTTTGCTGGAAGCCTGCTCAGAGGTTTGTTGCATGAACTGCCTTGGCTGGTAGAGTCCCGGCGTGAGTTCCATTTCATGAACTTAAAAATCAATCATTCTTTCATCAACAAGGAAATCCTTCTCCCTAGAATCAAATCTGAGATGACTAGGACAAAAGGCATAGAACAAAAGTGATTTTTTCTCTTTGCTTGGAAAAGAATCTTCTAGTGAAACTTAAGTGAAAAAATAGAACCAACTATTTATGTTATAAATACTCTATTTGGGTAGATGTTTCCCCTCTGTTCTTTCTGGTTACACTGTGATTTTACTTATTCTGTTATGTTTACATTTATATTACTTCTTACTGAACAGAGTTTTGGAAACAATACCCAGATTAGATGACTTAATTAATTAGATTACATAAATTCAATTACATTCGTTCCTGATAAGGAACTTCAGTGCGCAACGTCCAGTGGCCCTGACTGGCCAAAACTTGTGCGGTTCTGGACTAGCATTTTAATGTTGAACGTTGACTTTCTCATCTCTAAAGCAAGGTGGAAAATGCTGACATAGGATCCTGGAGTTGACAATGAGTCGACACGTGAAGATTTCTCGGGCTTTCAATACCCTGAAAGAATCAATGATTCAGTTTCTCCTTTCACGTGACTCCCAGGTGCTGTGGCCTTCAAAGCCTCCCATAGGGCCAATAATGTAAAATAACCAGTGATAACAGACACTGGCTCTATCTCTCATGTGGTGCCTTCACATCTATCATCCCTTGGGGCCTTCACAGCAACCTTGTGCAGCAGAGATTCTTAGCAGCATCCCTCATTTTGTAGGAGTGAGAAGTTCATCGCTCAGAAAGAAATAGCTTGCCCAAGGTCATATGGTTCAAGATAAGTGGCAGATGCAGAACTCAAAATCTGAGGGGAAGACTTTCTCCCTGTTCATCTCTTTAGCATATTTTAAATGATCAACAGGCTAGAGGTGAGCCTCGGGGTGGGGAGATGGGTAATAAAATTTGAGAAACGGGGCTCAATACTAAGGACAAAGAGATCATAAAGGGAATTTTCAAACAACTGACTTCTATATTTTCATGCTTTGATGTCTGCCTAACCCTGCACTTTAGTTTGGCATTTACAGGGGTGGAGGGAAAGGAAAGTGAACGAGCATCTGGCATATTGTCAGCTGGCCACAGTGAAGCACTACTGCCCCAGGATACAACTTCACTTCACAATCCTTTTTACATTCCTGATTCCTTTTTCAGGTTACCAGACCTATATACTATATTAACTTGTTTCTGAAATGAACAGAAACTGATGGGGCTAGAGAAATATAAAGGAGATGTTAGATTTAAGAGGGCTACTTTCATTAGAGGAAATAAAAAAGTGGAACATAAGGAAAACCTAAGGAAAGTTTAGCTGCAATTTCCATTAGTAAATGTTCATCTTGAAAAGTAGTAAATTTCGGGGCTTCCCTGGTGGCACAGTGGTTGAGAGTCCGCCTGCCGATGCAGGGGACGTGGGTTCGTGCCCCGGTCCGGGAGGATCCCACATGCCGCGGAGCCGCTGGGCGCGTGAGCCATGGCCGCTGGGCCTGTGCGTCCGGAGCCTGTGCTCCGCAGCGGGAGAGGCCATGGCAGTGAGAGGCCCGCGTACCGCAAAAAAAAAAAAAAAAAAAAGAAAAGTAGTAAATTTCTATTTATTAGATTTTAATGCAATCTGAATCTTAGAACATCACTGTCCAATAGAACTTTGTTTAACGACAGAAATGTTCAACAGTCTGTGCTGTGCATACAATAACCTCTAGCTACACATGCCCATTGAATGGTTGATATGTGACTAGTGTGACAGAGAAACTGCATTTTTACTGATATTAAATTTTAATTAATTTAAGTTTAAATAGTGGCATGTGGCTCATGGTCACCGTATTGAACAGCACAGCTCCAGAAACTCACTTGCTGATGTCAGCTGTCAGCTCATGTTTTATAAGTATATTGGTATAGAGAAGAGGATTTATAAAACTAGCTCTGTTTTCCTGAATGTTTTCAAGGATAAAGATTCTTGTTTTTCAATTCAAATAGACATTAAAAATCATGATAAATGATCTGGACAAAACTATAATTCAGAAAGATACATGCACCCCTATGTTCATAGCAGCACTATTCACAATAGCCAAGACATGGAAACAACCTAAATGTCCATCAACAGATGAATAGATAAAAAAGATGTGGTACATATATACAATGGAATATTACTCAGCCATAAAAAGAATGAAATAATGCCATTTACAGCAACATGGATGGACCTGGAGGTGATCATACTAAGTGAAGTAAGTCAGAAAGAGAAAGACAAATACCATATGGTATCACTTATATGTGGAATCTAAAATATGACACAAATGAACTTATCTATGAAAGAGAAACAGATTCACAGACATAGAGAACAGACTTGTGCTTGCCAAGGAGAAGGGGCCCGTGGGGGAGGGATGGAGTGGGAGTTTGGGGTTAGCAGGTGCAAACTATTATATATATAATGGATAAACAACAAGGTACTACTGTATAACATAGACAACTATATTCGATATCCTGTGATAAACCATAATGGAAAAGAATATGAAAAAGAATGTATGTATATGTATAACTGAATCACTTTGCTGTACAGCAGAAATTAAGACAACATTGTAAATCAACTATATTTTAATTAAAAAATAATGATAAATGTGTATTTAAGTAATAAGACCAAAAAACTCGGGTACATGTCGTATCTTTCCAAGTTTTGCAGTCTCAATTCAGTAACTAAATAATACAGGTTTCCACTTTAATTGGCACAAATACTCCAGCTCACGGGAGTTCTCTTCTCTATTGATGAGACTGACTATACTGTTATTTGGCAGATGAAAAAATGAAACTGGATTCCTATATTTCAGAGCTCAGAAAAATGGATTGTTTCTCATTGATAAATCTCTCGTGTTGTTTTCTATTTTTGCACAGGCTCTTTCTAGACTTGGAAGTTCTCCTACGTAATGTAACGCACATTCACCAAGATTGCTATCTGAAGCACATGGGAAAACCAAGAGAACAAATGAATGATAACCAATTGTCTGTCTAGACAATTCCACAGTGTTTGGCCTTGCCAGAGTGCCCAGTCCCTGATGAAAACACATTTGTGAGGTCCCCAGATGATATCCCACGACTGTGATAATTGTCACGTGCCTGTTTATTTTTCCCTTGAGAAACTGAATGAGTAAAAAAAAAAGATCACAACTAAACAAAAGCATATCAATAACAGGAAACTGTTGGTGAGAAATACCCTGACGTTCCTGTAAATTCACGTCACCAGATTCCCCAGGGACAAAGGTGCATGAACTGCATGGGTAAATAATTATGATTTAATACAGAGACCTTGCAATGCTGTTTACAATAAAGCAACAAAAAAGTATTGTTTCTGGAGGCACAAATAAGCAAATTATAGAAACATATCAATATAATCAGGAAGTGATGATGCTATGTCTAGGTCAGCTACTGAAAACAATCTGTAATCTATCAAAGTATCTCCTTTGCAACTGCAAGCAGTACAAGGTGGGACCTTAAGAGGAAGAGAATCCCTCATCCCCTGGGTGATTAGAAATGGCGGAGAAAATGGAATATTCATCTTGGAGAATTTCTGAAAAGGTTTCTGCATCATGACACCTATCTGTTTTCAGGGTTTTATTCCCATGGATGATAAGAGAGAGAATAACAGGGTCTCCTTCCTTCTTTAAAAAGATTTCCAACTGGAGAGCAGTGTCAGCTTGTAACTGCATGCCCATGGGTGCATGCATGTTGCAGCTAAGAAAAGAAATGTGTGGCCAGGCTTCAACTGCTCAACTTCGTTCCCATATTTAGGGCCTTTTCCTCTCTTTTTGTTATAAATGATGGTTTTTTTGACAAAAGTGCTGAGATCATAATTTTCTATTTTTTTCAGAGCCTACTTACTATAGCAATCACTAAGGACTTTGTCTAGTAGCCTGCAGAGAAATCTAAAGTTTTGTTGGGGAGTTTGGTGGGAGGCAAGAATGGAAAGAGTGAGCAGTAGTGAGAGTCAGCACAAAGTTCTCACCTGAAATCTCTCTGCTTTTTTCTGGGTGTTAGGATAATTCTGGAAGTCTCATTCTCAGGGTCTAAGCAGCTTTTAAAACTTACCCAGATATGCAGCCAAAGGTAACCTCTCTTTGATTATCCCTACTACCGTTTCTCCATTCTTGAAAGATGCTATGGTAGGCAGAATTATGAACCCCCAAAGATGTCCAACTCCTAATCCCAGGAACATGAGAATATATCACTTTACCTGACAAGATAGACTTTGCAGATGAGATTAAATTGATTAAATTAAAGACCTTGAGATGGAGAGATTATTCTAGATTATCCAGATGGTCTCAATGTAATTACAAGGGTCCTTACAAGCAACAGAGGAGTAAATGTGCCAATGGAAGCAGAGAGAAAAGAGATTTGAAGATCCTATGAGCTGCTGGCTTTGAAGATGGAGGAAGGAACCACGAACCATGGAATTCAGGAGGTTTCTAGAGATGCTGGAGAAAACAAAATACAAACGGTTACCCCCGGAACCTCCAGAAGAAATGCAGCCTTGCCAACACCTTGATTTTAGTTCAGTAAGACCCATTTTAGCCCTCTGATCTCCAGAACTGTAAGATAATACATTAGCTTTTTTTTTTTTTTAAAGGGAATTCCTTTATTTTTATTATTTATTTATTTGGCTGTGTTGGGTCTTCGTTTCTGTGCGAGGGCTTTCTCTAGTTGAGGCAAGCGGGGGCCACTCTTCATCGCGGTGCGTGGGCCTCTCACTATTGCGGCCTCTCTTGTTGCGGAGCACCAGGCTCCAGACGCGCAGGCTCAGTAGTTGTGGCTCACGGGCCTAGTAGCTCCGCGGCATGTGGGATCCTCCCAGACCAGGGCTCGAACCCGTGTCCCCTGCATTGGCAGGCAGATTCTCAACCACTGCACCACCAGGGAAGCCCAAGATAATACATTTGTGTTATTTTAAGCTACTAAATATTTGATCATTTGTTACAGCAGCAATAAGAAACTAATATAGATCTCAAATGTGCTTTTACATTCAATGGCAGTATTAGGTCTGTAAAATTGTTTCTCTATTTTATGTCCTAATATTAGACTATTTTATGTTCTAATGTTAGGCTGCACATTAGAATCACCTAGAACACTTAAAAAATACTGAGGCCAGGGCTCCATCCCCAGTGATTTAGATTTAGGAAGTCTGAAGTGGAGGCAGTACACCGGTATTTTTACAAAGCTGCCAGATGATTCTAATGTTCATCTAAGGGTGCGAACCCCATTGTTAAAGGACTACCTCCTTTGTATGTTCTCTTGCTGTTTGAACTCAGGAAACATGCTTTGGATCAATAAAAATGAAAGGATCATTTCACTGCTGCCGGGGCAGTAAAAAGCACAGTCTAATTTCTTTGGTCTTTAATGCTGCGTTTGATTTTTGTCTCCATCTGAACAAGGTTCATCCCCTGGGATGGATGCCTGGGAAGCAAAGCCTCCTCTGGGTCTCAGTTTCTATTCAGATGCAGCCGAGGATGACTCCCCCAGCCAGGACCCTTTATGACAACAGTTCTGGCACTTGTGTAAAAGAGGTGTGGAGTGACATACAGTATATAGCAGGCATGGTGTCACAGAGTCAAGGGAGTGATGCACAGAAAAGACCCCACTCCCCCCTGAGCCTGTGTAATTCTTGAGAGAAAGATGGAATTACTGCTTGTAAATCCCCGCTGGCCCTGTTTCTAGTGACTCTCATAGTAGAAAGAGACTTGTACTGGTGCCAGGCAAACTGTGCTCTAATCCTGGCTCAGCCACTCACTTTAATAGTAACAGCTCCCCTTCCCTGTCTACTAGGCACTAGGCTGAGTATTTCACATAATGATGATCTCATGTAATCATCTCAACAACCTTGGGAAAAGGGTGCCATTATGATCAATTTTACACTGATTAATTTTAGATTTTACAGATGTTAAAGCTGAAGTCTAGAGAGGTCTGAGGAAATTAACCCATGGGAACATAACTCGAAAATGGTGAAACCAGATGTTAAGTCGAAGCTTGTATGATCCAAAGGCCATGCTCCCTGAAAATTGGAGGAGACAGTAGGGTGTGGTGTTTGAGTGATCCTGGACAAGCCACTTTGCCTTTCAGAACCCAGTTTCCTCCTGTCAATGTGGGAAGCTTGTGAAATACTCACATGCCCTAAGGTTTCTCCACCTTGGACCTCCTGCAAATCCATGCACCACGTGTTCAGCTTCTTCTCTGTGGCCAAACTCAGAGATAGGAGAAAACATTCTCCTCCTCCCCAGACAGCATTTCCAGGAGCACATTCGCAGGTAATCTTTCTGCTCAGGGGAAGGTTAACTTCAGGTGTCCCTATGTCCATCTGGAAATGCAGTTCTGGAGGAAAGGCTCTTTGCTACAAAGCTTCCACGTGGGCCATGTTAAGGGGCTGTGTAACTCAACCACATACTGTGACAAGATCACCAGAGTCATTTGTGCAGAAGCCACTCAGCCAGCCAGCCCTTTGTAGATTGCAATCACATAGAACTGAGCTCTTTTCCAGATGCTAGAACATTATTTTGGTCTCTTTATCACTGTTAAAAAGCACCTAGAGAAGGAGAATTTGCATTTTTCCAGAACTACCAACTGGAACAATATACAATAGAGTTTTTTTTCTATAACCTTTGAATTCGATTTGTATTCTTAAGGAACTCTCCATCCTGTATTTATCAAGAATAAAAATGAGTCCTTTAGTTATTAACAAGAACAGTAGTGATATTAATTAAAGATCCATAATGAGAATGTTCTGGTTCACATCTTTTAGAAAATCCTGATTCTCAGTGACAGGCAATTAATACTTTAAAAGACGTTTCAAAAGATCTTGTGCTGGAATAATGTCTGATCCCTGCAAACAAATTACATCAAGAATTGGAGATTCTTAGTTTTTGTTGTTTTGTGATATTTGCTTAATTTACATAATGTGCCCCAATTCTTCTTGGGAGTAAACTAGAAAACAACTGGTATTTCCTTGTAGACCTTTGAGTTCTGAGTTCTAGTCAGTGAAATTGGATCAAAAGTGCCACTTTTAGGCCTGGCTACCTGTATGCCTTCTTTCTTTTTCCCCATATGAATGTAAACAACTCTGAGACACTAGAGGAGAGAAATACAGATGGAAAGTGTCTGGATCTTTGAAGGACCATGTGGAGGCCACCTGCTGACCATGAACTTCTAATGTGTTAACTGAGATTTGGGGGTTAACTGGCATGGCAGCTAGAATTACTTACCTTAAACAGTACCACACTGCATGAACTAGGTGTCCATTTGCGGGAAAGGTTGAGTAACCTCTTTTAAGGAGTTGATATGGAGAGATTGAAAAGACAAAAAAGTGAGGTGATATATAGGTTTTCTGGCCACGTGTCCAAGACAATACCAACTCCTCCCCTGGTCAAGGCAGGTTAAGGAAGAAAACCCTTTGGGAGAAGGAGTGTGTGATGGTCAAGAGACGCAAAGGCCACTTTCTTAGTTACCCTCAGTGTTCTGGTTTTGGTTTCTAGACTCTGGGCTTGTTCACTCTTGCTGTCTCTCTCTCCACTCCCCATCTGGCAACTGCAAGATAAGTTCAAGGATGCAGCATATGTCACTCCATTATTTTAATAGAAAGTGCTGAATGCTCTGTTGAAAGTGTGCCAGTCGCTATCTAGCCACTACTAATGATCATATCAGAGGGTAATTCCCAGGTTCCACTGGTTAACTCCAGCTATTAATCAATCGATAGCTCTTGATTCCATGAGGAGGGCCCTGGATGAAGAGACATGTGTCCCAACCTAGCAGAGAAGTAGCTTTTACCCTGAGAGTATATATATCTATCAATAAGCATATGACTGAGTAATATTCCATTGTATATATGTGCCATTCATGTGGCACATATACAATGGAATATTACTCAGCCATAAAAAGAAATGAAATTGAGTTATTTGTAGTGAGGTGGATGGACCTAGAGTCCGTCATACAGATTGAAGTAAGTCAGAAAGAGAAAAACAAATACCGTATGTTAACACATATATATGGAATCTAAGAAAAAAAAAAAAAGGTCATGAAGAACCTAGGGGCAAGACAGGAATAAAGACACAAACCTACTAGAGAATGGACTTGAGGATATGGCGAGGGGGAAGGGTAAGTTGGGACGAAGTGAGAGAGTGGCATGGACATATATACACTACCAAACGTAAAATAGATAGCTAGTGGGAAGAAGCCACATAGCACAGGGAGATCAGCTAGGTGCTTTGTGACCACCTACAGGGGTGGGATAGGGAGGGTGGGAGGGAGGGAGACACAAGAGGGAAGAGATATGGGAACATATGTATATGTATAACTGATTCACTTTGTTGTAAAGCAGAAACTAACACACCATTGTAAAGCAATTATACTCAAATAAAGATGTTAAAAAAAAAAGCATTATGGAACAGACGTGATGAAATAAAAGAAAACCATTAAAATAAAAAATAAAAAAAATTAAAAAGTAAGCATATGACAATCAATAAGCCCAGGAGGAACAGAGGGTTGTGTGTAAGCCGGCTCATGTCGTCCTCATAAGAATACGTGGTTCTGAGATCTCCATCATTCATACAACAGCACACTCCTTCTGGACTCCTACAGTCTTACCTTTTGGGCACCCCTTTTTGCTTCTTCCTGGTAGCCACGTACTATCTTAAGGGCCTAAATGAAATTCTGTTTCCTAAGTTTCTAAGTCAGCTCTTGTTATGGGTTGAACTGTGTCCCCAAATACATATGTTGAAGCTCTAACCCAATAACTCAGAATGTGACTATATTTAGAGACAGGGCTTTTAAAGAGGTAACTAATTAAAAATGAAGACAATAAGGTGGGCTCTAATCCAATTTGACTGGTGTCCTTATAAGAAGAAGAAATTGGGATACACAGAGACACCAGGGATGTATGCAGAAGAAAGACCATGTGAAGACACAGGGAAAAGGTGGCCGATGACAACCAAGGAGAGGGGCCTCAGGAGAAACCAAACCTGCCCACACCTTGATCTTGGACTTTTAGCCTCCGGGACTGTGAGACAATAAGTTTCTCTTGTTTAAGCCACCCAGTTTGTGTTACTTTGTTACGACAGCCCTAGCAAACAAATACAGCCCCCCTGCACTGCCCCATACATACAACAGAGGCATCAGCAACAAAGTTTAAGCTGCTCGGCTGTGACCTTACACAGAGCAACAACAGGTTCCAGCTCCCTCAGGACCCAGGAAACCCCTGGGCTCATTGTCGCCAAGAAAATTTGAGGCAGGTTAAGAGTAGGTTTGCCAGGTTGAGTCAAAGAAAGTGAGATGCCTACAAAAATAACCTGAGCCCAACAAGCCAAAGATAGCTCTGAAAGACAATGGGCATGCAGAGAGGAAAGCATGGTGTGGATCCATCCAGTCAGTTGAAATGTGTCAATCAGATCACGAACAATAAAACAAACAAAGCAGCGTAACCAATGCTATCTCTTTGCCTAACCTTTGAACCTGCTGGTTAGGCATGACCTGGGTCAAGTTTAACAGACAAATTGAGGTTCTGGTTGTTCTAGCATTCACTTCCTTAGAACATTGTTTATAACTCCGTGGCTCGCTGCCTTATCAAGTTAAAATAATTCAGGCTTTTCATTATTTCTATATTTTTAGAAACCATTTGATGTTAAAATATGATCATTTGCCTACTGGATTTCTAAGAACTTGGGGTAGGCGGTAGAATTAACTTTTTTTTATAGTTTACTGCATGTTAGGGACTTCACAAATACATGATTTTATCCTCCTGGACATTCTGCTGTCAGTGTTATTATTTGCTTGCTACAGATAAGGAAAATGAGATTCAGGAAGATTACTTACTTCAATGAGGTCATTACATGGTGAACGATAATACCGGGCTCCTTCTTGTCCTCCTTTACTAGATCTTCATCTTCTCTTAATGTTGGAGTGTCCATGGCTCAGTCCTTGGATGTCTTCTCCATCTACACTCACTCCCTGGTCATCTAATCCAGTCTCATGACTTCAAATACCATTAATATGCAACGAAAGTATATTTCCAACCCAGATTTCTTTCCCAAGAAAAGAGGGCAAACTCACCTCTTCCAGACTTATATATCCAACTGCCTACCTGCTACATGTCATCCGCTATTGGATAAATGCTAGACTTCTTGAACTTACCACATCCAAAACAGAATTCCTGGTCTTTCTCCTGTGTCAATCAGGTCCAGCCAGGAAAACAAAAACACTGTGCACTTTTTCATACAGGGAACTCTCATAGGTGTTGGAAGGGCTGGAAATGCAAAATGTGGATGGAAGGGGTCCGGAGGCAATAAAGGAAGAAGAGGTGACATGCAGAAGTCAGAAGCTGCCTACTCTCCCATCCCAGAGCCACAAGCCTGCACTGCTGAAGATGCTGTTGTGTCAGGGCTGCTGGGTCGGTGCTGAAGTTGCCAGAAATCTGCTGCCCCTGAGTGGGCTGCTGGCTTCTGGAATCACCCGTTCTCATTTTAGCAACTAGCATATTGTGTCAGAAGCAGGAAGATTCTCTCTTCCTCCCACCTTGTGATCTCCCACCTGTACCTTCTAAGAGGAAGCCAAACAGCAAGGTAGCCTGGAAAAGGTAGTCTGCAGACTCCTAGTCCCCAGAAGTACAGAGCAGAGTATAGACAGGCAGGTATGGGGCTGAGACACAACGGTTAATAACCAAGGCACACTTCAAAGCTGCTTTATTCCCTATCTTCTCTGATGAGGGTAATTCCAAACTTCAAGTTGCTCACACCCCAAATTTTGATGATACCTTTGACTTCTTTTTCTCTGACATACTATATCCAGTCCATGAGGAAATCTTGTTGTTTTCATCTTTGATGAAATATTACTTCTCATCACATCTATTGCTGCCACCACCCTCATCTCCTGTCTGGATTGTTGCAATAGTCTTTTAACTGGTATCCCTGCTTCTCCTGACCCCCAAAGTCTTCTCAATATGGCAGACACAAATCAGATTACAGAATTACTCTGTCCCAAACCCTCTAATGACTCCTCTTTTCTCTCTGAAGAAAAGCCAAGGTTTTCAAAATGCTCTGTAAGGTTCTATCGTCTGCCCCTCTCCCTCACCCCATTATTCCTCTAATTGCAGGATGAATACTCGACTTAAAATTTCAGCCTGCTCCCTCTCAGCATTCCTATTCCTCTTTCCTTTCTCTATAGTACTTATGATTTTCTAACAAACTATATAGGTTACTTATTAATTATGTGTATTGGTTGCTATCTATATCTTGCTGATAGGATGTAAGCTCCACATGGAAGGGCTTTTGTTTATTTTGTGTTTGGATGTATCACAAGCACCAGGAATAGTGCCTGGCACCACACAGGGGGCATTCAATAAGTATTTGCTATAATCAATATCAACTGTTATATAGAAACACACACGTCTGTGCATATATAATTTAGAGCTTATTTATATTATAAGAAATAGATTTAAAATATTTTTATAATATGATATAAAATATATTTATGCCTACCGCTACCTCTACTGAATTAAAGAGCGAGAAGGAGAAGAGGAGGAGGGGAGAAGAAAAGCAGAGAGAGGGAGAGAGTGAGAGAGTGAGAGAGAAGGGGAGATGGAGAGGAGGAACAACCCTCTTAAAAGTGTTACCTAAGGTATGTCACAATCTAACAGCACTTGCCTTTCAAACCAGAGCTTTCAACCCCTTAACTACTCATCCCATTCTCCTGTCCTTGAATATTTTAGACTTTCATAGCTCCATTTTGTTGGTTCAGATCTTCCAATATTGGACACAACTGGTCTCTGGAGCTCCCTGGATATACATGTCATAAGTAGGAGGCATGATTTCAGATACTTTAAAATGTACATGATGAACTCTCATAGACAGTAGAGTTTTCAATGCTCTACTATGCTCTGAATTCTATACCCATCACTGCCTGATCCCTTATAACAGTAACTGATTTCTGTTGGGTCTGTAGTTGTTTGGGCACATGTCCCTCTGTCCCTGGGGAGGAAGGAGTTGAAGCAGCTGGCCTGTGATGCATTTTTCTCTCCCTGTTACTAGGGGATGCTTCCAAGGGAAGGAAAGGGAGGCACGTGACCTGGTTGAATCTCCTTGTCAACATAGTAACTAGGTTTCTGGAAAATTAACTAATATCTTTGCTTTGCTTGGGAAAACATATCTGTGATCTATGGGCTTATGAAGCATGGTTCCCTGGAGAATGTCTTATGAACTATACAGCTTTCTTGGGTATAAAATGAAGATATATCATAACACCTATGCTCCCTGCTATGTAAGGTGACCCACAGCTCTCACTTAGAAACTTTATCTGTGCTGGGCCAGAAAGCACATGTCTGATGTGGGAGGATGGACGAGGGCCACGTGGGAGAGGTCAGACCTCTCTCTGTTTTGTCTGTGCTTCCTGAATGTTGTATCCTTGAATTATGAATAAAGCTTGATATTGCATAAGATCTCTGATTCGTGTAAATTTGATTTGAAAATCTGATCCTTTATGTTAACTCAATTCCCTATTAAACCATAAGCTTGTGGAAGGCCAGAACTATATCCAACGCATCTCTGTGGGTCTGGCATTGTGTTTTTAATATGCTAGCTGCTCAGCGTATAAATATAACACAATATTCTAAAGGACTGATGGATTATAAGAAATCCAGAAGATGAAAAACTGACGTAAAATGTAGGAATATAAATTTACACAAAGAAAAATGACACTCTTGCTAATACTCAGACCATTACTGTACCGTTCTCCCTATGCTGGGTATAATGTATTTTAAAGGTAACTGCAGTTTATTTCTACATTATACTCAAGATTTCTTTATATGCTCAACATCACTAATTATTAGAGAAATGCAAATCAAAACTACAATGAGGTACCACCTCACACGGGTCAGAATGGGCATCATCAAAAAAATCAACAAACAATAAATGTTGGAGAGGGTGTGGAGAAAAGGGAACCCTCCTACACTGTTGGTGGGAATGTAAATTGGTACAACCACTATGGAGAACAGTATGGAGGTTCCTCAAAAAACTAAAAATAGAACTACCATGCAATCCAGCAATCCCGCTACTGGGCATATACCTGGAGAAAACCATAATTTGAAAAGATACATGCACCCCAATGTTCATTGCAGCACTATTCACAATTGCCAGGACATGGAATTAACCTAAATGTCCATCAACAGAGGAATGGATAAAGAAGATGTGATACATATATCCAATGGGATACTACTCCGCCATTAAAAGGAATGGAATCGTGCCATTTGCAGAGATGTGGACGGACCTAGACACTGTCATACAGACTGAAGTAAGTCAGAAAGAGAGAAACAAATATCGTAAATATCGCTTGTATGTGGAATCTGGAAAAATAGTACAGATGAACTTAGCTGCAAAGCAGAAATAGAGACACAGATGTAGAGAACAGACTTATGGATACCAAGGGGGTAAGGGTGGGTGGGATGAACTGGGTGATTGGGATTGACATATATACACTATTATGTATAAAATAGATAACTAATGAGAACCTACTGTATAGCACAAGGAACTCTACTCAGTGCTCTGTGGTGACCTAAATGGGAAGGAAATCTAAAAATGAGGGGATATATGTATACATACAACTGATTCACTTTGCTGTACAGCAGAAATTAACACAACATTGTAAAGCAACTATACTCCAATAAAAATTAATTTTAAAAGATTTCTTTATATAAATACAATGAAAACTATAAGATGGTTAGGGCTTTTAAAAGTTTTTCCATTTAAATTAAATTATAGGGCTTCTAAACATACTTCGAATGCTGCCTGACCATTTTCGTTCACAGAAGGTCATCAATCAATGGTTGTATTTAATGGTGCCAATATTTACTTCCCTCAGCCTTTACCACATTCAACATTTGCAGTTCAAATTGATCCTCATGGAAAAAAGAAGCTTATATCTTTAATGAACAATACAGCTTGTCTAGGCATGGAATCTCAAATTGTTCCACTGTGTTTGCTGATGTAAGTAGGGAAGGGCATGTTCTCATCTTCATATGGGGCAAAAAGCTCATAAGTAAGAGTTTAGGTGGTATGTTTGGGGGTATTTATAGGTGCCATGTACCTCAAAGTGTCTCCTCTATGGCATACAATTTTGCCCCAAATCACCAACTCAAGTGTCACACCTTTCTATTAAGAGATTATTCTTTTATTTCTCTAGAGAAGGCATCTGTAAGCACTCAAGTGTAATCTAAATGGGGCAACCTAATAACACAATGACCTGTTGACAGATAGAATATATAATGTCTCTTTCAGGTTTTCCCCCAAAGCAGACCCTTAGAAAAGGGTTCTGATGCAGGCAGTTTATCTGGGGCTTGATTCCAGGAAGGTGGGAGAAGGTAGAGGAGCAAGTCCGACAGTGAAGGGAGAAAAGCCAATAAAAGTTCTGTTAAAGAGAGAATTACTGCTGTTGGCAACCGGGCCTCCCTCTAGCTGAAGATTCTCTAAGGAAATGTGAGAAATGCACATCAGGACTATTTGAAAACCAAATACTTCCTCTTACATCCATCCCCTGGTGGTGAGGGTTGCTCTGGGGGTGTTTAATCTCTGGATCACCCAGGACGCCGTGTGCAAGGGCTGAGCAAGCTTCTAACGCACAGGAGAAAGCCCCAGTCAGAAGACAGCAGGATGTGTGTACCTAATGTGGGCGCGATGGACAGGACTGCTCACTGCAGATGCAGGTGAACTCAGGGGTGGGGTGAGAGAGCATGGGCATCACCAGTGTCTGCATCGGTTGGTTTATCCTGTGATCTAGAATAAAAGTATGAAAGAACAGAGCAGAGATCAGGTGAGTTGTTTTGGGGAGAGAGGCTAGGATGAGGAAGAGGAAAGTGAAAGAGGGTTGAGATGACATTCCTTGAAGACAGAGAATTGAAGTGAGGCTTCAAAGTTGGAAGCTCTGGGTCTGGAAACCCTGAGACATGGAGACTAGAGGACATGCTTCATAGCTAGTCTGGAACCTTCCCTGACTCTTTGGGTCCTTCTGAACTTGGGAGATTCTGTCAACATAATGAGACAGTAGAGTTACGCATGAGGCAGAGTTTTATGAAGTCTCTCTCCCAGCCCCGTCAAGACTGATTTCTCACTTAGGGGGATCACCCTTGGGCATGACTCATCATTAGTTTGCTTGGTTCCTTAGAGCCCTTTTCCATGGGCTGTTTGGTACACCTGTGTGGGTGTGGGGTTAAGTGTGTGAAACCCGTCTTTCCACCATATGGCTGGGCAGGGGGCACAGCTCCAAAGCTGCTTAGCATTCACAACCCACTTGCTTTTCTCATTCAGCTCTTAAACTTTCAGGGTGACTTGGACCCTATGTATGTTTTTTTTTCCAAAAGGAGTATAGTGGTTTTTTTGTACTGATTCATCTGCATTTTATTGTCCCTTGTGCCTCCTTGCTATTGAATGCCTGTTTGAAGCTTCTACCCAAATCCTGCACATGATTTCCTACCTAAAATAGAGCTGTAGACTTGTAAGTTGTCTGCCTGCCCTCCACTCCCCCTACCCGAGCCTTTCCTATCTATTTTCCACTCCATCTCCAGATTAATCTTTTCCTAGCAGAACTCAGATCACTCCACTTTTCTGCTCAAAAATATTCAGTGGTTTTCCAATGTACACCAATTTAAGTACCCATTTCCAAGCCTAGAAATCAAGTTTTTGTTTTTTTTTCATAATAAGGCCCTAACTCAACCTTATTAAATGTTTCCCACTATGTCCCACTGTTACACCACACTAGAGATTATAACCTGCCTCCGGGCTGTTTATTCCCAATTTGTAGACTTTGTTCAGTTAGCAGATTGCTCTTCTTAAATTATTAATTTGTTGGTAGCATTTAGATATTGTCTTCATAGTTTTGACTTTTCCAGAATGTTATATAGTTGGAATCACATAGTATGTAGCCTTTTCAGATTGGCTTCTTTCACTTAGTAATAATGCATTTACAGTTTCTTCACATCTATTCATGGTCTGATAGCTCATTTCCTTTTAGTGCTGAATAGTATTTTGTTGTCTGGATGTACCACAGTTTATTTATCCATTCACCCACTGAAGGACATCTTGGCTGCTTCCAAGTTTCTGTAATTATGTATAAAGTTGCTATAAACATCTGTGTGCAGGTTTTGTGTGGACATAATTTTCAGTTCCTTTGGATAAATACCAGGGAGCATGCTTGCTGAATCATATGGTAAGAGGACAGTAGTACTCCCTTATCTATGCAGGATACATTCCCAGACCCGCAATGTATGCCTGAAACCTTGGATAGTACCAAGCCCTATGTATACTATGTTTTTTCCTATACAAACACACCTATGATAAAGTTTAATTTATAGATTAGGCACAGTAAGAGATTAAAACAATAGCTAATAATAAGCTAGAACAATTTTTTATAATGTTAATACATTACATTAATACAGTATATACATTAATACAGTATATAATATACTGTAATAACATTTATGTGAATGTGGTCTCTCTCTCTCTTCCTCCCCAAATATCTTAAAACTTAATGCTTTTTCCAAGCACTGTGGCTGTTAACTTTTGCAGTCTGAGGTTCAGCAGCAAAACTAGCATGAATTTCTTTTTCCTTCTTCACCATTTAACTGATAGGAGATTCATTCTTACCATAGATCTTAGCAACCTCAGCAAACAATATTTTTTTCTTAAATTGAGCACTTACACCTCTTCACTTAAAAAAAAAAGCGCTTCACTTTTTCACTTAAAGGAAGCACTTTATGGCTTCTCTTTGGCATATCCAAATTGCCAGCATCACTACTCTTGTGCCTTGGGGGCATTATTAAGTAAAATAACACAAGCACAGCGCTAGAGCAGCTGAGAGAACTGAGAAGGCTACTAAATGACTAATGTATGGGGTACACTGGACAAAGGGATGATTCACGTCCTGGGTGGGACACAGCAGGATGGCATGAGATTTCATCACACTATTCAGAATGACCTGAAATTTTAAATGTTAGGAATTGTTTATTTTGGGAATTTTCTGTTTAATATTTTCAAGACCATGGTTGACCATGGGTAACTGAAATGATGGAAAGAGAAACTCCAGAGAGAGGGCACTACCGTATGTCTAGTTTTGTAAGAAACCTCTAAAGACAAAACCGCTGTGTCCTACAAAGTGGCCATACCTTTTTCCATTCCCACCAGCAATGTATGAGAGTTCCTGTTGCTCCACCTCCTCACCAGCATTTGGTGATGTCAGTGTTCTGGATCTGACCATTCTAATAGGTGTGTAGTGGTATCTCATTGTTTTACTTTGCATTTCCCCATGACATAGGATCTGGAGTATCTTTTCATATGCTTATTTGCCATGTGTACGTTTTCTTTGCTGAGGTGTCTGTTAAGATATTTGGCCCATTTTTTAATCCGGTTATTTTTTTTCTTATTGTTGCGTTTTAAGAGTTCTTTGTATATTTTGGATAACAGTCCTTTATCAGATGTGTCTTTTGCAAATATCTTCTTCTACTCTGTGGCTTGTTTCTAATTCTCTTGATATTGTCTTTCACAGAGCAGAAGTTTTTAATCTTAAAGAAGTCCAGCTTGTCAATTTTTTCTTTCATGTATTGTGTCTTTTGTGTTGTATCTAAAAAGGCATCAACATACCCAAAGTCATTTAGGTTTTCTTCTATGTTATTTTCTAGGAGTTTTATAGTTTGCATTTTACATTTAGGTTTATGATCCATTTTGAGTTAGTTTTTGTAAAGGATGTAAGGTCTGTGTCTAGATATCCAGTTGTTCTAGCACCATTTGTTGAAGAGACTGTCTTTGCTTCACTGTATGGCCTTTGCTCCTTTGTCAAAGATCAATTGACTATGTTTACATAGGTCTATTTCTGGGTTCTCTACTCCATTCCATTGATCTATTTGTCTGTTCTTTTGCCAATACAGCACTGTCTTGGTAGCTTGATAGTAAGTCCTGAAGTCAGGTAGCATCAGTCCTCCAACTTTGCTCTTCTCATTCAATAATTTGTCAGCTGTTCTGGGTCTTTTGCTTCTTTATGTAAACTTTAGAATCAGCTTGTGGACATCCATAAGGTAACTTGCTGGAATTTGATTGGGATAAAATAAACTTTTTCAGAAATCTAGACGTTAACCAAAAGCTTGCAGAAAACTGTGGATCATTTAGTAGAGAAAAATGACTGAATCTCAGTAAGAAAACTGACATTTGTGGCATTTAATGTGCCCTATTCTCATCCCTTGCTCCCCAGCTCAGTGGTAGCCTTGAAAAATCAGGGTCTGCATGCTTGGTATTAGAGACAGCAGAATGGAGCTTGAGCTCTTTCAAAACCTCATCCCCAGCGAACTGTTATTATTTGCTTTGGCTGGTGGTTCCCCAGAAGACCTCAACCAGAAGACTTTTCTTTTGTTTTTTTTTTAAACATCTTTATTGGGGTATAATTTAATTGCTTTACAATGGTGTGTTAGCTTCTGCTTTATAAAAAGGGAATCAGCTATACATATACATGTATCCCCATATCTCCTCCCTGTTGGGTCTCCCTCCCATCTTCCCTATCCCACCCCTCTAGATGGGCACAAAGCACCGAGCTGATCTCCCTGTGCTGTGCAGCTGAGAAGACTTTTCTTTATTTGACTTGAGCTCACCCAAGGCTAAAACCTTTTCCCTGCGTCATTTGTTGAAAACATTTATAAGCAAGTACAGGTACCTCACACCTGCCTCAGGCAACGGATAACAATTAAAGCAAACAATAGATTAAACAAAAGCTTGAAACGAAACACGACAATTAAGGCAAACAATAGATTAAACACAAGCTTGAAATGAAACACTGAATAATGAATTATCCATAGGTGCTTTGAAAAGCTCTAACATATTTCTGAAAATCTAGACAACCATATGCACATGTAGGGCTGCGTGCATGCTTATGAATGATGCTAGAAGGCCCTGTGTCCTCACCTTTGGTTGACCTTGAGGCTCTGTATAAGTAAGAAGTAAAGGTTAAGGCAGAGTTATAAACTGCCTGGTTGAATGTGGAAGACAAGCTTCAACCTGCACACAGAGGCCCTTGGCAAAGACTGGAGACTTATTCATTCAGACATTTAAGAAATTCTCCATTCAGTCATTTCATTAGTTGATTATAAAGCTAACTGAGCAGCGACCTCAGTGGTAAGACATGACAAAGAATACATATTCTATGGAATTAGTTCAGAAAAGTCACTGAACAAACGACAACTCCAACAAGCAACAACAACAAACCCTGGGGAGAGGGGAGAATCTGATTTCCAGAGGTGCCACATTATATTATTTGAAATGTCCAGGTTTCAACAAAATTTATGAGACATGCAGAGAAACAAGAACGTCTGATCCATACACAGGAAAAAAGCAATTAATTGAAACTCTGCTTCTGAGAGAGGGAGAAAAGACTTTGCTCTCCTGTCATGTACAATCTTTTGAATGTAAACCAATTCTCTCGGGAAGTAAAGGGGAAAGTCCCCACCCTGGAGTGCAAGCAAGCATTTGGCTCCTGAGGAGATAAGTTTGGTTACCCTACAAATAGGAGCTGTTGGCTTCAAGTCTAACACCCTTTAACTTCCAAGGTTTGCCTTATTTAAAAAAAAAAAATGACATTCTTTTCTTTCTTCTTCTTCTTCTTCTTCTTCTTCTTATTATTATTATTTTTGGCTGTGTCAGGTCTTCATTGAGCCATGCAGGTTTCTCTCTAATTGTGGTGTGCAGGTTTTCTGTCTCTAGTTATGGTCCGCGGGGACCAGGCCGCATGGGCTCTGTAGCTTGCAGCACGCAGGCTCTCTTGTTGAGGCATGGGAGCTCAGTAGTTGTGGCACACGGGCCTAGTTGCACCACATCATATGGGAATCTCAGTTCCTCAACCAGTGATCGAACCCACGTCCCTTGCATTGGAAGGTGGATCCTTTACCACTGGGCCACCAGGGACCTCCCCAAGGTTTGCCTTTGAACCCAAGTTTTAGTTTCCTTTGCTTGGAAAGTCCTAACTGTGCTGAAAAGGAAAATATTTTCTCTACCATCCGAACTAAGTCATCAGGCTGACTGGCCAAGATGATGGCCGCCATAGGAATGTCTAACATTGGATGATCTAATTGGATCTAATTGGATGATCTTATAGCTTGGTTTGCCCAGGGCAGTCCTAATACATACACGTTGTAGCTCAACCAAAGCTTGTCGCTGATTTTAGCACCTTCATTCACTTCCAAAAGTGTCCCAGTGTGAAGCTGTGCCATCACCGCACACAAAACACTAATGGTGCCTGTTTAGCTGTAGAAGGGTGAAAGAAAGCAGGAGGCAAGGAGATGGGGCCTGGGCACCAACTAATTTGTCAGCTGGAGTGAGTTACATTTTCATAGAGCCTGAAGTTTCATTTTATACAGCCAGTATTTCAAACTTGATCCCATACTTCTATAGCAATTAATAAAATCATCTGATTATGAGATGCCTGGGCCTTTTTGAATTGAATAAGTGACACGGTAGGGGAAATCTAAACTTCAGGAAATTATAGGAAGTAGATAAGCTTCAGCCAAAGAGAATAACAAAGGAAATTGTACGAAATAGTGAAGAAATGAATCAGCACTGAGTCACAGGTAAAAAGAAAAAAATAGCTCTTGGTCTTTTTCAGAGACGTGAATCAGAGAAGAAAAAGGGGAAATGGTCCCAGAAGAGTTTGGCTTTCAGTGAAGCTCAGGAGTCAGTGAGTATTGATTCTGATCCGTAATTTTTTTTTAAACATCTTTATTGAGGTATAATTACTTTATAATGGTGTGTTAGTTTCTGCTTTATAACAAAGTGAATCAGCTATACCTATACATATAACCCCATATCTCCTCCAGGAAACACTTGGGTATCAATGACGCATCAGAGGGGTATTATCTGAACTAAGCTCTGGTGCTGTTGAATCCACGGGGCAAGACTTCTGCCGTTCAGTAGGGCGTGGTGAGGTGTTGAGGAGCTTACCCCTGGGCTTTCTCCTGTGGATTTCCTTCAAAGAGCCACCAAAGGGCTTATTGCTGGTAACATCTCTGAGAGGCTCTCAATCTCATCTGCCTCTTGGTTTCTCAAGCATTTTACCCAGATGTCTACTGTAGCTTTATCACATTTAGTTGTTTCTATACAGCATCTTCCTGATGCTCTTACAGGGCAGGGCTGTGTCTTATCCACCATGGTAATGAGTACCTCCAGATTTGGAGTGTGTCCAGCACATTGTGTTAAAATGGAATGAAAGTGGTCAAATCATTTATTGCCTTTGTTTTCAGAGAGGCAGAATCGTCTGTCTAGGTCTCTCATTTGGACCTAGATCTAATGAGCATCACCTGCCTCCTACTAGAGGATGGTGGCTTGAATTTGGGAGCCAGGAGAGAGCTGGAGAAAAGTCGTAAAGAAGGGGATGCCCAGCAGCGAACTCCTTTCTCTTGACATTAGGCATTTCCTTAGACATCCTCAGTGTGATGATAGGATAATGGAGAACTCTATCTCCTACTTTGGGATCCTCTAGCCACACCTCCCTTGTCTTTTTGTTTGTTTGTTTGTTTTTGTTTTTTGCGGTACACGGGCGTCTCACTGCTGTGGCCTCTCCCGTTGCGGAGCACAGGCTCCGGATGCGCAGGCTCAGCGGCCATGGCTCACGGGCCCAGCCGCTCCGCGGCGCGTGGGATCTTCCCGGACCGGGGCACGAACCCGTGTCCCCTGCATCGGCAGGCGGACTCTCAACCACTGCGCCACCAGGGAAGCCCACCTCTCTTGTCTTTTATTCAACCACACATCTGAACTAAATCTAGAGGTGTCAGGTGGCATGCCACAACAGAAAACCACCCAGCTTTTTTAATATCAAAAACATGGAAAATGGGTCACAGAGTTGCTGCTTAGAGGTGAGCTACACAATCAAGATTACTGATGTTGGACCACCGTGAGAGCCCCAGATAAACTTATTTGGGTTGGTAGTAGCCTCCCTGACCAACACACCCGGTATGAGATCTTCATTCTGCAGACAGCTTTTTCTGTGTAGTCAGTCGCAGTGGTTGCCACTGGCTCCAGACTGACCTGGTTCCAACAGAAAGAGAGCTTCCTTCTCTCTGTGTCCACATGCCAACGCTGAAACAGCTCTCATTATTCTGATAATGACTGACCTGTAGCCCTATTCCTGGGCCAGTTACGGTTTGTGATGAAATGGTGTTATTTAGTGGTTTTGAGCATGAACTCTGACTGCCTGGATTAGAATCCTGGCTCTGTCACTTTCTTAACTAGGACACATTGGACTTGGCTACTTAACTGCCTCACGCCTCAGTTTCCCCATGTGCAAAATGGGAATAATAATATACATTCTGGCACGACAGTAAGGAGAAAATGGGTTAATATGTAGATTTAGAACAGTCGTCGGTGCAATAGGAAGGAGAGCAAGCACTTCTACAGCCTTGGTCCAGCTGTGCCATCCATCTACCGCTGTGGCTGAGTGTGTCCATGCTGGGAGATGTTGTAATTGAAAGAATTATCAAGAATACAAGTGTTTTGCAGTTTACAAAGTACTTTTCCCATCTATTTTTTCATTTGATCTTGCCTCAGTGCTGCCAAGAGGTCTTAGAGGACACAGAGGCTCAACGAGCCTTAGGTCACCAATGAAGAAAGAGCAGTGATGAATCTTGAACCCAGAGAGCTTTCCAGGATACCCTGAGTGATATGGATATTGCCGAAGAGGTGGTGATTGCCGGCTCAGCGGCTTGAGAATGCCGCTGGATAACACAGCCCTTTGCAACCTGTGATTTAAAGTAATCCTTGGGAAATGGGTCTGCTGGGTGCTGTGAGACACTGTTCTCTGCTCTTCAGGGACCTGGCGCATAGAGGGACACAGGACCATGTTCTGCTTCCATTTGGTTAGGCACTCACTGGCTTGATGTTTGGGGTAGCCAAGGTGCTTGATCTCTGGGGATATTACCCCGTGTGCAGAAGTTTATATAAAGGCCATTCAGAGCCTGAAATGACTGTGTGGGCATTTCTTTCTAGTCCGATCCTCTTTCCCTTCTGGCTGTGGGTTCTGCTCTGATTCTCTCTGCTCCTCAGGGGACTTGATGTTCCCATTCAGTCAGAGACTTTGCTTACAGGGATCCCATGACCAGCTTTTTCATTTTCTCTGGTCACATAAACTTTTATTGTATCCCTGAACTCAGTCTCCTTTCTGAATCAGCACATGTGAACTCATTCTCAGTCTCTCTCTCTGTCTCTCTCTCTCATTCTATTTTTCTCTCTCACACACATACACACACATATACACACACACGTACACACACACTGGTGTCCACAATGTCTTTTCAAATCAAGACTTTGACTTGAAAAGTGCTCCCTCCTTCTACCTCTATCACTATTACTGGGGCTCCAAATCTCTGGGAGATGAGACTGTTTTCTATCTTGACCAAAGGCTGGGCCAGGAGTCAGAGGAAGATTTTGCTATTTCTCTCTCTTTTCAAACCACTAGGGTAATCCTTTGCAAAACTTATGGCTCTCTGGGGTTTTCTTTTCCCCTTTAGTCATCAAATATGGACTCTACCACTTATCCAAGATTATAAGTCAATAAGACACATACCTTATTTGAGATTGCTTCACTATTTATAAACTGGGAAAAATAATACCTGCCCCCTCAAAGAGTTATTGTAAGGAACAAATTTTTTTATATTCACAAAAGTAGTATTCAGATAGTTTTCTTATTACTCTTCCTGGTCAGGGACTCCAAAGTAGCCTGTGTATGATAAAAGCATGAATCATGTTATTGAAAGGTTAAAAAAACAATTGCAACAAAACATATCAGCCAGGTGGAAGCTGGTCCCTGTGAAAGGCAGCTTTAGCTTCAGACAACAATCGTAGATGATTTAGTGAACATCTAAAGGGCCACTGGACAGTATGTTTTGTGGGTGATCAGAACAGCACTGTACCGACTGTGGGAACTTAATGAATGCATTCTGCCTCTGTGGATGCTGACAATGGTGGTGATGGTGATGATCATATCAAAGGTCATTGCACATATGAAGGTTGGTATATAAAAGTAGTATTGATGCTTGCAAAGATGTAACCATTTTTCTAATGGTGCTCTCTGGAGGTCTTCTCATGTCTAGATTCACTGATGAATGGGCAATTATTTTCCACTGATCTGGTTCTCCTCTTTGGCTTTCCAATTTACTGCCTCAGTGCAGAGCTAATCAGTGGATGTTTGCAGTGGAATCTTGCTGGTTGGCTGAGCATCAAGCCTGACAGCTGTGTCTGGAGGGTCACGGGCAATGAACTACACAGCTCTCTTTCAATGAACCAGTTTTCCAGGAATTCAATGATGAGCTGACATCTTATGAAATAATCGTGTGGATTTGGACAGAGAACAATGGGCCACTTTTCATGATTCAAGACGCATGACCACCTTGACAATACAGTCAAATTTCCAGGGAAATAACCAGATGAGTTTTAGGAGAAAGCCAGGGGAAATGGGATAGTCACCATGTCATTAAGCAATACTAACCCGCAGTCTTTTAGACATCTCTGGTAGCAATTAAAGCTCCTGGAGAAAGTACATTGAGCTTCTCATGCTGCCAGGGTGCAACTGAGTAAGTTACTGAGATGTTTCAATAAATTAACTAATGTTTGGGTGACAATTACCATCTGGGGACTAGTTTTATTCCTGCCTTATTTTAAAGGAAATTTTGTTTCTCTAGGAGGTACAACAAGGCTACAGCGGTAATAAAATAATCCCTGGTTCAGCCTCCACAAGCAGTCACTAGATCCTTAGTGGTGCCCATTGCCACAAATTGAAAAATAATCCGCTGTGTTTTTCAAGGGTGTCTGGGGTCTGACATGTGATCACTAGCGCCCCCTCCTTCTACCTCTGTCACCCCTACTGGGGCTCCAAATCTCTGGGAGATGAGACTCTTTGGTATCTTGGCTAAAGGCTGGTCCAGGAGTCAGAGGATGAACTTATTATGTCCCAGTTCAGCTGTGCAGTCCTGGGTGAACACACACGCAGCCTCTCTGTGCCCAAGGTTGGTTCTCAGTCCTCTTCTCCTCTCTTCACTTCTTGCCCTTGGCAATCTCACGGCTCCAGCTGTTAGCACGCACACGTTCAATAATTCAACATTTTTACAACAAACATTTACTAACTGCTCACTATGTACCAGGTACTGTTTTTAATGCTTGCCGAAACACACACACACACACACACACACACACACACACACACACACAGCTTCTAGTGGTAAGACATGAACAATAAACAACTAACAATTAAATAAACAATCAAAGAAAATATGTAAAATGTCAGAGGATGATAAGCACTGGGGAGAAAATTAAAGCAGGGAGAGCCAGTGAGGGGTGGGGTTCCTGTCATTCGAAAGGGAGGCTGGAGGAAGTCTTACTGTGAAAATGGCCTTGAAGCAAAGTCCTAAAGCCCTAAAGTAGGGAGGAGAGCAAACCGTGAGGACCCTCGGAAGGAGAGTGCCCCAAGCAGAGGAAACAGCCAGGGCAAAGGCCCTGGGGTAGGAGTGAGCCTGGTGGGCTTGTGGTCCAGCCAGGAGGGTAATGTTGCTGCAGCTGAAGGAGCAGGGAAGAGAGCAGAGGAAGACGAGTTCTGAGAATTAGGAGGGTGGGGTCAAGACAGGGCTGGTACCCAGCAGGTGGGGTCATGCAGGCCTTTGTGAGGACTTTGGCTTTTACTTGCGTGAGAAGGGAGGTCACTGCAGCGTTCTGGCTGAAGAGTGATCTGAATTACGTGTTAGAAGGACCACAGTGCCTGTTGAGAGAACAGATAGGAGGGGTGGGAGGGTGCAAAACCAGAAACCGCCAAACTAGTTAAGACGCATCTATAAAAAGTGATGGTGACTTGGACCAGCGTAACAGTATTAGAGGAAACGAAAAGGAATCCATTTGGAGATGACTTGTAAGTCATGGCCAACAGGATGGGCAGGAACATTTCCAAATGGGCATCTCTGGTTGGCTTCTTTCCCAAGTACAGTCCCACAGTTTTAATCTGCGTCTGGACAATTCCACCTGATGACTTTCCAGCAATCTAAGTCGATCATGCCCCTAACACCAATCCCCCTCTATCCACATCTCTTCTTAACATTTTCCCCTGGACATGGAAACTTAGAATCATCTAAAAGTCTTCCTCACTCTCACATCTAATAGTTGATAAATTCTAAAGATTCTTTCTGCCTTGCCATTTGAATCCACACTTCCTTTCTAGATCTACTGTCGTACTGTAGTTAGACTTCTCTTGTCTCCTGAAGATTCAGTTCCATAGATACTGAGTGTCTATTATGGGCAAAGCCCTGCTGGAAATGCAAGGAGGGGTTGGATGCAACCCAGCCCTCCAGGTGGCTTGCTAATAATAAGATGAGACCGTAGAGAGATAGGAAGCCTCTGTCTGGTCACAAAACAGCACCCGCAAGGCTTGGCCCCCAGGGCCTTGATCACACCGGGGAGGGGTTGGTGCTCACAGCCCGCATGAATGCTGAGCTGGCAGAGCAGGGCTTGAGCTGTATCACATCTCTCTTATATCCCAGCTCTTGCTGAGTGCCTCCTCGGTCTGCAGCTCACAAGATCCACAGCCATTATCCCAGGGAGTCAGGACTCGCTGTAGGGGAAGGACCACAAACTCTGACTCACATGCTCAGAGCTTGAGCCTCAGTTCTACCCGCCATTCACTGCAGGCCTTTGATGAGCTGCTTAATTCTCTCTGAGCAAGATTCCTGGAGTTCAAAGGTAGTAAATATGGGGCTTCCCTGGTGGCGCAGTGGTTGAGAGTCTGCCTACCGATGCAGGGGACACGGGTTCATGCCCCGGTCCGGGAAGATCCTACATGCCGTGGAGCGCCTGGGCCCGTGAGCCATGGCCGCTAAGCTTGTGCGTCCGGAGCCTGCGCTCCTCAATGGGAGAGGCCACAACAGTGAGAGGCCCGCATACCGCAAAAAAAAAAAAAAGAAAGAAAAAAAAAGGTAGTAAATATGAAGTGGCTTGCAGAGTCAGCATTTGATAAACAGTAGTGAATATTGGATGTTGGGTTTTCCCCCTTCTGGCAAATCTTTACGATACCACTAGATTCATTCTCCGAAAATACAGCTCTTGGATTGTTATGTGGCCTCCAAGTAATTTACCTTAAAAGAAAAGCCTCAAGAAATGTAATGTATGTGTTTTTAAACGTTAATCAGTATTTCTTTTTAGATCTTTGACATCCTCAAGCCTTTTCACCAAGAGAAACCACTCTCTCCTCCTTTAAAGACAAGCAAATAGAAGGAAACTTTTTTCTCATTTCTTTTGGGACAATTCAGTAAAGTAGAAAGCACTTTATTATGTGCCTGAAATGTTCCCGGGTAGGGCAATAGGAGTTACAAGTATATAATATTTGTCCCCTCTTTTCAAGGGTCTTGTAGTCCAATGGGAGAGACTGGATTCATATATGAAAAAATCAGAGCAATACAATTGCAAGAGAAAATCTAAGCAGTGAGATGATTATCTGAAAAAATAAAATAAAGCTCTATGGAAACCATGGAGCTCTCATTGAGTACCAAAGATTGAATAGATTGGGCTGGGCGGAAGGCAGGGAGAGGAAAGTCCAGTTTGGATCGATGATGCTCTGCTCTCTTATCTAGCTCTCTGTTATAGATTATTTGCCTAGTAAATGTCCTGTTCTGAAAAATCTGCATTAATACTGACATACTCTATTAAATTCAAAAATTCATTTTAGAGCCTTTATGCATTCCTTCCTGCAGGAGCCTCTGAAGCCCCTAGCTTGGGAATTTCAGCTTTCCCTGTCATTTTCTACTATCCCCTGCTGAAAGTAGGATCTGTATCATGCAGACAAAGTCTGATAAGGAAGCTGGGGTCACTTATCAGCTTTCCTTTTCTCTGGGAGTTTTCAAACACCCAAGTAAAGCCGAGTTTTCCCCATGGAACCCAAACTGCTTAGGTTTCCAGTTTAAAGTCAGAAGGTTCCTATTATGCAATTTGTTCCCACTATTTTTCTCACTTCACATTGGAATGTTGATCTTAAGCAACTGTCTCTTCTACAAAAATACACAGGGCATCTTTTAACACAATATCCCTTTTTATTTCATTTGGCTGGGGAAAGGCAGCTTTGTAAAAGGGAATTTAGAACTTGTCAACTGAATTTTGGTTACTCTCTCTTGAGTTTAAAGACAATAGATTACTGTTTCCCTTCCTTTTCCTAGAAGCGAGACCTAAATTCAGTCTTATTTCATAGAACTTGTTGGACATGTATCTGGGCACTTTAAAGTAGCAGAAAGCTCTTTTCTTCAAACCTAATGGCGCCCTCAAGCGGCACATCCCATTTCAAGACCCTAAACCTAATGGCAACTCTTTCAGAAGCTTCGCTTCTTAGAAATTGAGAAATGATTGTTTTTCAGTGATCAAAGCTGCGGTTAGGTTAATTAGCTTTTAAGATGACTATTTAAATTCTCCTGGATTAGGCTTCGATTCCTGGAGAACTTGAGATGCTTCTTGCTAACTGCTGTCATGATAACAGAACACAGATGCATACACTGATGCTACAGAGCACGGTTGATGGATGATTTCTCAGGATGCTCTCACGGGAAGGGTGAGTTCACGTCTAGAATCAGTGGTTGTGCTGAGTTAAGGCTTGGGCAAGGGAGAAGACTTGAGAAAATAGGTAAAGGCTTGGAAACTAAGCATAGCCTTGCCTTTACTCCTCCCATACACGCAGTTTCAAGAAAGCAGAGTGATGTATACTTTACAGGGTAGTAAATAATGCTGATTTCTTTGGTTTTCTCTCAAGTGTCAGTGGTCAGGTTACTGGGGGGATGAACAACCCATTTTGGTCATTATTTTTCAAGGCTGACTTAGAGCGAAGAATCTTTGAGGCATTCTAAGGAGATGGATTCAGAGCTTCCCACCCACTGGCAAACCATTTTCCAGACCTGCTCACATGCCCCAGTGCAATAGGAGTGACATGGCTGACAGGAGAGACAGGCCTGCCAAGGGCTGTGGCCAACAGTCCAATATCTGTTACATGGGTGTTTTATTAGTCACTTGGCCCAAAGAATTAGCCCCCTAAGAGCTGGGAGCAGTGCCCCTCCCCTTACTCAACCAGGATGAGTGGTCTGATCGACAATCAGCGCAGACTTAGCTTGGCACGTGCAGACACAGTCTGGGGGCTGGGAGGGCAAACTGCTTCGCACAGCGTCTGTCAGGGGAAGAACGTAGAGTGATTCTCGGGCTTACGCTTTCCCAATAATCTTGGCATTTTATACAGGCCCAAAGGAAGGGTCAAAGCAATTATCTGAGAGCTTAAAAACTATAGGAGTAGGAAAGAAAAGCTTTACTAATGTCTCTTCATTAATTGGAGAATGGGGGGTGAATTTCAGTAGGGTGTCATGGAGATCTACACACGAGTCAGGGGGTTCATCAGCTTCGGAGACACCAACTGGGTTGTTGTCGTTATTGTTGCTAAAACTCAGAGGTATTTCCAGGAGAGCACCGCTAATTATGGGAGTACAAGTGGCCACACTGACTTGGGAGATGACAAGAGGCTGAAAGAGCTGAGAAAGAGAAAACACAAATGTAGGTGTGCTTAGTTGGCACCAAAGAAAAAAAGAGCTCCCTGGTTCTCTTGCTCCCTCTTCTGGGAAGGGAACTGTGTACTCTTGCCACAAAAAGCTGCTCCCATAAAGTTACAAGACTGGAAGACCGGAGGAGTTTCATCATGAAGGGAGAAGCCTCATGCTCCATGCTTTCTCATAAATGCCTGAGCCTGGAAGGAGGGGACAGCCCCGTAAAGGACAGGGCATGCCTTCTAGCTCTTCCAAAGAAATCTGAGCCGACGGTGAGGGAAGGATTGCAACCTGGAGACACTCACTGAGATTTAGGCTCGTGATTCACACCGGCCACTGGAGGGCGCCCGTGAGTTGTCACTGCCCAGAAGCCCAGACAAGACCTCTCCGTCGCAGGTCCAGATGTATTGCCGGGTTTCTCAGCCTCAGCACTGTCGATATTTTGGACCAGACAATCTTTGTGGCGAGGGGGCTGCCCTGTGCACTGTAGCACGTGTGGCAGCATATCTGGCCTCTGACTACTAAATGACAGTGGCCCTGAGAGCTACCTCTCCGCCCAGTCATGACAAAAAGTATCCCCAGATATCTCCAAATGTCCACGTGGGGCAAAAATCACCCTCCAGTGACAACCACTTGTGTACTGAATGTTGGGTCTAGACATCAGTCAGACCATTGTTCTAAGGCTCAAATCCTCCTTCCCTAAACTCTTGTTTAGCCTGGGCTCAATGGACAACTGCATAGACACAAAAGTTGCTCTGGCCAACATCTGCAGCCATTTCCCAGTTAAACCCCGTACCCAGGGCTCCCAGTCTGATACGACGCAGACGTACATCCCGCCTTCTTTCTCTGCACCTGTCTCTCTTCAAAACCTCGTTCCCAGCTCCACCGGAGTGCAGACTACTCGGAGGGGAGGTATTTTGTTAACTAATTTACACGAGTTTCCTTTTTCATCTGGAATACTTCTGGGCATCACCATGCTGTGGGATACGCACGTTTAAAATGAGAGAACTGCCTGAAGGAGGATGTGGTTTAAATCTAGCAAATGAGTCTCTAACAACAGAATTCCAGGTACCATGGCATCTATAGAATGCGGATATTAATAGTATTTATCTCATAGAGTTATAATGTGGATTAAATAAGTAAAGCACTTACAACAGTGTTTGACAAAAAGTAAACACTCTAAGAATACCAGTTGCTTTTATTGTTATTATTACCATTTTTATTATCTATCCAAGAGACATGTTTGGGAAGAGGTGGGCTAGCTTTTAGCCTGAAACACTTCCTATAAAACTACCCTTGTCTTCAAAATAGACATTTCTCCAGAGAAGACAGGCAGATGGCCAACAGGCAACTGAAAAGATGCTCAACATCATTAATTATTAGAGAAATGCAAATCAAATCTACAATGAGGTATCACCTCATACCAGTCAGAACGGCCATCATCAAAAAAATCTACAAACAATAAATGCTGGAGGGGGCGTGGAGAAAAGGGAACCCTCCTGCACTGTTGGTGGGAATGTAAATCGGTACAGTCACTATGGAGAACAGTATGGAGGTGCCTTAAAAAAACTAAAAATAGAGATATCATATGATCCAGCAATCCTACTGCTGGGCATATATCTGGAGAAAACTCTAACTCATAAAGATACAGGCACCCTAATATTCATAGCATCACTATTCACAATAGCCAAGACATGGAAACAAGCTAAGTGTCCATTGACAGATGAATGGATAAAGAAGATGTGGTATACGTATGCAATGGAATATTACTCAGCCATAAAAAAGAATGAAATAATGCCATTTGCAGCAACTTGGGTGGATCTAGAGATGATCATACTAAGTGAAGTCAGTCAGACAAAGACAAATATCATATGATTTCACTTATATGTGGACTCTAAAAAAAAATGATACCAATGAACTTATCTACAAAACAGAAACAGATTCACAGACATAGAAAATAGACTTACAGCTACCAAAGGGGAAAGAGGGGGAAGGATAAATTAAGAGTTTGGGAGTAGCAGATACACACTGCTATATATAAAATAGAGAAACAACAAGGTCCTACTGTACAGCACAGGGAACTGTATTCATTATTTTGTAATAACCTATAATGGAAAAGAATCTGAAAAATATATCTCAATCACTTTGCTGAACTCCAGAAACTAACAAAGCTTTGAAAATTCCCTTTTGAAATCCCCCTTTGAAGTCATCTTTGAATATTCCACCCTGAGTTTAAATATCATTGAATAAATGAATAAATGAGCTATAGAGAAAATAGAAACAAATATTTGTGAAGCACCTACGCTATGCAAGATGCCATGAAGCTATCTAGAATATTAGACATAATTGCATCGTTAAAAAAGTTGCAGGCAAGGCATTCAAATCATCAGGACACAGCCTGGCTAGTGAGAGTAGAGTGTAAGGTGTACGTTGAGTGGAGAGGAGGGAGAATGAGCCCCGCACAGCAGTTTGGTGGGGAGGGCACTTGGTGATTGGGTGGGGGAAGAGGATCATGAGCCTTTATTTGGGGCCCAGGTATTATTGTGTTACCAGGAAGCAGTGGCCCCTCAATCCCAGGGTCCTAGACTCACGCACTGCAAGTTTCATGTGTGCCATCTTCCCACCAACATCTAGAGACTCTGAAACCTCAAACTTACACAAAGACCAAATAGTCTTTTCTGAACCTTCCAGTCATGCTTCCTGCATTTATGTTCTCGATGAGAAATGCTCCATGGAGAGTAAATGGTCTAAATCACAAGTTTTGCTGAGCCAGAGAAATAGGAGCCTTCATGAAAGTGCACAGCTGTTGCCCAATTTTCTCAGTTCCTTCCAATGCAAGCAGAGAAGTACGAAGTAGGCTGAAGATCTCTCTCTGTGTGTGTGTGTGTGTGTGCGTGTGCGTGTGCGTGTGTGTGTGTGAGAGAGAGAGAGAAAGAGAGGTATTGATGGCCAGTTGCTTTATATTGGAAGGAAGATGAGGGCTTCCTCGAGTAAGAGCATTAGTGTTTACTCCTATTTTAGAGTTAATGTAATATTGTCTTTGGATTAATTTCCTTTAAAATAATTTGTATAAATGGTGTGATCTTTGTGTACAAATTAACTCCAATCTTCATCCCAGAGGTGATGAACAGTCTTTGAAACTCACAGGGCTATTAATTAGTCATGGAGAATCCTAAAGAGCAATCTAAATCTCAAGTTGATTTCTCGGCTCTTAAAGTGTTCTTATTGAAATAAGACCTAAGAGGGCATGTTAATTAGCATAAGGGATGTCAGATAAGTTTAAGTGATGACATTCATGGTGTGTGATAGAGTTTGATTGGGAGTATAGTACAGGACTTGCTGTCCTTGAATGAACGATGTTTAAGAATCTGTCAAGCCCAGGACTTTAATATCTGCTTTCCAGATCTGCAATCCCTTTGTCCCTGCTTCTGCTGGCTACAAGGAGGACGTTGTCACTGGACTTGTCCACACACCTTGGAATGGACCTTTCATGTGAGGGCGATCGTGTGGCCAGGGCAGAGACCTACACACAGACTGGGGACTGCATTAGGACTCCGGGTGGAATCTGTCCCTTTTGTTGTTCTATCACCTGGTAGTGAGGTTACAGTGAAGCGAAAGTCTAACCCCACCCACTTAGAACCACCAGTGAGTTAGCTTCCGGAATCCAGCCAAAAAGAACCAGACGTTTGCTGAACGACCAAATGGACTTAGGCCAGTTTGCAGCAGGGCAAGTAGCCCTCCAGGGGCAGCTCTGGGCACATGGAGCTGGTCAAGACGTTTTGTTCTGAAGTCTCATTTGGGAATACAGGCTTCCTGAGGAGGGGCACACTGGGCTCCCCCATGGATGTGAAGTGAGTGATGGAGTGAGCTGCCATCAGCTGGATCTCTTGAAGCCTAGGAAAGCTTCAGTGAGGAGCCACAGAGCAGCAGTCTCCCTGAACAGACGCTGTGGTTATGTCACAGCTACTCCTTGGCTACTGCTTCCTCAGGTGACAATCTCCGAGCAGCTGAAGATGGCACATGCCTTGCAGACGCTCTAACAAAGTACCTGGCACCGTGCTGCAGGTACAGAGGCACTAGGGCACAGGGCCTGAGGGCTTTAGCTTCAGAGAGAATTGGCTTTAAGGCCAGACACTCTTACAGGTAGAAGGAGGAAGAGAAATAGGAAAGAGATTCACTCCTCAGCCTGTATCTTCTCGATCTGTTTCCCTCTAGATTCGTGTCCTTCCTCATGATGTAAAAACAGAAGCTGTCACCCAGTCGCTGACTAGGAAGAGAGACAATGGGGTTACAGGGCTAGAGGAATGAGAGAAAAGTAGGTGTTTTTCATGGTGTCACGCAGAATGCTAACTTCCTCACAGCTTTAGCAACTCTTCCTGTAACGCTGTGGCCTACAGGGGACTTCTGTGTGACTCGTGCTGATGGACTAATCTTGAATCCAATCTTGGCCAAAGGAAGTGCCTCACATGGCCCTGAGTCTCCAGAGCTGTCTCTTAGAGGAAACAGAAGAAAATCCCCACTGGCTCATGTCTGCTTTAATACTTTATGTCTTCGGTTTAAGGCCCTGCTCCCAAATGCTCTGGGAGACCAGTCCTTGAAGTGGCTATCACTGATTTGCACTTTTGTATGGGGTATTTCATCTACTTTCTCCAGAACAGGTTTTCATTATGAGAAATCATGAAGACAGCAGAGGAGTAGAAGGGTCCCGTGGGAGCAATGGCAGGACTGGCATTTAGGGGTAATAGGGTGTACACTTCACTGACTTCTAAATTTTTCCTGGGTGTCTCTGAGCTCCGCTGTGAAACAATTCCTGGATTGCAAGTATTCTCCAACAAACTGATAACTCTAAATTGAAAAAAATTTCAAATTCACTTTTTCACCAAATATTTATTGAGTACCTGCTATGTGTCAGTCACTGGTGCAGATCCTGGGGGTACAGCACAGAGATGATGGTTAGGTGGATTAGGGTAGCACAGAGATGGAGAGAAGCAGGTCATGTTTAGAGGCAGAACTGCAGAACTTTGGATGTGAGGAAAAGAGATGAATGAAGATTGATGCTTAAGGTTTGGACTTGAACCACGAAGTAGATGGTAGCGTTATTTACAGAGAGGAGGGATATGAGAGGAGGATCAGGCTTGGGTGGGAGGGCAAAATAAAGGGTTCTAGTTTTGTCATGTTAATTTTGAGATATCTATCAGACAGCCAGAAGAAGATGGTAAGTAGGCTTGTCCTAGCTCAGGCTGCTGTTAAAAAAGTACCGTAAACTGGATGACTGAAAAAAGAAGCATTTATTTCTCACAGTTCCAGAAGCTGGGGAGTCCAAGATCAAGGTGCTGGCAGATCCAATGTCTGGTGAGACCTCACTGTCTGGTTTGCAAATAGCTGTCTTGTCATTGTACCCTCACATGGCAGAGAGCAGAGAGAGGAGAAGAAGCTCTCATGTCTCTTCTTATAAGGGCACTAATCCCATTCATGAGGGCTCCAGCCTCATGACCTAATCACCTCCTAGAGGTCCCACCTCCAAATACCCTCACATTGGGGGTTAGAATTTCAACATATGAATTTGGAGTGCAGGGACAGACACATTTCACCCAAAACAAAACTTTTGGAAACAAAAGTAAGGCTGAAATCCAGGGGCAAGTTCATAACTAGGGATGTGAATATGTGAGTCATTTCCATGTAGTACTTAAGACCATGGGGGTGGGAAAGAGTTTGCAGGTAGAGAAGAAAAGAGGAGTCAGGGTTGAGCTCTAAGGCACTGCAGCCTGTAGAGATTGCTTGGAGCCAGCAAAGGAGACCATGTAGGTGAGGTTACTGAAGTAGGAGGCTAACCAGGAGCCTGTGCTTTATGGAAGCCAAGAAAGGGCAGGGTTTCAAGGAGGGAGTAGCCATCCTGAATGCTACTGAAGGCCGGGGAAGGTAAGAACGGAGACGCACCACTGGATGTGGTGACTGGTGAGCAGGATAAGACCAGATGCAGGGGAGCAGGGATGAGGAGTCCAGGCTGGAGTTCCTGAAAGGAATCTGGGAGATGGGGAAATGGAGACAGTGAAAGGAGACAACTGCCCCCGCAAAACTTCCTTTCTGTGTTACCAGAAGGGAAGTGCGTTGGGCTATAAGAACAGGATGGAATTTGGAGTCTTAGAAGACTTGAATCCTAGGACTGAGACTCATCGGCTGGATGATCTTGAACAAATACTGTTCCACATCTCAGCGTCAGTTTCCTCATCTGCAACGTGGGTTTGACAATATTGCCTGCTCCATGGGGTTTTCTTTTGTTTTTGGTCTTTAAATGTTAATATTTGTTTTTTGCCCTTAATCTCAAGAAACTGAGCATAGCTCAACAGCCCAAGAGATTTTCCTGAGGGAAGACAGAGGCAACTCACCTACTTATATTGTAAGAATCAAGATTTAGTCACTCTCATAGAGTATCTCCCCAACTTGATCATGAGGATGTATCAAAATTCCATTAAAACAGACACTGCAGTAATACTCTAAGTAACGACTCATTCACTTATTTTTTCATTCATTCAACACATAGTAATTGAAAATCTATTATGGCCCAAGCACTGGGGTTACTGCAGGGACCAAACCAAGTCCCTGCCACACAGAGTTCACATTATAGTGTAGGAAGGCAGGCAATAAATGTGTACACACACATATTAGGCAGTGACAAATGCTATGGAGAAAAATAAAGCAGGGGAAGTGGGATGGAGGAGTTATTTTCCATAGGTGACTATGGAAGGCCTCCCTAGTTTGAGGACATTTAAGCAGAGACCTCTAAGCAGAGAGGGATGGACCAGGAGAACACAGGAACATCACAGGCAGAGGACACGAGCGTCAAGGCCCAGAACAGGGAATGTACTTAGGGTGGTTGTCTGCTATGGCATTGACTTTTCCTTAGGAATCCACTCCAGACATACTTGGCGTCTTCTTGTTCCTCAGAGTTTCAAGTTTCACAAACAGCTATTTAGAGAAAGAAAGCAAAGTCTGGTAAAGTGAAGGTTGCTGACGGTTGACTAGGAAGCACTGCCATCTCCTTAAAAAGTATGCAATCGCCACTCCTTCCATATGGCCCTTTGAAGTTTGCTAATTCAGAACGACAATATTTTCCCTCCTTTGGTATCCCTGAGATTTCCCCTCCCCTGCTTATCAGAAGTCCCTCCACCCCCATTTGTGTATCACGAAATCCCCACACCCCTCCTGATGCATAAGGCAATTCTCAGGTGGTGGCAGGTGTGTCTTTTCCATGTGTAAAAGAAAGTCTGGGGCTTCCCGGGTGGTACAGTGGTTGAGAGTCTGCCTGCCGATGCAGGGGACACGGGTTCGTGCCCCGGTCCGGGAAGATCCCACATGCCGCGGAGCGGCTGGGCCCGTGAGCCATGGCCGCTGAGTTTGCACGTCTGGAGCCTGTGCTCCGCAACGGGAGAGGCCACAGTGGTGAGAGGCCCGCATACCGCAAAAAAAAAAAGGAAGTCTGTAATGTTGATGTATTAAGGATCTGGGCTGTGGTGTTCACTCACCTTCCAGGCACTTCCCTCCCTCCTTCCCACAGTGCAGTCCTCACTGTAAATTCTGAGACTTTGGTCTTCTTTTCCACAGAGGAGTAAATGAGAGGGAAGTGGTAGAGGGCTGGAGGTGAGCATAGGTCACGTGGGCCTTGTAGGGAATTGGGAGGATGTTGGCTTTTCCTCTGAGAGATGCCTAAAATCGCAAACTTTTTCTGTCTTCTTACCTGTGTGTCACAGAAGCAGCATTGATGGATGTCATTATCTCCATGCTACCCAATTACCAGAACTTTCAAATCTCTTGAATTCCTACTCTTGCACTTCACCAACCGAGAGAAATCCCAACTCTGCCACCTCTGTGTCTGGATGCAGGGCTCTGCACCACAGGAGAAAATGACTCAATGGTGCAGATTGAAAAAACACAAATTATCTATCTATCTATCTGTCTATCTACCTACCGACCTACCTATCTATAACTTACTGTTCCAACTGCAACACTGTTGAGAGTGAATGGATACGGTGAATAATTACATGAGGATAATACTGTAGGCATAAACCAGGATTCTCTCGAACACACAGGGAGTAATGGCCAACCTACTTATAAACAATTTTACACAACCAGAGAAAAGGGAAGGAGGATCAGGTCAAGGATAATTCCAAACATCATGTGACATCACTTACATGTGGAATCTAAAAAAAATGATACCAGTGAACTTATTTACAAAACAGAAATAGACTCACAGACATAGAAAACTAACTTATGGTTACCAAAGGGGATAGTGGGGTGGGGGGGAGGGGAGATACATTTTTTAAAAAAAGGATAATTCCGAGGGCTTCCCTGGTGGCACAGTGGTTGAGAGTCCGCCTGCCGATGCAGGGGACACGGGTTCATGCCCCGGTCTGGGAAGATCCCACATGCCGCGGAGCGGCTGGGCCCGTGAGCCATGGCTGCTGAGCCTGCGCGTCCGGAGCCTGTGCTCCGCAATGGGAGAGGCCACAGCAGTGAGAGGCCCGCGTACCGCAAAAAAACAAAAAACAAACAAAAAAACAAAAACAAAAAAACAAACAAAAAAAGGATAATTCCAAATCTTCCAGGTCTGTGTTGAACTCACCTATAGTTAGTAGACACCTTTCGTCCCATTTCATAGAGAAAATTGAGGCTACCAAGCTCAATTCCCTGTGCTCTGACCTATAAACTTGCCATATGCCTAAGTTCATCCTCCCCTCCTCTCCCCTTGTTCAGGACAAACCTCCACTTGCATCTGAACCCCATTCCTTCCTGCCTCTCCAGGACCCATCTCCAGCTTCCCCTCTCTGTCCTGTAATCTTCCATCTCTCCTTCTCTATTTTTCCCCACCTAAACGTCAACTCTAATCCTAAAAATCCCTTTCCTGGTATTTGATCCCCTCACCCAATAATCTAACTTCCTTCCTACTCTTCTAACCAAACCCTTTGGAGCTCTATCTGCATGTGATGTCTCCTCTTCTTTGTGTCCCAACCATTCAGGGCTGAATAATTTCTGTCTCCCGCTGAGTTTTAAAGTGACTCTCGTCAAGGTTAGCTTTACCCCGGTGGCCAAAACCACTGGACGAACTTTATCTTTCTTGACTTCTCTTGATGCCTTTAGCATTGTTGAACCTTCCTGATGAATTCTCTTGACTCCCTCATCCTCCATGAAACAGCACCTCCCTGGATCTCTTGGTGCCTCTCTTAGGCTGCTCACTTGCTGTCTCCCCCTTGGTCAGTTGATACCAGTATATTATGTGGACTAAATGCCATATGAAGATATAAAACATTTGGCCATTTCTACTTCCTGCAGATGGCTCCATATACAGGGTCGTGAGCAGGTGAGCAGAGCCGGGGCTCCAGAAAAGCTAGTGATGCTCTTTATTTCTGACTTGAAAATCCTCTGGATCTGGATCTGGAGAAGCAAGTGACCGAGGGGTCTTTCAGCAACCTTTTCTTTTCAAGTCCCACCGACCTGTGAAGGCAGGAGTGAGTCACATCTGTAACTTGCCTAAGAGGGAGGCCAAATGCAGCACTAAATAGTTTTTTGGAAAGCAGAGTTCAACAATTTAAAATCAATTTTTTAGTCCTAAGGTAGCCAAAAATAGTTTCCTGTGGCTTATTCTATTTCTTTAACTGGGGTTACCAGAACACAGTTTTGTGTTGGAAATGCAAGTTCAGCAGAAACATGTCTTTCCCTAATGAGGCCTGGTGCCTGTCGGTATTGTGTGTGAGCCCCTGGGGCTGTTCAGTGGGTGATTTTCCAGTTGCTGAGAAGTACATAGCCATCCTGTAAACATATTAAATGGCCATAAACTACCCAGGGACTCAGTGCAGAGCTTCCGTGTGAGGCCTAACCCCACGCGGGGCCTTGTAGTCAGCTTACGGGGAGCAGCTTACCACTCCGAGCTGGCTGTGTGGACCCCTTGTGGGGGTGGTTTTACATTGAAGCCTGTGGCCTGATGGAGCCTTGGTTCTGCGTGAAGCTAAGCAGGACACGAGGCCATCAGAAGCAGAGTATCCCCCAGCTGTGGGAAGGTTGCAAGAATTCCCATTGTGGCTATGGACAAGAGTCATCTTTGTGTGTTCTGTGTTATTGAAAGGCCTCTGTAAAAGTTCATTTGTTCAAGGCATCATGGAATGTGAGAGCTGACTGGGGCCTCAGAGACCCATTAGCCCAGGCTTCTCATTCTTTTTAAGTTTCGAAATACAGACAGTGGCTTGACCCCCGTAATGGCATCAAGTCATGTGATTCCAAAATGTTATATATTCCTTCGACGTTAAGCTCTTCCCTGCTGACAGCAAAACAAGAAATGAGAACCAAGTGCAACATGAAGGTTTTGTAAAGGTATATTCTTTATACCACCAGCATCCCCCGTTTTTTATTAACCGGTTGCCAACTGCCTTCTGTCCTCACTCTCTACAAAAGCAGACCTCAAGGCCTTCATGTCCTCCTTCTTCCTGGGCTCTTAGGTAATCTCCACTGACCCACGCTTCAAAGTCTAGCTCAGATACCAAAAAGGGCTCTTGTTCTCCTCATGTTCGTCGTACACAGGCGTTTGTTCTACTCAAGGCCCTTTTAGTGGGATTCTGTTCCTTGCAAACAAGCTAGTGTGGCAGAGTAGTTTTTAAAATTTTTTATTTTTATTTTTTTGCGGTACGCGTGCCTCTCACTGTTGTGGCCTCTCCCGTTGCGGAGCACAGGCTCCGGACGCGCAGGCTCAGCGGCCATGGCTCATGGACCCAGCCGCTCCGCGGCATGTGGGATCTTCCCGGACTGGGGCACGAACCCGTGTCCCCTGCATCGGCAGGCGGACTCTCAACCACTGCGCCACCAGGGAAGCCCTAATTTTTTATGATTTATTTTGAGGAGGTCATTCTTTCCTCTTTTTAATGGAAGTATAGTTGATGTACAATATCACGTAAGTTACCGGTATATAATACAGTGAGTCACAAGTTTTAAAGGTTATACTTCATTTACAGGTATTATAAAATATTGGCTATATTCCCTGGGATGTGCCATATATCCTTGTAGTTTATTTATTTTATACATTATAGTTTGTACCTCTTAATCCACCTACCCCTCTCTTGTCCCTCCCCCCTTCCCTCTCCCCAGTGGTAACCATTAGTTTGTTCTCTGTATCTGTGAGTCTTTTTCTGTTTTGTTATACTCATTCGTTTTATTTTTTAGATTCCACATATACGTGATAGCATATGATATTTGTCTTTCTCTGACCTATTTTACTGAGCATAATACCCTCCAGGTCCATCCATGTTGTTGTAAATGGCAAAATTTCATGGGTGCCCGCATGAAGGCATCCAGGAGCAGAGAACTGCCACACCCCTTCTCCCAGTCACCGCTGTCTTGGCACTACATAAGTCCCATGGCACTTCAACACAACACAACACAGGGAAATGCAGGAGAGAAACTTAAATTGACTGAGATACAGTTTTCCATCCACAGCAAATTGAGAGGTTGAAACAGAAATCAAGTTGAGTTTTGGGAAAATGTAGACAATTATCATTCATGCACACCTGAATTTGCGAAGCTAGAGTTGTACACTAGCTCAGGAAAATGTGGATTTATCAAAAGAACCCAGGAGAATCTCATGGAAACAAAATTCAGGAAGTACAGCTGGGCTTCATGGGACTACGAAAGTCAACAGGCAGCTACTGTCTTGTTGCTCTGACTGTCCCACATAATCACCTTTTCTCTGGGACATGGTGCCAATCCTCTCTCTGCAAAGACCAAGACAGAGGCAGACAGCTTCCTCTCCTGACTCATGGTCCCTTCACGACCTTTGTGGACATGGGTCTTTGGCTGGTGCTCACTAAGGAGCCATCTCCACATGACTTACTGGTCTGTGATCACCACCAAATCATTGCATTCTTAATGCCTCTTGGTTGAAAGTTTTGAGAAGGAATCAGCTTTGACACTCTTTTCTCCAGGGTCATGCTCCTTCGACCAGAAACCCACCCTGCCCCAGTCATGTGGGGTCAGAGGGTGAGTGGTCATATAAATGAGACATGGCTGTTCAAGCCAGTCATACCACCAAAGATGTATGGTTTGGACAGTTCCAGAGAAGAGTCTTGAGCCCAGTTTCTAATGTACCTTTATTAAAATTACTGCTATACCTGTCTTATACTCCTCTCTATGTTTTTACTTTTTATCTTATTTTTTGGCCGTGCCGTGCGGGATCTTAGTCTCCCGACCAGGGATCGAACTCGTGCCCACTGCAATGGAAGTGCAGAGTCTTAATCACTGGACCACCAGGGAAGTCCCAACTCCTCTCTATATTGTAACTTCCTTGAAAGCCGGACCTCTAATTCATCTCTGCTCTGCACCATGACATCTTTTGTGCGCCTTTTGCATTTGGAAGAGTTCAATGAATATTTGTTGAGTGAATGTCTATCTCTATATTCATTCTCTGTTCTTTATACCTTCCTTTCTGAGTGAACAGTGTGCAGGTTAACATTTGAGTAGAATAATTCCTGTTGCTGGGGCATAGCAGGTGAGTGTCAGTCAGAATGACTAGAGGATTAGATTTGAGCGACTGTTACACAGGTGGGTTTCCTGATCAGACACTATAAACACCCTTAGAGTCACCACATTTATCATCAGGCTTTCCCTAACAACTGAGCATGCTAATTTCTCATTATTCTAGAGCCACCGTAAGAGTTATGGAAATTGGCTGGAGACTTCATTCACTTTTTGAGGCATTTATGTGATAGATCAGAACTAATTTAAAGAAGAGGAGCAAGTGGTGCTCTTCAGGGAGATAATTCCTAGTCTCTTTTTGACCCTTTGAATAATTTCTCTAAATTAAAAGCTCCAAGTTTATTGGCAATCACTGATTTAAGTACAGAAACTCAAACATTTCATGTTTCTCTGTGCACTAATTAAGAGGGCTCTATTTAAATGGCAGAGCTGTCCTGATGCCAATGATGACAAATCAGAATCATAAAATTTTGAACCTGGAGGGAATTTACAGATCATTTAATCCAACCCTTGCATTTTATAGGAGAGGAAATAGAAGCTGTCACACATCTAGAGGCAGAACTATCACTCCCACCCACCTGGTCCAGGGTTCTTCAGCCTCAAGAAAATCAGCACGACTATGGGCATTGGGGGATGCTGAAGATTACCAATATGGATAATGTATGTAGTCTTCAGCGGTACATATGGCTAAGGCCATGGAAGGAAAATGAGACAGCCCTCCATCCTGAAGGAAAGATAAAAGATGGCTCATTCTCAGGAGTGTGTCTAGCCAGAGTTGTCCAGAGACTGGCCAGAGAAGCCCTGTGGGCCTAGCTGGGCTCCCAGGTATAACAAGACTGCCCAGTGAGTTCTTAACCATGAGCCAGACACCATGCTTAACACTCAATCCTCATGGGCTGGATAAACCTCACAACCCACCTATGACATCAGCATCATTATCTTCATTTTACAGGTGAGGAGACTGAAGGTGGGACAATTAAGAGATTTGCCCAGGGTCACATACCAAGGTCACTTATTAATATCTGAGCTGGGATTTGCCTTCACGTCTCTCAAGGTACCAAGCTTATGTTCTTAACCAGGGATGACATTTGAGTAGAGCCTCCCTGGGGACACTGGTGACAGTCTGCGGCCTCTCTGGGCAAGCTTGCGCTGCACTTCTTGTGCTTTTACATTTACATTCTCCTGCCAGGAGAAATTCCGCATGCCTGGATCGGCCCGGCCTTCCGACACCAGGCACAAGCTACACAGAGCCAGCCCTGGGTGGGGTCATTCTCTGTGCTAATACATTCCTTGTGGAGAGACTTTGCATTTGTTTAGAATTTGAACGTGAGAATGGTAAAGCTGGAAGGACCTTAGAGATTTGGTGAACCCTCCATGTTTTAAGAAGGAAAAAACAGAGGTCCAGTTTGTGTTTAAGTCTTACTCATTCATCCAACACGACTGCCGGTGCCTATGCACCAGGTATGCATTGGGGATTCAGCAATAAACAGGGGCTCACTCTGGTGCCTTAAAGCCGAGTTAAGTTGGGTCCTACCTCCACCAGGAACGCTTCTCCCTCCAGCCTCCATTTCTCAACAGCGCCCGCTCTACACTCAACTCCACTGCAGAACTCGCCCGGCAAGGCGGGGGACGCGTACTCTCTGCTTACCGACCTTGCCTGGGCGCTGGGGCCCCGGAGCGGGCCCTCCTCGGCCGCGCTGCGGACCCCGGAGCTGGGCAGAGCGTGATGGGGCGCAACAGCTGCGGGTTGCAAGCGGCTCTCCCCGCCCCGGCCCAGCCCCCCGCGTTGGTTGGGGGCGGCGCCCCCTGGGTCGGCTCCGGGTCCCGGCCGCGGACGAGGAGGGGCCGGCGCAGGTAGCTCGGCTGCCGCCCAGGAGCGAGCCTGGGGCCGCTGCGGCGGGATGGGGTGGCTCCGGGCCCGCCGCCACGTCCTGCTCGCCGCCTGCCTGGGGCTCTGCGGGGAGCGCGGGGCGCTCGGAGGTACGTGCCCCCCAACCTCCCCTCCCCGTCCCTTCCCCGGCCGGCCACGCGCGGAGCCCGCTAGAAGAGGGGGGGCGAGGGCGGGCGGCTCGGGGGGCGTGGATTCCCCTGTACTCCGGGGGCCTCGGGAGACGCCGCGGCCGGGTGAGCCCTGCGGCGACCGCGACTTGGACTCTCAGGCAGGGCTTTCGGGCAGCCGGGGTCGGGGTCCGCTCGGCTCTGAGCAGTGCCTCTGGCTCCTCCGCGAAAAACTTGCGACTCCCGCCCCGCGAGGCCCGGCCCCTCGGGTCCCGACCAGTTCGCGAGCCTCGGAGGCGGGCCCTGCGCCGACCTCGGCACGGCCTTCGCTGCGGATTGGGGGTTTCAGGGCCGACTCTTGGTGTCCCTCGGACTGGCAGAAGGAAGGCTTCCTGCTGTCCTCCCTTCTCATCCTTTTCAGCTCCTACTCGGGCCCTTTCTCGGCTGCACGTGACTGTCACGGGGGCCTTAAACTCCTCGCCGAAATTCTTGGGTGGCTGGCCTGTTGTTCCCTAGATCCCTCCACGCGTACGCTTATATTTTCTGGACCTGCTTCGCTGGAAGTGCTTTACATTTCCATGGCGCTTTTCAGAGGTCAAAGATGACTAATAAAAGCATAGTTATTGAGACTTTTTACATAACTGAGCTCGACACTTGGACGTACCCCCCTGCCCCCGCTCTCTGAGATTTACTTCAGTTTAACAAAAGACTTTTCGAGACCAGAGAACAGACTCTCAATCAAAGGCCTTGTAAATCTTTGTGGCATTCGGATTCAATTCTGGACGCTTATTTACTTCACTTTAGGCGATTTCACGAGGAGCTTTGGAGTAACATTCCGGTGGTGCGTGGAGGACGCCTCGCTCTCACCCTTGCGCGGCCCTCCTTCCGGCTCCAGCAGCAGCTCTGCGCCAATCCTGATGTTTGGGGGCCCTTCCGAGCACCTCCCTCTTTATCTTCCTCCTTTCTTCCTGGTTCTTCCTCTGCCCCCTCCCCGGCCCCTTCCTGGCCTGGTGTACAGGGTGGATCGGGTACTAGGGCCCACGCGTGGGGACGCTGTGACGGTGGCTTTGAGAGGGAAGCTGCCGGTTGCAGGCCGGGGAGATCTGAGAGGGCAGTGAGTGGCATTGGGGGACAGACTGGATGACGATGGGGCCTGAGCCAGGGATCCAAGTGGTCAGTGTAGAGTGATGGAAAGCCCATGGCTTTGGAGTTAGGTGGACTTGGGCTTTAATCTGGGTGCCACCATGCATTCTCAGAGTGACTTTGGAGAAATTACTTTACTTCTGTTGGTCTTGATGTTGCATTTGTAAAACTGGGATGATAATCACTTCTTCAGAGAGACTTGAATAAAATATGTGTAAGACCTGCTTGGGAACTACTTGATAAATGCTCATTTCCCTCCTTTCCTCCTCATTACTCTCCTTTCCTCTTCATCTGTGCAGTTAACTTGGGCATGAGGCAAAGAGCAGCAGGTTAGGTATGCATTGAGGGGTACAGAATGTGGTTAGAGGAGAGTTATTGAATAAAGAATCACATAGCATATATAATTTAACATATATACTGTTCTTCACCCTTGGCGCTAATAGCATGACAAATATCAGATACCGAGGTCTTACCAAAAGCTGCTTTGGGGCACTTTTCTTGAATAGCCAGTTGTGTAATCTAAATTTAGGTTTCTTCCTTACCTCCTTGGGTGATTCAAGCCGTTGCTTTGAAGACTCTAACTGTCAAAGACTCAGGTGAATGCTGCTTTCAGTCCTTACAGGACACAGGGCGATGTGTCCTCAGGGAGTCTCACCACAGCAGGAAGTCACCTTTGTCTGGTAAGCAGATTGTCTCAGTAAGAATATCTGTAGCTCGCACCCCCAGTATATCTCTATTTGTAAATCAAGTCTCAGTACTACTGTCACTAACGATTTTCTCAAGGTATAATATACTCTTAGCTCTAGACCCATGTTGTCAATAGTTCAATGATTTCTCATTTTTTGACTACCTTCTTATCAGATCTCGTTAGTGTATTATTGCTTTGACCTTGTAACAGGGCTAATGAGCTTGTACAGAAAGAGGAGAAGGGCCACCACCACCAGTTCCTTTGCATTTACTGGTCCTTGCGTTATTTGTATATATCTTTAATGTATGGCTTGTTTGTAGGAATTGTTTTAATCAATTGATCCTTTTTGTGAGGGTTTGGTTAATTACAGTGAGATAATATAATTGTAGACCCAGTTAAGCAGGCAAACCCGCATGTGGTGTGTCACTGAATGGAGAAAGAGAGAGGGAGTGAGGGCACCACTGTCCATCCTTCCACCTTGTAGAACTCGCGCTACTCCCCTAGGGAGACTTGTGTACCCAGCAGACAAGACACACTGCCAGTCTCACATGCCACCTGTGGCGCGATGCCAATCAGTCTGTAAAGCAGAGATGAATAAAGCCTCAGTTCTTATGTTTTAGACTAAAATAACCCATGAAGTTGTAATTACATTTCCTCCTGGCTCTGCAGTGACTACCTTGGCACGCCACTTTGTCATTTCTGCCTGAAGCTGTGGCGCCCAAACCCAAAGGCTTCCGGTGGCCCGAGAGCCACGGTGAGCCAAGCGACGGTGGTGTGGCAGGAGGTGACGTGGAGTGAGGGAGCTGGGAGCTGGGGCCTCCACACCCTTCACAGTTGTTGTGCTGTGGGAATAAATAGGTCCCAGGATGGCCGAAGTGGCTGATTTTTCCAGGGAAGTCAAAAAGTCCAGGTTTTTAGTTAAAATTTCTTTTATTTCAATTTAAAAACTTTAATGTAAAAATAGAACTCTAGAGGCCATACAAAGCACAAACAAAACTCATGCCTTCTGCTGCTGGGGTCCTTTCTAATGCTACTGCTTTATTTACCTCTGTATTCTGTATACTGAGTCCAGTACCTAACAATGATAGGTGCTCAATAAATACGAGTGACTGAGTGATAGAGCACCCCTGGGAATTGTGGTAGGCAGAATAGTGTCCACCCAAAGAAGTTCACATCCTAGTTCTTAGAACATGGAACATGTTGCTTTACATGGTGAAAGGGACTTTGCAGATGTGATCAAATTAAGGATTTTGAGGTGGGGAGATTATCCTGGATTATCTGATTGGGCCCTAAATGCAATCATACGAGTGCTATAAGAGGGAGGCAGGAGGGTCAAAAGAGATGATGTGATGGAAGCAGAGATCGGAGTGATGTGATCACTGGCTGGGGCCCTAAGCCAAGCAATGTGGCCGTCTCTAGAAGCTGGAAAAGACAAGGAAACAGATTCTCCCCTAGAGCTTCCAGAAGGAATGCAGCCCTGCAGACACCTTGATTTCAGCTCAGTGAGCTCCAGAAATGTAAGACAATAAATGTGTGTCATTTTAAGCCATTAAATTAGTGGCAATGTGTTATAGCAGCGATGGGAAGCTTATAGAGGGAGTGTCTGTCCTAGTAAAAGAGATCATATAAAGGGCCATTTAGTTCTGATGGTCAGAAGATGGCAGTGCCATCAGAGAGGAATGAGGAGCTGGGAGCTTTAGGGAAGGTTTTGTTCCTGTGCACGGTGAGCCTGGCTCCAGCACTCACTCCAAAGCCTGTGGCCGGGCCTGGAAAACTCCCAGACAGAGGGGTAGCAAACATAAAAATGTATAAATGTCACATGTGGAACATTTATGATAGGACACAGGCTCTGCGGTCACTAAGGAGGGAGTCGTCAGCTCAGCCAGGGGTGGCTGGGGACCAGGACAGCCTCACTGCTTCATTCCAGGAGGTGCTACAGCAATCTACAGCATCTGCAGGAGTAGCTCCCCCTGGAGTTGTGCGGGACGCAGTCTGCCTGACCATTTGCAGCAGGCCTAGAGACTGCCCCATTGAGAGGGGGTGCTGGTTTTCTCTTTGCAACCTGAGCAGCTGGCATGGAGACTGATGTTTGGGGGATGAATGGAAAATGAGAGGCCGGTGAATCCTGTTCTACATTAGCAAGGACTCCAGGGCTGTGGATTGCTCAGGCTCCACCTGGAAACCTAAGATTTCCATTGTCACGGTGGCCCTGGGCCTACTACCGGCTTCTCCCACACCCTCCCAACTGTGTCAGCAACACATTTAGCATAGAGATGTGATGCCAGGGACCCCTCCCACCCTTCCAGTCAACTGCCCATCCTGCAGCTGTGGAGCAAATATCTATTCGCTCATTGATTTTCTTTCCCAACTTAAATTTTAGTGGACTTAACCCTCGTGGGAGAGACTCTTAGAGCTTTCCCTGTTGGGATTTGCTTTCAGTGAATAGAGGAAGTCGGGTCTCCAGGGCATGTTAGATGTTTGTGCCAATTTGTTTCAAAGTTGTAAGTTTTCTTCTTGGAGTGCTCTGATAAAGTTAGTTATCTCTTGAATAAATATTCAACTTCAGTTTGACAAAGCACATGCCGTCAATACCATAGTAAAACACTGTCGAAACTCTTAAGAAGAGATTTGTGGGGCGAAATGTGGCTTTCCTTTCCAAGTGAAGTTATTCCACTCAAACGATACAGCATGAGTAAGAGCTGTTTTATAACGTTAGCTCTCCTCTTAGGATGTCATCTTAGGAGTTTGTATAATGCAAGTACTCTAGCAGAGAAGTTTTGTTTTTGTTGCTTTTTATTTTAATTAAAAAAAATAAGCTTCTACACTTATGCTATATCATCTGTAGAACACATTTGGAAGGAAATCAGTACATAAAAAGGCACGAAATAAAATTACCAAAAATACTGTATTATGAAAAAGCAATTCTAATTTTTAGTGAAAGCAAACAGTTCTGAAATCTTTCTTTGAAATACTCTCCTAATTAGTTTCCACCCTACTCATGTTTTGCCCTCACATGGTCACCAGACTGATCTTTCTAAAACACAGAACCGATATGTCTTTTCCCAGCTAACACCATAATGCTTCCTTACTGTCTGCAGAGTAAGGTTCAGCCTTCTTAGTACGGTTTGTAAGCTGCCCCCCACCCCCGTAAGTGGGCCCCTGCCCATGGGGATCCAGGTGGTCCGTCAGCCATTTGCTCCCCAAACGTTCATTGAGAATTTCTTGTTATGTATACACAGCAAAACAACGCAAAATGAAAGCTCCCCTCCCAGAGTCCGCCTCTTAATAAGTGGCTACCCAGCCAGAAATCTGCAAATTAATCTGGATTGCCCCCTTGGCCTCTTCTTCCCTCTTGTGACAGTCCCACTTTTTAAATATCTCTTGAACCCACACACCCCCCC
>NW_020172731.1:7801904-7885079 GCF_003031525.2 Neophocaena asiaeorientalis asiaeorientalis | reverse complement strand
TCCCCACACCCACCATCCCCTTGAGGCCATTCTCTGCCTTTCAGCCAGAGTCAGCTTCTAAATTGCAAGCTGACCATCTCATTTCCTTGTTTGATCCCTTTACGGCCCTCTTTCGAAAGAGTCTGAACTCTTTAGCTTGGCTTCCAAAGCCATTATTTACGGAGTGCCTAATGTGCCGAGCACTGCTGTGTGCACTGCCAGCTGGGCAGTGGTCGAGACCAGCAAAGGCTCCGGACCTCGGAGTCTTATATTCTGTTTGGGGTGGTGTGGTATTGGGGCTGAATGATAACCCAGAAAACAAATTAAGAAGGTAATCAGATTATAATAAGAGCCTTGAAAGGAGTAACCAGGCACTGGGTGTGTGTGTTTGCAGGCGGGCATGCGTGTGTGTGTGTGTGTGTGTGTGTGTGTGTGACTGTACACACTCACCGGGAACTGAAAGTTCAAGGAAGGCCTCAGATGGATGCAGTGGTGTTTGCCCCTGAGCCCTCTTGCCTCTGCAGCTTCTACCCTGGCTGCCCCCTCCTTATACTGTGCTCAGCCAGACTGGGCTTTTGGTTCCTTGCAGTCATCTCTCTTCTCTCTCTCCCTCCTTTTTTTCTCTCCTCTTCCCCTGCCCCAGCCCTCACCAGCTCTTCCTAGCAGCCAGTGCCTTGCCTGAAGCGCCTTTCCTCCCTCCACCCTCTTTGACAAGGCCCAGTGCTTCTGTTGTGGTCTGCATTTCCCAGTTAATAATCAGGCAACTGTAATTGCTTTACTTACAGTCTTTCTCAGTCACCATTGAATCCCCAGGACGAAACAAGCAGTGTATGTGGACAGAATATGCACATGGCATGGGACACTGAAATCTGCCAGGGAGAGACGCTTAATAGTTAGATCGCTCCTTCTCTCATACCGCCACTGGACCCACATCAAGCTTCTGTTCTACCAACTTTCTACTATCGCTCGGATACCCTCTTCTTTCTGAGCAGCTCTCTCCTTGGATAGATTGCAAGCCCCTTTGTCTTATTAATTCTCCAATCCAACCCGTGATAGTACCTGGCACATAGTAGGTGCCAAAAAAACTTAAACACAAAACCAAAATCAAACAAAAAACCAGAAACATGTAGTTTGGAGGAAGGAATGGGAGCCAATTCTAAGACAGATAGAATGAATCATATAGTTACCAACCTGGAAGAAATTACAGAGAAATAGTTCTTAACTTTCATGCAAAGTATCTTACCCACCTCACTGCCAAACTCTGGTTTCTATTCAAACCTTTCACCTTTTATCTAAGCACACAAAACCAGGAAGTTGCTCTGATTTTTGTTCAGCTTGATTTGCTACCTTCCCATAAAATGCCCAAACACACCTTTTCCTTCACTGCAGGTCGAGATCGCCTTTCTTTTTCTAGGAACCAGTTTTACGTGTTCTTCTGTTGCCTTTTATTGTGATTTGGAGGCATTTACTAGGGGTCACAAAAATTAGGCTCAGTTTGGAGGTTTGTGAGGACCCGAACTGGCTTCAGGCTGTCACACCAGAAGTTTTAACCCTGCTACCCTGTTTTTCCCCTGAGGCAATGGAAATTTCTAGCCACCAGCTGACTGGAATTGATTTCGTGCCAGAGGTGAAATGTGGGAAAATATAGGGATGTTGTTTATTAAGGTTACTTAGTCATTCTCAGCAGTAGATTTTATGATTTAGAAAACATTTCCTGGTTTTGAAAACTTAACAATACACCCTTTCAGTCTGTCAGAAATTGGAGTGGGGGGATTCAGTAATGGGAAGGCCAGGAGGATAAACTAGGATAGCTAGTGGGTTTGTAGCTGCTCCTTTAAACTGTATGACCATGTCCCTACATTCTAGTTTTATTGAATTTAATTATTAATGGCTGTTTTTAACGAGAGAATGGGAGCTTATACATATCTGAGAAAGTCTGTAAGAGATCATGTTCATCTCTGTATCAACCTCGTATCTTGGTAAACACTGGCTTGGTGATTGGGAATGCTTAGTTTTTGTCTTAGCTCTGTTTCTAATTAACTGCTGACTTTACTAAGTCCATAAGCTTCTTTAGGCCTGAGTTTACTCAACTATAAAATGAGGGTTCACTAGGTTAGTTCAGTTTGGTTCAGTAAATGCTTGCTCGCCACCTACCTAGCTTAGACTGGATTCCCTAGAGAGAGAGGCTTAGGGAGGGATTCTTGTGTGAGTGAAAAACTGAGTGAGTGCTACCAGGAGAGAACTGTAAGGAAGTGAGGGAAGTGGGATAGGGCGGGAAAAGAAACCAAGCAAGGATGTGGTCTCATCTCAGCCTGATCCCAGAGAAAGCTCTAAGTATGAACAGCAACACAGTTTTCTACATACTTTTCTACATACACCTCTTTCAGTCATTGGCTGGAGGTTGTACCCCGGGACAGAGGGTATAATTTCACTGAAATTTCTGGATAACACAGTTAATCAGCTGGAGGATGCATGCCCCAACCTGTTAAAAGGGATCTAAATGGGACACCAACAAAATCCATTATACCACCTGTGTGCCAGGCACTGTTCTAGGTATTGGAGAGAGGAAGGTAAAATAGATATGGTCCCTGATCATAGGAAACTTATGGACTAGTGCAGGAGCTAGATGAATAAACAAGTAATTTTAATACACCATGGTGAACGCTAGGACAAAGGAATGCACAGTGTTGTAGGAACAAAACTGAGAAGCAGACATTGCAGGTTGGGATCCTCAGGAAGCATTATCAAACATGGAGATGAACATGCAGGAACTTTATTAGGGAATGTTCCTGGGAGCAAGATTTGAGGAAAGGAAGAGAATAGAAGAGAAGGGAACTGGTTTAGGAAGAGGAGTCAACCTGCAATGTAGTCTCAATGCAAACAGCTGAATTTGTGGGGAGCTCTGAAGATGCTGGGGCTATCTGCCAGCAGCATTCATAGCAGCCAGGGTAGAAAGAAAGTCCTTTGTTCTCAAAGGGTAGTGGGTGCATCACGGAATCCACCACAGTCCACCCCTTGCATCACCTGGATCCACTTCATGTAAATCCTGGGAACAGTACCTGAGGGATCATCTTCACGTTCCTCCTTATCCAGTGATTCCTTTTACCCTCAACTGGTATTTCTGCTGGTCTCAGTGGCCACCTGATGATGTGACTCAGACCTTCATCCCTGAGGGGTCTGAGCTCTTGTCAACACACTCTTCTCAGGACAGGGTGACTGTGTTTATTTACTGACTGCCAAAGAAGTACCAGGAGGCATCCAAGGGGACCACATGGACACCCAACCTATTTTTCTGTGAGCCCGTTGTGTAACAATAGTTCTACCCCCTCCTGATGACTCAGGCTCAATTACCTGCCAGATGAGGCATGACTCTTCCTGCCTGCTAGTTCCTTGATATAAGGAGACTGAAATGTCCAGGCAGCAGCTATAACTTATCATATAGAGAGAATCTTATTGTGTCCCCTGGTAGAAGCATTCCCCTTTGGAAGCCAGGAGCTTTGAAACCGTGGATTTATGGTTGATGGGGATGGGAACACAGATTCCTTAAGTGGGTCACTGAGAGTGACGGTCGACAAGGCCACTCCTGGTCTGCCCCTTGTTCTCAGACCCACAGCTTATACTTCTGGAGACGTAGCAGGAGGTGTGTAAAGATTTTTAATTTAAAGACCATGTAAAGATCTTTCACTTAAAGTGTAGATTATGTCCTGGAGGGTGGAACCCCACCCTGATAGAGTATTGCTTCTGAGCTGGTGATTCAACCGTACCTTTAGCAGGCTGTTCCCACACTCTCTCAGGCCTGCAGCTTCAGTGCTGCACTATGTGATAGGACCAGCGGGTCTCAGGGTCTTAGGCCCATCACCACACCTCCTTTGGAGTAAAGGGTGTGCCTTGGATTGACGTGATGCTATTCGGCATCCCGTGTTAGTGAATTAAACACTCCAGAAGCTCTCAGAGTGGTGCCTGGTGCCGCCCTGCAAGCAAGAAAAGCAAATATATACCCAGAGTATATGTCTGTTTTTGTTGAAATGAATCACTGGCTATTCCAAGAAGAAAGGGTTCCATTGACATCACCTTGCCACCCCTCTTCAAGGGATGGTAACCTCCTGGGGATTTGGTGTTGGACTCTGTGAGAGGCACACTGGGCATTCACCAGTAGCATCGCTAGGGAAGCCTTGGTCAGAGGGGGCCCAAGCTGCTGGGTGCAGGCACAGACTCCTCCCTCACCACCCTGGCTACTTCATCACGCACCCATTGTGTCAGCATAGGGCTGGCCGATGACAGAGGCTGGCTGATGGCAACTGGCCAAGTCATTTTTTCTGCCTGGTTGTTTTAGTGTCTGTTGTGTGGTGGATGTTTCCTGGTGGGCATTAACATGCAATATAAAGATCTTCCCGCTTCCTGCTGACACTCACGCGTCTCTCCCAGACCTCCTCGGCCCTGCTCTTTCAATCTTTCTCATTCCAGACTCCTGACCATCTGGCCGGGCTGTTTGCTATTACCTATCCGTCTTTATTTATTCTAACCTCAGGCCTCTTCTCTCTCCATATAAAGTGGGCGATTAGGTGTACCACTCACAGTTCTACGTTTTGGAGAATTTTCCCTCAACCGTGTTTTTCATGGCCACCCCTAAGAGGAGCTGTAGTGCAGTTGGAGTCCATTTTCAGCTTGCATGCATGTGATGAAGCTGACTCGGCCACGAACCGAGCTCAGGTGTTTTGCCCTTCCACCAGCTGGTAATAAGGGGTTTCTCCATGCAGCCAGTTGCATGAGCTGAGGATGCATTCGTGCTGGCACAAGAATGGGGATGACATGGCGCTCCAGGCCACCATCTCGTTGCACCTTCTGGTCCTATTCATGCTCGATCCTGGACGTACCACTACCATCCACTGAATCTCTACTTTCACCATCCATCCATCAGAGCAATTCTGTCGTGTGTGTCTCACTTAGAGTGGGTCACTGCACTTTCTATGCTTCCAGGATCCACCTTAGCAGTGAGTTCACACCATTTCCAGCAGTCTGTGTTAGCATGTTATATCCTGCATCCCTCGAGAGTGCCCCCAAATCTAGTATAAACTCTCCCTTTTTCAACTTTATGTTCCTGCCCCCTTGATCAGGTACCCTCAGTCCCATGTGCCTTCCCCCAGCTGCTGGCACTACATTCTGGGTAGGTCCCACAGCTCCATTAGGGTCTCGTCCTTTTCCTCCCATATCAAGCCCAGCATGTCTCCACACAGGTTATATCATGACTTAGGCTTTGTTTTTGGCCTAGTGGTCAGGAAGAGAGATGGCAGTGTATCTTCAGAGGTTACATGTTCCTCGTGGGGAGAGGTTTCTGCATCCGCTTTAAGCAAGGGGAGTATCACCTTAACAGGGGGATACGTCTCTTCTTCAGGCTCAGAGGGTTCAGAGGGGTCTAGGGACCCAGGATATTTGAATGCACCAATCCAGATGTCCCCATTCCATTTGTCAAGTTTCCGTTCTTTACCAAACAAGGCTATAGACTTGTCAGAGGTAGCCTGGGTGGGAGTCTCAACTTGCCCTGCCCACCCACTGTAGGAGATGAGAAAGACTTTATGTACTACCATGGAAGCCCTTTGGCTTCCACACCTGGCTTGTAATTGTCAACTAATCTCTCCTAGTTTTTCCTTATCTTTTCCAAATCTTCATTCAGACTTAGCAATAGACTCCCAATTCCATTGTCCTCATAGTTAGTACTTGCCCTCTATTTCTCATAGGTTGATATCTCAGCACTGGCTAATGTGTTCCCTTCCACCGTGACACCGGTTCACCACCAGTGACTTGGGATTAACCCCTGTGGAAGGGAAGGAAGCAGAATTGGGTAGATGGAGAAGTAGATTTGCCATTCAGTTTCAGTGGAAGCCTCGGCCACCCCACCTTGAGAGTTCTGAAGAGGGGACTGACCCATCAGAGGTCTCCTGAGTTGGAGCAGGAGAATACTGAGACTTTATTTCCCCACAACAGATCTGTGGGCTACCCCAGGAAGCCGCTGTGGCCTTGTGCAAGGCAGCTATCTTTGGCAGGGTCTCTTCTGAAGGGAGATGACAATATAAGTGGAATAGTCAGTGTGTAATAACTTTACTAACTTGTTTTTTCCCCAGCATCTTTTTATGGTGAAAGCTACGTGGGGCTCAACATCATAGAAGTTTCCTCTGAGTTATCTCTTCAATTAAAGTTTCAAACCAGCAAACCACAAGGATTACTTTTTCTTGCAGCTGGGGAAAATGACCACTGTATGATAGAACTTCTATCAGGAAACTTACAGGTAAGATTAAAAATAAAATCTTTAAACATGTATAAGCCTTTAGTTACTGGAGGGAAAAACAGTGAGAGAAAAGAGAACAAGATAGCTATCCATTTGATTACTGTTATTTCACTAGAATAAAATCAGGTGCCATATGTAAGTGTTGAGATCTTTTCCAATTTTATCAGCATGTCTTAACTGTTCCAACTCTGAAATTTTTTAACCTCAATATGTAGTCCATAAATGTGGGAAGAGTTTCCATGTCCAAGTTTCTCTCTTTCTCTTTGTGAATGGCCTTGTTTTCTCAATAAAACACTATGAGATGAGATTGATTAATTATGATTCTTTCTCTTTCAGGTGAGAGTTAATTTGGGGACAGGTGAACAAGGGCTCCTTTCTGAGAAAAGACTTCGTGTGGATGACTTGGTTTGGCATTTAGTGGAATTGTACTGTTTTAAGGATAGTATCTCTCTGGTTACTGACAGACACTATGAGATGACTGGCCAGATCACCGGCGGGATGCACAGTTTGCACTGTCAGCATGGAATCTACGTAGCAGGCCACAGTGGACCTGATGTCCCGTGCCTAGATGGAGAGATCCCCAATTTCCGTGGATGTACGGAGGACGTGGTGTTTAACCAGAGGGAGATCCTTAACATCCCTTAGGCCTTACCCTGGTTGTAAGAAGGTTTATGAGGTGTCACTAGGATGCAATGATGAATTTTTTGCAGCGGACGATGAAGCCATCAATTTCTTTAGCTCCAGGTCCTGTGTCTCCTTCCCAGAATGGAGGGTGCAAGGGGACGGACTATTTGAATTTGCTTTGCAGACTGGAACTCAACAAGCCTTGCTTTTATTTCAGTCAGGTAGAGAAGGAGATTTTGTTGCTTTGGAAATAGTTAAAGGTTTATTGAAGGCTCATGTAGGAAGGAATAAGAGTAACACTCCGCTCTCTTCTTTTTGCTTAGTTAGTGACAACCAGAGGCACGTTATTCAACTCAGATTCACTGAAAGGTATCTGGACCTGATGGTGGATGAACGGGGAGTAAGGACGTTGCTGCCTTCACAAAGCAAACCGTTTGTATCTGAAGGCCCTCTCTTTGTGGGAGGTCTTGATAGCCACAAGGGAGAAGAAGTTAAAAGGTTAGAACTTGCCTCTGTGCCTAGGAAATGTGCTCAAGGAATCTCTTTCAAAGGGTGCTTAAGAGGCTTGGAAGCCAACTCAGAAAAGAAAGCATTAAAGGATGCCCTATTTCCAAAGATATATCTGCTGGGTGTAAAATGAAGAGTGGTGATAACAAAAACCCTTCTGTAACAACCACAGAAAAGCTGCTTCAGGCAGAAGTTCCCCTTTCCACGGCCGACCCTGAGGTAGGCAAGCCTATTCTTCAAGAAGCCAGTAGCTATTTCTTGGTTCTGAATAACTTGAAGGTCCAAGAAGGTGGGCAAGCCTTACTGGCACAAAGGCATATGAAGGTGGATGTGGAGTTGAAGGATTTGGGTATCCATCAGTCTCAGTTACTATTTTAAATAAAAGAGATGCCTATTCATGGGTTCCTTCGATTAGATGTTTCCCCCAAACAGGAAATGGAGAAGGCTTTTACTCTGTTAGATTTGGGGCAAGGAAGAGTTTGGTATGTCCGTGACGGTTCAGAAGAACCTAGGGATTATTTCACATTTTCGGTCTCTTCCAACAGCAAGAAGGAAGTGCCATTATATCTTCAAGGACATGTTTCATATGTGTTTAACATTATTGCCGTTCCAGTAAATGATCCCCCAAATCTTAAGCTCCCTGAAGGAAACTTGCTTCTCGTGTTTGAGAACTCTAAGAAACGACTGGCTCCAAATATCATACATGTGTCAGACCCAGACACAGATTCCTTGAGTCTTAGTTTCTCAGTTCTTGCAACTTCAATTCAGATGCTGGGTTTTTAGAAAAAACCAATGTCCCTGGGAGAGCCATTAATGGTTTCACATATGGGGATTTAAGAGATGGCAACATTTTGTATGTGCACAGGGGCTATCGGAACTCCCGGATCCTTCTGAGAGCAAGTGATGGAGAGCTGGTTAGCAATACAGTGGTGTTACGGGTCATGGCTGTTCCTTGGGACTTTGCAGTGGCCAGTAGAACCAGTGTGGTCGTACGGCAGGGTGGCACGGTTCTGATTACACAGAGCAACTTGTTGGTGGAGGTTAATGGTGAAGGCCCTGAGGTGGACACCCGCTATGTTATCACTCATCCACCTCGGTATGGCCAGATTCAGTGGCAGGGGTCAAGTGGCGAGTGGAAACAAACTAGTACCTTCTCTCAGCGTTCTGTTGATTGGGGTCAGGTCCGGTACTGTAGTAAATTCAAAGAATTGCAGCTAGAAAATGTTACGGATCACTTTAAAGTTAACATAGAAGGAAGAAGCAGTGAAGAGCTGATGTTTCCGGTTATGGTACAATGGCTGAAGTTTACCCTTCTGAAAAATGTTCCTCTTGAGATCAGTAAAATAAACAGGCACGTATTGAATTCTGATCATTTGCAGGCTGTGACAGAGGGTGTGGAAGTAGCTGAGAGGGAACTTAATTTTAAGTTACTGACCCCACCTAAGAAAGGAAAATTGCTACTTGGCACAGAATTTCTAAAAACAAACTCAGTCTTCAGCCAACAAAACGTTACAGACTCTAAGATAAGTTATGAACCACAGGGAAGGCCCAGGGCACATTCACAAGACACTATTAGGTTCTTGATGGTTGCAGAACACATGGAATCAAAAGATTATATGTTCAGAATAAATTTTAAAGCAGATAAGAGGCGCAATTATTGTAACGAACAGAGGATTATTTGTAAAAGGAGAAGAGAAATTAATCACAAAATTGGAGTTATTTGCTCAAACCTCAGACAGTCAGACTTTCCAGTATAAAATCACCAAGAGTCCTCAACATGGGAAGCTGAAACTGACTTGATCTTCAGATTCTCTGGGAAGTCATGACAGTATCACCACGTTCACTGATCAAGATATCTTGGGTGAGCGGCTCATGTACGTGCACGATGACTCTGAGACCCAGTGTGACGAGTTCCTCCTCATGGCCTCCACCGCAGGACCAGGCCAAGAGGGAGGGGCCAGGGATTTTGATACAGAACATCTGTCTACAGAAATTAAAGTCACCATTTCTGTGGAGTTAAGGAACGATGAGAAACCAGTGTGTGCGGTGGATAAGGTCTTTCACGTCGTGCGGAACGGTCAGCGCTTGTTGAGCCTAGCTAATCTCTGTTACCATGACCCCGAGGCAGATTTTGATGATGGGCAGTTGCTCTACAGCCGGTGGGGCATCCCGAATGGGGACTTGGTGCAAGCCAGTGACCCGACTCAGAAACTCTACCAGTTCAGGCAAGAAGACCTGCGGGAAGGGCATGGGCTCTTCAGGCATCAGGGCGCAGACTCGGCCCGCTCTGTGCTGTTTGTGACAGATGGCGTCCACTACATATCGTCCCTCCTCGAGGTCAGTGTGTCAGATCCCTGTGTCCGCATAGCCAACAACACAGGACTGCTGGTACAGAGAGGAAAGGACAGCAGCCTCACGACAACCAACCTCAGTGTCACCACAAACCAAGATGTCAGAACAGACCACGAGATCAAATTCCACACCCCGTGTCCCCCAAAGCGTGGCAGAGTGCTGGTCAACCAGCTCAGGGCCCAGCTCATTTTCCCTGCATGACTTGAAGCAAGGACGTGTGATTTATAGACATGACGGCAGTGGCAGCTTCGATGTGTTCAACCTGACGGTGAAAGTTAAAGACACATATTTAGAAGTGGGCGTGTACGTGCAAGTGGACTCGGAAAGCCACCAACATCACACCCAAATTCTGCACAGCAAGACCCTTGTGGTTGAAGAAGGAAAACCAGTAAAACCGAGTAGAGGAAGGCTCCAGGTAGGTAGTGGTCCCAGCACCAAGCATCTTCACTCTCCTGGAACCGCAGGGGCAAATGTTTGCTTCTGAAAGGTATTTTTGTGTTGATTCCTCTCCTGGTATTTGGAATGACTTTGAAAAAATGTAGATGCCATTGAGAAGAAAAGCTAGAAGGTTTCATGATTTTGATACTGCTAATTGTGCTATAGGGAGAAATGGAATATAAATAATCCTAAGCCTCATTTTAAAGCTATGTGCACATGATCACACGTGTATGCATGTATGTTTGGTGTAGGATGACCTGAGAAGGAGGACAGAATGTATGTATTATAGTAAATGAAGAGGTCATTACTTTTTTCATTTGTCATGGCAACACTGCCAGTATTTCATTTGGTCTGAGTTACATTTGTAATGTGATGAAGCAGGGTATAAACGAGTAGGGTAATTTAACAGACATAAAAAGGATCCCTAAAATAGAAGAGGATACTATATTACACAGTTTATTTCCTTAGCTGTGAATGTGGCCTTGTGTAATTTCTTGAAATTGATGGATCAAATTGGCCTAGACCAGTGGAAGGCCAGGGGTGAGACCTCATACCAGAAGCTGCCTGGTTTCCTGAGACTCCAACTTGGAAGCTTCCAGTAGCACAACCCTGCTGCTGAGAGTCAGGAGAGAGTGAGTAATCTGTGCAGGGTATGTAAACTGTGATTTATGATAATTGGCCACAAATGCAGGCTCTTCTGAATCTACCCTCAGGACTGCAAACGAGTTTGCCTGCTTGCTAAATACAGCCAATAACATCAAGTAGAAATGAATTCAAATCAGAAGCAGTTTACTAAATAATGAGTTTTGACTAAGAGAATACGTGACCTACCAGCTTTCCTCAATTCTTTTTCAGGATCTTAGAGAGTTAAAGTTTCACCACAAGGGGGCGTATACAGTTCAGTGACTATAAATCAGTAACAATGACAGTTTTGAGATGGATTTTGCTGAATCCGTAAAATTAAATGTATATTGAAAATACTGAACTAGTTTAAAAATAAGCTTTCCCCTAAAGTCTTGCAATTTCAGTGAGTAAGCTGCTATTTCTTCTACCATCTTTTATTCCTTCTCCTTATACCATTTTATTTCTTTCAGCACAACTTTCTGAGTCCTAGGTTTCTTGCCACTGTGAATGATGCCTTGTTAGTACATTAGTAGCTGTTCAAATGTTGCTTTTCCTTTGTGACCGGGGCTGAAATTCAAAATATTAGCATGGTCACCAGAAGAGACCCGGGCTTAAACTGTGTATCTGCCTGGATGGTAACCTAAGCCATTTGTGGACGTTAATACAAAACAATTTGGTTCATCAGGGGTCTTGACTCTTTCACGTGTTAATGTTTTTCTTTTTGTCTGTGTGTTGTGAATGTGTACTCAGGCTGGGCATGAAGATGATATTCCGTCAGAGGCAATGTTCATTGTTAGAACTCCGCCAGTGCATGGATACCTCCAAAGATCTTTATCAGAGGAGGGCAGCTTGGGTACAGATGAAAAGTCACCTTTGATTTTTACACAACAGGACATTGATGATGGTTATATCCATTATGTACAGACAACTCCTGACCAACAACAGGACTGTTTTTTACTGGATGTGATGAATGGCTTCCAAGCTGTGAGTAGACTTGAAATCTTGGTGGATATTGTCCCTAAGTGGATTCCTCTGGCGGTACAAAATTTCACAGTCCAGGAAGGTGGTTCCAAAGCACTTCCAGAAGACTACTTCAAAATTCCAAGCAAACATTTTGAGGGACTTGACTGTGAATTTGTTCTACTCAAACCACCAAAACACGGTTATGTTGAAAATTCTAATTTTCCAAGAGTAAAGCTAATGAAATTTACCAGGAAACAGGTAATAGCTCTCAGCTGATACGTTTGGTTTTGGGTATGTTAGATAAGAGAAAAATCTTGGCTATTTATCATTTAGATTCATGGACTTTCGGGAGTGATGGGACCTTAGAAGGTATCTGGTCCAACCTCCCAACAGATGGAGAAGCCCTTCCACAGTAACCCCATAGAGAGGTCATCTAGTCATTGCTTAAAGATCCTCAGTGATGGAGAACTCACTGCTTCCTGAGATGAGCCCTTCCAGTTTAAAGACGCTCCAGTTGTTAGAAATTTCTTTATGCTGAGCTGCCACTTAGAAACTTCTGCTCCTGGGTCCTGGCTCTGGTAGCTCACAGAACAAATTATACCTCCTTTCATAAAAGCTCTTTAAATATTGAAAGGAAAAATTATCAAAGTCCCTTGAATTTTATCTTCTTTAGGTTAAAGAACTCTAGTTTCTTTAGCTTTTGCTTATATGCTGTAGGTTTCTAGCCCCTGCACCATCCTGGCTGCCCAGATCTAGAGGAGCTCCACACCATCCCCTCTCAGAGTATAACACCCAGGGATCTAATACAGGCATGCTTTAATCATTAGTGGATGTTTTAATTCATTCATTCCCTTATCAATCAGTGCTTACTCTGTGCTGTGCCCTATGCTAAGCATAGTGCTGTCAATGGCCGAAATGGCGCAGTCCCTGCAATCAAGCCGCCGGACACAACTGACAATCTGGTGTCCGATATGCATAAAATAACCAGACTTAACTCTGGGCTGCTATCAGGTTTCTTTGCTTTGGGTTAGAATGGTATTATTGTGATACTTTGCTTTCTTATCATGAATAAAAGAATGATTTCCATCCTTTCTTTTTAAATATTGCCAAGTAGCTTGCAGATCCCCATTATTTCCTTTATAAGTTCCTAGGAATACACACTCTTCAGGTTGGAAACCATGAACAGCTACCTAGCATCTTTGGGTGTCCTTGTCCAGTTAGCTAAGAACCCACGTGTGCTGCTTCATTTTGCTTGTGAGGATTTCACCTCATCAAGTGACTTGAATCCATTTACTAAAAACCTACTCTGTTCAAGTTACTGTGTGAGGTTGCCATGATAAGTAGACATATTCCTTGCCCTCAAGAAATGCTGTGGGGGAATCAGGCACATGAACTTGAATATAAGGCACACTCTTCTTATCTTTCATGTAGCACTTTCACAGTGGTACTGTGGGAGTGCAGGATGGTCACGTTTGACTCTAACTGAAGCCTCCACAGAGGGAATAAAGTTTAAGCTAGACTTTGAGGAGAGAGGGAAAGAGCAAGGACATAACGGAGGTGGAGACGGAAAACAAAGCAACGCAAGCGAAGCAGACTGCAGGGCCAAGGGCATGGAGGCACCGAAGGGCATGGTTCCTGGGGGCTGCAGAATGGTCCACAAGGCTCTAGCACGGGCAGAGGAGTGCCAGAGGGTGCTTGGGGCCAGACTGCGCAGAGCCTTGAGTTACACGTCAACAGGGTTAGACTTAACCAGCTGGTGTTAGGGAGCCATGGGGAGAAGCGGAGATTTGCTGAGGCTGGAAAAGACCTTAGAACTCGGTGCTTCTCAACTGGGGACCCAGGGAAGGTGATTCTTTAGTGACTACGTGCAGCCGTCTCTTAATCATAGCTTCCCTCTCAAAGGCTGGACACACTGTCCGAGATAACCACTGCTCTCGTGTGAGCTGAATTTAATTCTGTTCACCTCGTGCACTCTGGGTGAGAGACTGAGCACTAACTTTTGGTTCTGTCTTAGCCAATTCATTGCTGTCTGTGCTTTGTAAGAAGTGTATATTTAAGCATGGTTGGTTGAAATCTGTGTCAAGCGTGTGTGTTCCCTGTAGTATCCATGTTATCGTGGAGCCTTGTTCACAGTCAAGGCTGTGTGTTCCTGCTCTTCAGATGAGCCCTTTACACTTTCTCTTCCTTTAGGACTTCTGAGGTCTCTAGGTTTTGAGACATGATCATTTTCACTTACGGTGATAACCTAACAACTCGTGGCTGTAACCTTGAGTGACTCAGAGAAGGAGAGCACTTGGTCATTTTTGCCCTTTGTTCATTCAGCAGTAGTTTTTGAGTGTCCATTATGTGTCAGGTATCCTAGTTCTAAGTACTGCGGATAAAGCAGTGAACTAACCCAGCAATAATCCCTGTCCTTATGGATCCTTTCTCCTAGTGGGGGAAACAAGGAGGCAGAGAGAGAGAATAAATAAAATAAGTAAGTGAATTTATATAAATAAGATAGTTGAACGAAGGTTAGTGCTATGGAGAAAAATAAACCAGGAAAGGGAGATAGAAGATGCTGGGGACTTGAGTGGTGTGTGTGTGTGTGTGTGTGTGTGTGTTAATGTTCAGGTTCAAATAAGGTGGTCGGGGGGACCCCGCTGAGAAGGCAGCATTGAGCAGAGACCTGGAGGAGGTGATGGATAGTGAGCTCGGTGGGTATAGAGGAAGAGCATTCAGGCAGAGGGACGAGCAAACAAACAGCACTGTGAGGGGAATAATGTGACTAGAGCTGCACACGGGGTGGGCAGGAGGTGAGGTTAGGGAGGTCTAGCATGGGAGGGCTTTCAACTTCACCTTTGACCCTGAGTAATGGGAGCGGGAGGATGTAAACAGAGAGGTCCTCCCGGACTGGGGCACAAACCCATGTCCCCTGCATCGGCAGGCGGACTCTCAACCACTGTGCCACCAGGGAAGCCCAAACACTTTTTAATCTTCTAAGATTTTCTACAAATTTGTTATCTACTTTAATTTCAAGTCAGCAGATGTTCTTCTAGTGTTAGAACTAGGAATAGACAAATTCCCACCAAACCTCTTTGCCTTTAGATTAATACCTACTAACTGATAGTTTAAATAGCAACGTGGGGGAGTACCACTTCATTGAGGAAATGATGTGTTTCTCCAGGAGAGATAGGAAAAGGTGACTTCTATTTAAATGCTATCTTTCTAAAGCATATTAGGTTAGAATTTCTCCTGTCCTCTGATGAGTGCCATCTTCCACATTTGTTTTCCAATAGCTTAAAGCAGAATGTTCCAGGAACACGTGGTCAGGCCTACAGTCTGGAATTCCTCTTCCCACAGAACTCCACAGAAATTCTCATGCACCTGTGTTCAAGTGACCACAACTTTCCCCTGAGACTGTTCATGAACTTTTCAACTTTTGTCAGAAACACCTCTGAGAGATCAAAAGTCTTTGCTCAAAGGAAGTGCGCCATAGGACTGGGCAAAGTTGAACTGTTAAAAATGTTGGCTCTATTTTATCAAAACAAACACAACCCCAGAGACTTTCTGAGAAGTTCAACTAGTCCTGTCAGGCTTTAGAAGTTCTCTTCTGTTGTATTTTTGGGTCACATATTCACTGAAGCCAAGTTCCCTCTAGCTTTAAAATTCTCCTTGTCTCTGATTTCAATGCTGAGCTCTTCCGTATTTGCATCAGAGCCTTAAAGACATGGAAGGCGTTCTGATCAAATCAGTGGCTATCACAAATCCAAGAGGGATTTCAGAATGGAAATTAGAAAGATGAAATCTATCAGGGATAAAAAATTAACATTTGCATTTTGGTTATTACAGTGAGAGAAATCTGGCTTGACAGAATAATTCAGATCCAATATATTTCATTATACTCTGTCCTCAGGAGATGTATGATAGCTAGTTATGGGTAGCATCTGTTAAGAGATACACCAGAAATGATTGTATTTTGAAGGAGGAGGGGCAGGGTTAGGAGGTAGCAGGTGTAACCTTGCATACAAAGAGCAGTTAAGGGACTGATGCATGCTTAGCTCAGAAAAGAGAAGTCTGGGGAAACTTCAGAGTTGCCCTGGTCCATATGTCTCCAAAGAGCAGAAATCCAATCAGTGGGTGAAAACTTCAGAGCGTAAATCCGACATTCTGAATTGTCCAATAAGACAATCCACAACTTCAAAAAGTAGTCACTCTAAATAAGTAGAGTCTGAATTTTAATGGGTATTGCTCCATTGGAAGAAAGGGTGGAGTATGTCACTTACAACACATTTTAGGGTTAGAAATAGCCTTTGAACTCAGGTCTTCTGATAACCAGTCCAGCATTCTCTTTACTACCCCACACTGCTTGATCACTCTGCTCCTCAGGAAACTTATTTCTGGGATGCAGCGCTGCTTCATAAAAATTATGCCACCCATCATAATTTGCACTCTGATTGTCAGAATCATACTTCATGGGATGAATACATGCTTCTGTGTTTCAGATATAAAAAAATCAGGATTTCTTTTAAAGCATTTTTTCATATTTTTAAATATATTTCAGTAGTTTGGTGATATTTTGTTGTTGGTTACAGGTAGGAAATGAATTGATTTCCTATGTTCATGATGATAGTGAGGACCTTCTTGACAATTTCACCACCTTTGCAAATAGCTCAGAGCTTGGAAAACAGAGTTTGCCTCAAACTCTTTCTGTGACTGTCGAATCAGTAAATGATGAGGCTCCAGTAATAACAGCCAATAAAATCCTCCAGGTAAGTGCTCCATGCTTTTGGATTTATCATAATAACCTAGAACTACCAATTTGATTTTCTTTTGTAGTATTTCTACTATTAAATAATGAGATATATGACTTACGTATGTATACTTGGAATATTCCTCCTGGTTTTAAATAAATGCTAGTTATTGCCAAGACATTCTGTTGGTTACGGCTTGTGCTATTCGAACCCAGTAATCTTAAATGCTGTTTTCTAAGTGGCAAAGGATCTAGACCACCAAGCTACAAGATGGTACAGCACACCCGTGATGTCTAGAAAAAGGGTCTTTGGTGAGAATGGTGGCCAGGTAGGTGACAGGGAGGGACAGGAAGAAAGCAAGGAGAACAGCAAAGAAATAAGGAACTGTAAGCCTTTGACCTTAATTATAAAACACCCCAGCACCAACTAAATTATTGTGCAGGCATACTCAGGAACCCACCAGGGGCTAATCAAACTAGAAAATTTTACATTGTTAAAAATCACTGGAGTTTTTTTTTTTTTTTAATTAAAAAAAATTTTGTTTTGGCTGCGTTGGGTCTTCATTGCCGCGCGCGGGCTTTCTCTAGTGGCAGAGAGTGGGGGCTACTCTTCGTTGCGGTGCGCGGGCTTCTCATTGCAGTGACTTCTCTTGTTGCAGAGCACGGGCTCTAGGGTGCACGGGCTTCAGCAGTTGTGGCACGCGAGCTCAGTAGTCGTGGCTTGAGGGCTCAGTAGTTGTGGCTCACAGGCTTAGTTGCTCCGCAGCATGTAGGATCTTCCTGGACCAGGGATCGAACCTGTGTCCCCTGCATTGGCAGGCAGATTCTTAACCACTGCGCCACCCGGGAAGTCCCAATCACTGGAGTTTTTAAAATCTGTTTTTATTCGCTCAAAATAATTGGATCTCGGAATAGGCTTTTTAGTGCTTTTAGTTATATTACAGCTCGGTTTGTTATGCAGCCTCTACATTTTAAGGGGAAAATTAGTGGTGTTTGGACCTTTGGAACTTGTCCCTTTATCTTTTAGTTTACTTCATAGTCATTACCCAGGTAGCCTGGGGATGGTGTGTTTCAGCTGGTCAACCTTGTGGGCTGCCCCCCTCTGTTTTCAGCTGCCTTTCTCCCTCTCCTCACACTTATTCTTGTTGTATTAATACCTATTGACTCATTCTCAGCAAAGCGATCTAAGAAGTAGGCTGCAGACCAGCATGACGAATTGTAGGTGTCAATTATTATTAAACACAGTTATAAAAGTTTACATTTATTACTGAGTAGAGTACTGGACATCTTCCATATTGGTGTCGTTTTCACAGCCCTACAAAGGAACTGCTGTGATTATTAACCTCGTTATAGATGGGAGCCCTGAGGCCCCAGGCTGTCACAAGGGAAGGTGTGGATTTGAAGCCGAGTGTGCCCAAGCCTGACTCTCTTGCCACTGTGCTCTGACACTTCCCCCATTACCTGTGACTGAATCAAGCTCTCTCAGTGCATCTGTGTGATCAGGGCTGTCTTGTTAGAAAGAAAAAGTCTCCAGAGCTGTTGTGCCCTTTGTTTCTACTAAAGTGGACTTAAGGGAATAGGTCTGCAGCAGTTGTACTGACATCTGTGTGTTTGCCCAGGAGCCTCGGCAGAGGATTTGGGCATTTTGCTGCATGATGCAGAACTGCAGGATGAGAAAGATCCAGGGGAGGGACCTAGGATCTAGAAAGATATGGGAGAAGAGCTGGAGTTGGCAGAGGGAGAGGAAGAACAAAGAATTAGGTAGTGAACTCTCAGGCTTCTTTATGGAAAGGAATTGAAGCCCCACTGTGGGCTTGGAGGTACCATGGATTGTAAGATGCACCACCAACTTAATAATAGCTTTATTGTATTTAAATGTACCTATCAATTTAAGATGTTTAGAACATTGAATTGTAAGGAGAAAAAAGTGTAACCTAGACTTTGTTTCTGTCTTGCCTTAAAATTAGGGAAATACAGTCTACCAGGAACCTTGAACTCGCTCAGGCAGTCTGCCCCGACCTCTTCCCCCATCCCTGATACCAGAGTGTTTCTCTCAAGAGAAAAAGGAAGAATAGGTCGGAGTAGGAGCCATTTCCTTTATTCCTATCTTCTTCCTAGATAGCCTGGATCCCGGCCAGGAAGGGTACAACTTTTGAGGGATGTGGTCATTTGACACTGGCCCTTTCTGAGCTTATTCGTTTATTTATCTAGTAATAAATTCACTTCCGTTTTGAACGTTCTGGATTAAAGTTAGGAGACCAGAGTTTAAGGCTTGCAAACTGCCCAATTTCAGCAAAATTTCTCTGGGTCTCACCTTCCTTAATAGTAAAACCATAAGCAGGTTGCAGGGTAGGGTGTGTGAGTGTGTATGTATATGTGTGTGTGCGTGCGTATGTGTCTATATGTGTGTGTGTTTTCCTTGGTCATCTGTCAGTCCTTCCCAGTTCTAATGTCCTGGGGTTTTTATGACTGTAAACCTTGCTTGACACTCTCTGGGTGAAGCTGCACTTAGATGGATGGAGGGAGTGTTGAGCCACCTTTTTTCTATTGGATGGACGTACTCTGGTATACACTGGGGGAACCTTTTCTCTTTGACTGAGAAACATATGAATATTCGGTTTTAAAGTCCGTGTGTCTAAAATCTGGAGGTGACTAGGTACTACGGTAGGACATATTAACTAGTCATGTAAACATGTAGAAATAGTTTCGGTAGGATTTGCTTGACTGTTTTAAAATGGAAGAGATCTCAAGAATTTGTTTCTTCAGTTGTAGGTAATGGTCATCGTGCTCTATCAATGAAAATCTTGCTATATCAAGAAAGATTTAGGCTTATTTGCCAACATGAGTTTTTCTGTTTTTGAATTATGACTGTTGTGAATAGAGGCTTTCTAGATTTCACTGATTCCAGCCATCCGGTACAGAACGTAGTACCAGGGCTCCTTAAGCAAAGGCATGTTACCCCCTCTGGGAATCCTGGCTGGAGTCTGGCACCCCAGGCTTCTAGACGCGCTGCTCTCTTAGATGCTTCCCTGGCCACGCCAGCAGAAAGAGCACCAGGCCATCCTCTGTCCCTTGACCCTGCTTTATTCTCCTTGGTAGTAAACAAATAAACAATCTATTGTTTGTCACCTCCCATAAACGTAAGCTCCATTGGGAAGGGACTTTGCCGTCCTTTTCCTGTGCTGCCCTCAGTGCCTGGCACGGTGCCAGGCCTGTAGTAGGGGCAATAAATTTTGAATGTCTAAGTGCCCTGTGGAGCTTGTTGAGTGGAGAAGACAACAAAAGTATGTGATAAATAGAGTGATGATCTGCTGTATTTTTCTGCAGAGCATTTAAAGGGACAGAGAGTGATGGGGTTAGAGAGTGATGGGGTTAGAGAATGCTGACCTTGCAGAGAGATTGGAGTGAGAGAGGGTTTCTTCGTGGAAGGGATATTTGCATGGAGCCCTGCATGTCAGGGGTCCCCAAGCCCTCTCCAGGTTTGCTCGTTAGCAAGGACTCGTAGAACTCAGCATATAGTCAAACTCATGGCTAAGATTTATTACAGTGAGAGATAAGAAGCAAAATCCGCACAGGGAAAAGGTATGTGGGGTGAAGTCCAGAGGAAAGTCAGTCAGGCTATAAGAGTCCTCTTCCAGTGACGTCACACAGGATGCACTTAATTCCACCAGCAGCAAGTTGTGACAATGCGTGGGAAGTGTTGTCTACCAGGGAAGATCATTAGATCCTGAGCACCCAATATGTTTACTGGGGGCTGGTCAGGTAGGCGCCCTCTGCCTAGTATGACCCAAAGTCCCGGATTCCCAGAAGGAAAGCAGGAGTCCTGCACAAACCACACTGTTTGTGCTGTTTAGATACAGTGAGCCATTCTTATTATTTAGGGAAAGTTTTATATCAGTACAGAAAACTGTTTAACCATCGAGTTCCCAGATGGTTGATGCCAGCCAAGTGCCAACTTGCATGCAGGACTTTCTAAGGAAAGGCAGTCTTAAGCCTGCTTTGTTACCTCTTTTTCTGAATAAAGGCCGGTGTAGGGTTGCTCGTGTGGGGGAGTGAGGAACCATATGAATGTCTGAGGTAAGAGCATTCCCAGCAAAGGGATAATGCAAGGAGTCTGTAGCAGGTTTGGCGTATTTGAGGACATGAGAAGCTCAGAGTGGCCAGAGCAGATGGAGGGAGGATCCAAGGAGTCTGTAGCAGGTTTGGCGTATTTGAGGACATGAGAAGCTCAGAGTGGCCAGAGCAGATGGAGGGAGGAGAGTGGTCAGACATTAGGTTCCATGGTGAGAGCTGGTTTCTGGGCATAAGGACCCCCTACACTAGACCGTTTCATTCCACTGGGCTTCTAGAGGTGAGGAAGGGGAAGTGGACCAGCATTTATTGAGCCTCTGCTGTGAGCCAGGCTCACTTCAAAAAACACCACATGTGACTTCTCATTCAATTCTCTCACAACCCTTGACATAGAATGAGGACTATAGTAGACGTGGGGCACAGAAAGGCTAAGTCCCTTGGTCAAGGTCATCCAATTAGTAAAAGAGTGAGTTTTAAGCCCAGGTAGTCTGAGCAGAGTCCACTCTGCTATCCACAATGAGAATGATCTGGAAGAGAGTTTTAAAACTCCAGGTTGCAAACTATTAATAGACTGTGAAATTAATTGAGTGGATCAGGACCAACATTTTAAAAACAAATTAGATAGAATAAAATAGAATAGAACAGGTAGCATCAGAATGCACTGTGTGTAATGAGGGCAGAATTGTTACATGAAACTTCTGCGTCATTTGAAACACACACACATCCATATATGCGTATGAGTAATAGGTTGTTTTGTAAAAAGTATTCCTTACTTTGGGTGTTAATCAGAGAACATTGTATGCCACTGATCTAGCAAAGCTAAATGTTTTTATATGGATAAATCACTTTTTAAAATTACTCTTCCTGTTTCTAGGAACACCTGAGCTTTTACAGGTTGAGTAAACTCCTAGGAGTTCATTTTTGGAAACTTCTATTTAGCAGGGCACCTAGAAACGTGTACTGGAAAGTTATAACAGAGTTAATGCAGGCTGTAACAACCGCCTCCCCCCCATACCCCTTCATCAGGGTACTTTACCACATGCCAGAGGTCTCTGTGTTTAGGGGAGGCTCACAGATTGCCGTCCTCAGCTTTGAAGTCTCCCTGTGTGTACCCATCATCATAGGGCTGCTGGCCAGGGTAGCCCTGCCTGCCCATTCACTGCCCATCTGCCTTGCTCCATCCAGCAGGAAAGGAGATGGGGTGGACGGACCAGGTATATTGTCTGCAAACCTGGCTGATTCGCTTTAGGTACTGCTCTTACGGCCCAAAGTCATGTTGAGGAGGGCAAATACAGAAAAGGAAGAACATAAATTATAAAATTTTAAATATTCGAAGAAAAAGGGATGTAGACCAGGGTATATAATTACAACATTGCTTTCCTGTTATATATAGCATAACGTGAATGGAATTGGTTTAAGGATTTTAGAAGAAGGAAATCTTATGCACTAAAATTTTATGATATAACTACAGTGTCTATTACCAATCTCAGCGTAATTTAGACCTGATGAAAAAGAGCCAAGAGACAGTCAGGAATTGGTTTTGCTGATTTCAAGAGCCTGTATTGGCAGTTTATGACATCTAAGATATTCTTTACTTTATGCCCCTAATTTTTTTTATTGGAGTATGATATCTCTATCATATCCATGAGAATGTGTAATAACAACGGCAAATGAACACAGAAAACTTCCTGGAAAAACTGTGTGTGTTGAACATAATGCAAGTTATTCTCACAAATGGATAACTGTTTATACAAAAGAACTGCCACACATTAGGCTTGTTAACTTTCTGAAAACTAATGTATAAAGAGTATGCATTTCATGAAAATAGCGGAGTACATTTTCCAACAAACAGATAATTTCTCCAAAGCTACAGTTACTAGTTGCTTCTTTCCAGGCAGAAGTTTCAAATGTAGGGGATTATTTCAGACAGTGATTTTTCTTCTTCTAGATTTCAGAGCATAGCAAACAGTAATAACAACTATCATTTACATAATCTTAATGGTAGCTAATTCTTACCTAGCACTTACTCTGTTTCTGGCATTGTTCTAAGCATTTTATATTTATTTACTCATTTAATCTTCAACAACTCTATGGAATATCATTTCTATTTTAAGGATGAGGAATTTGAGGCACAGAGAGGCTCAGACATCTGCCCAAGGTCAGTACTGGAAGAGCTGCTGGTAGACAGTAAGTGGCAGAGCTGGAATGCAAGTTTCTGCTCGTAACCATGAGGCTCTACTATCTCTTCCTTCATTGTTATAGTTAAGAAGCCCAAGGACCTGGTGAGGTAGATAAAGCAAGTATTGCTGTTATTTCCATTTTAAAGAAGAGAGAAAGCTTCAGAGGTTAAGTGACTTGCCCAAAATAACCAAGTTAGACAGTGGCAGAGTCTGGGGCAAAAACAATCCTAAATATGAATTAATAAGTCCTCTGTATTATGTAGGGTTCTCCAGAGAAACAGAACCAATAGGGGGTGTGTGTGTGTGTTTATTTATTTGTTTGTTTGTTTACTATAAGGAATTCGCTTATGTGATCATGAAGGCTGGCAAGTCCCAAGATCTGTAGGGTGAGTGGGCAAGCTGGAGACGTAGGAGAGCCGATGGTATAGTTTCCATATAAAGGCTGCCAGGAAGAGCCAGTGTCCCAATTCAAAGGCAGTCAGGCAGGAAAGGATTCTCTTTACTGCCCTGACCCTAGGGAAGGATCAGTCCTTTTGTTCCATTCAGGCTTTCAGCTGATTGGTGAGGCCCACCCACCTGAGGGAGGACAATCTGTGTTACTCAACCCATTTAAATGTTAATCTCATCCAAAAACATTCTCATAGAAACACCCAGAATAATATTTGACCAAAGAGCTGGGTACCCTGTGGCCCAGTCAAGGTGACACATAAAATTAACCATCATAGTCTTCAGATTCTCTGGTGTCTTTGACTTTCTTTCTTTTTTTTTTTTAAATAAATTTATTGATTTTTATTTATTTTTGGCTGTGTTGGGTCTTCGTTGGTGCGCGCGGGCTTTCTCTAGTTGCGGCGAGCAGGGGCTACTCTTCGTTGCAGTGCGTGGGCTTCTCATTGCAGTGGCTTCTCTCCTTGTGGAGCACGGGGTCTAGGCACGTGGGCTTCAGTAGTTGCGGCACGTGGGCTCAGTAGCTGTGGCTCACGGGCTCTAGAGCACAGGCTCAGTAGTTGTGGTGCACGGGCTTAGTTGCTCTGTGGTATGTGGGACCTTCCCGGACCAGGGATTGAACCTCTGTTCCCTGCATCGGCAGGCGGATTCTCAACCCCTGTGCCACCAGGCTTTGACTTTCAAACAACATTTTCTCAAGACCTTCAGACTATCCCACATGTCTGCTCACTCTGCTTACTTGTCATTGGAGCTTAGAGGAGATGGCATGGAGGGTCATCTGCAGTCTACCTGCGAGAAGGAAGTGGGAGGATAGGGTCAGAGCTGCTAATAGCATCTCAGACTCTGGATGGGAATTCAGAGGCAGAAATCTGAACGTTAACCCCTTGGTCCCATCATTTCAAGTGTACTGAAAGTATTTTAACAAATTGCCTTAAGTCACAGGACTTGTGGCTGGCTGATCATGGCCATTCAGTGGTACAGGAGATCATTCCTGTCATGACCAACTGGAGTTAGGAATTGGAGTTAGACCACGTCAGGTAAATCCTTTGCATTTTACTCTCAGAAGTATGTTCTCCTGAACATACTCTCTCTTGTACTCAAGCATGACCAGTGATTTTCGTGCATACCCGATAAAATGTATTGGTGTCCACAAGGGGGCTTCATTTTTCTATTTTTCAACTTTTGCTTTCAGTGATACTGTACATTTTGTTTTATTATTGTTGCTGTTCATACCAGAAATAGAACTGTTTGCTTGTTTCCGATAAGCACTTGCCATCACTGCAAAGAGCTTTGAGAGCTGGGGACAGTGGAAGAATGAAGGCAGCAAAGTCTGAGCCGGTGACTTGGAGGCCTGAAGGCCTGAAGGGGTCAAATAGTGGGATAGTCAGTTCACAGATATTTCACATCTCTCATATGAAACTCAAAACAAAGGTCTGGGTTTTTAAATATTAAGAGCATAATTTGGATATATTGGATCATAATTTTTCTAAATCTCACTAACCTCCTGTTTAAGTTAAAGGCGAATTAAAAAATATATCATTCCAGGTTCAAGTGTTAATTTTTTCAGATATTAACTCCTTAAACCATCATTTCTTGGGCTTTGGGTCACGTTGAAATCTGAATTCAAGTTTGGAGTCTTTGTTTTTCTTGTCCCCACCCATTTGAAGTTTCCATTACCGAGGACTAGGCATTAAATCAGGCCTCACCGAAAGCAATGGGACTTTTAATTGAACTAAATTCGGTTTGAGTGGAAGTGGAGACCTGAGGTTACTAGCTCTTGTTTTCAGTGGCAGGTTTTACATTTGTTTTGGAAGATGGTGTATTCCAGAGGCAAGAGGAGCAAAAGCAGTGTTTCACAGAAGAGTAACTACAGTGGAAAACATGCTTCATCCAGCTTTCGTATGCATGGTGTTGGAAAAAATGAGTATCTGCGAGTCATGGGAAGAGAAATGGCAGTACATTTCCAAATCAGTTCAAGTTCCTGAAAAAATGAGAATAAAATACACAGGTGGATTTAAAAATGTAAACAGTGAAAAACTAGAATGATTGGACTTGGAATTTTGTTAAGCAGTCCAACTTGTGTATTTTATAGAAACTATAGGCTTTCCATGGATTAACTGAAGACCAAACTTTATAATTTGAACACTAGGTTGATTAACATTTCTGGTAGCTATTAAAATATTGATGTCCTTAGAGTTTAGGGCTGAAAAATCCTCAGTGGGCATATTCCAAATGCCAAGATATAGGAGCATCCATTGACAACACAATCATTAAATGGATAAACTATTTACCTCAAATTATGGAGGAATGCTGTGGGATTAAACAAAATGTACAGTACTTATTATAGAATAGCCAATTTATGGTTACCAAAGGGGAAAGGGATGGGGAGAGGGATAAATTAGGAGTATGTGATTAACAGATACACACTACTATATGTAAAATAGATACGCAACAAGGATTTACTATGTAGCACAGGGAACTATATTCAATATCTTGTAATAACCTATAATGGAAAATAATCTGAAAAACTATATATATATATAAAACTGAATCACTTTGCTGTACACCTGAAATTAAGTTAATATTGTAAATCAACTATACTCCAATTAAAAAAAAGTTTAAAAAAAGAATAGCCTTAAAAGTGGTAATCAGGGTCTTCCCTGGTGGTCCAGTGGTTAAGAATCTGCCTTCCAATGCAGGGGACATGGGTTTGATCCCTGGTCAGGGAACTAAGATCCCACATGCCACGGGACAACTAAGGCCGCGTGCCACAACTAGAGAGCCTGCACACCGCAACTAGACGGAAGCCCGTGCACCGCAACTAAGACCCAACACAGCCAAATAAATAAATATTAAAAAAAAGAAAGTGGTAGTCATTAAACTCCAAATGACTTTTAAGTAATGTGAAGGAATCACATCTATGCTCAGAGCCAAATCTGATAAAGAAGATGGGTAACACAAAGGTAATATTTATTGAATGCTTACTATGTGCCAGATAAAGCTTTTCCTAAGCACTTGCAGATCTTAACTTACTCATTATACATAATAATTCTATTATTCCTAGTTCACTATTGAGGAAATTGAGGCACAGAGAAATTGAGAAATGTGCCCAGGGCTTCATAGGTGAAGTGGCATGTCATGTCTGGTAGGTGAATGTAGGAATCCTGTGTACTTTCTAATCTCCCTATCTCAAATTCTGTTTAGTTACAGGTAAGTTATTTTATAAACTGCCTTTTCTACTGAGAAGAACAGCCCCTTAGACCAGTGATTACCTAGTAAATTGCTTAGGATTGAATTTTTAAGCACGTTGGTAACACGCGTAGAAGATGATCAGGGTCTAGTCAGAGAGCAAAGAATGACACATGAGCTTGGGAATGTGCACAGAATTTCTGGGGGGAGGACGTTTATAAATACAGAGAGAAATGAGAAAATCTAGTTAGTGATAAAGCCGCCATCTTTAGTTTTGGTGAAGTATCACGTGACTGCAGGATTAGAGAAACTCGAAACAGCCTAATTCCATCAGACCTGGTGTGACGTCTCAACAAGCACTTTAGACTCAGCATGTTCAAAACTGAACTCCTGCGCTTACTGCCAGACCCACTCCACCCGCAGCTGCCCTCGTTTCGGCTGAAGGTGGCTCCATCCTTCTAGCTGCTGAGACCCAAACCAGGTTCTTCTCACCGCCTTTCCTTCCTCTGCCCCTCACCACACCTAGCTCGTCAGAAACTGTTGGCTCTGTGGCCAACACACACCCAGAATTTCCCCGCTTCTTACCTCCTCTCCAGCTCCCCCCACCTCTTCTTTCATCTCTCTCCAGGATCATTGCAGTCGCCTCCTAACTGTCGTCCTGCTTTTACCCTTGGCCTTCCAGAGTCTGTCCTTGACACAGAAGCCACAGGGATCTGTTAAGACCTAAGCCAGACCAAGTTACGCCTCACCTAAAGCCCCACAATGATCCCCTGTTGCACTCAAGTGAAGCCCATGCTCTTCTGGTGGCCTTCAAGGGCCTGTGGGATTTGACCTTCCAGGTTGTGTTTGACCCGCCGCCTCCTACTCTTCATCTTGCTTGTTCTGGTCCCGCCACCCTGACCTCTTTGCTGCTGCTCAGACAGCTGAGGCCTGCTCCCACCTTAGGGCTGTTCTATCTGCCTCATGTTCTTCCCCACACGCCCACGGGGCTCCCCGCTCCTTCCACGTTTCCTCCGACGAGCCTCCTATCTAATGCTCTCCCACTCCTGAGTGCCTCATTTTGCTTCATTAAAAATATTTTTTCACAGTGCCTGTGACCCTCTAACGGACTATGTAATTCATTTCTTCATTATTTCTATTCTTTGTTTCCCTGTATTCCCTTCTGCTCTCCTGCTGGAATGTATGCTCCACAAGGACAAGACTCTGTTTTACTGATGTATTGCAAACCCCAGAACATTGCCTGGAATGTAGTAGATGCTCAAAAAATGATGAATTGTTGAATAATGGGAATAGATTTTGAATGTAACTGGAAAAATAGAGACTATTAATCAGAAGGAATTGCAGTGAGCTACCAGCACAGCAAACATTATAAGGCCGTAGGGACCAGATACTTGTTTTCCTGCAAGACAGGTAGGATAAAGGAGAATAATAAAAAATGTGCAGTGTGTGCTTTGCCCTCAAATATTTAAAAGCTTATGAAATCATTCGCTTCTTAATGAATAGAAATCCTTAAATCGACCCTTTGAGGTAGGTTCTGTGATTGAGATTCCACACAGAGTATTAGCACATGCCAGCCACACAGAAGGTACTTAGTAACCATCAGCTTTTATTGCTTTTATACTTTATATAAATGCATATGCAGTTTAAATAATTAATTTTGAATAAATAACGATGAATCCTATTTTTTATTGAAACCTCGTAAACCTTATAAATCTAATAAACACTACAACATGCCCTGCATTTCATCTGGCATTTAATTATGTGTCTGTTTTGAATTAAGAATCTTCATGCTTCAAAAAGTCGGTGAATGGCTTCAGTTTTTAAATCTTTGTGCAAGGGGCCAGGGTCTCATAGCTATTCAGTTTACTAGTGTTATATGATTGGAATTGGTCCTTTCAAGATCTGTGATTCTCTTCTTTTTAAGGTGTGGGTGAATTCTGTCACTGAGATTATCAGCGGTGAGCTCTGTTCAGAAGATGGGGACTCCTCCCCGCAGGACCTTGCCTACTTGGTCTCTCCACCCAGCAATGGGCATTTGGCTCTCAAGTCCTTTCCTGGCCTAAGCATGCAGAACTTCACCCAGGCTCAAATCAATGAGGGTCAGCTAGTGTTTGTACACACTGGTATGTCACTGAGAAAAACAACGTGAAACTAAAATGTGTTTCAATCAGAGGTTAACATGTAGTCAAACCTAATAGCTGCTGAAGGAAAACCACAAGCCATCTAAAAACTTTGCAAACTCTATAATTTTTTAAAAAGTGACACAGTTTGGTGAGGTCCATAATGGCAAACATTAGAGGGTACCTGTAACTCACACGTGGCTTACTCACTCTGTCGTGTAAGGCCTGCGCTCATATATATGCTTCTCAGAGAGCCTTTTCCTGACCACACACTAAAATAGCATCTCTTCCGTCACCCACTATCCCTTACCCTGGCTACCTGACATTGCAGTATAGATTGATTTGTTCATTTGTTTGTTGTCTGTCTTCCCCACTAGAGTATAAGGGCTAGAAGAATAGGCTCTTTCTTTTGTTTGCGCTTATATCCTCAGCACAGTGACTGGAACATAGTAGGTGCTTAATACAAACTTATTGAAAGAATGAAATCATATCGAATACCTATTATGTGCCAGGTAATGTTCCAAATGCGAGGGATACATTAGTGAACACAACAAATGTTATTTGTTAAATGAATGAACACACGAATGAATGAATAAATATAACTGTAAATTTAAGAGACCCTGACATTAAAAGACTTTGCTTTCTTCTTTCTGGTCATCAGTAAATCAGTAGGCCAAATAGCCACTGTAAATCTGCAGAAAGGGTGATCTAACCTACCTTTGTTTCCAGGCCACCCTTGTCAGTGGTCACAGAGAGGAAGCTACCCATTCCCAGCCTGCAGGAGGAAATGGGGGGGGGAGCGTGAGCTGGGGGTGCATGATGGGAAAGCTAAAAGCCATATCTTTCCAGCCATTTTTAATTATGTTCTTTGAAAATGCAGTAAAGAAAATAAAGATTAAAATCTTCTAAATTCAAATGTAGTAATTTCCTGATTATCTTTGCAGTTAAGTACAAAGAATCCCCAGATAATCTGAAAATCATTTACTGTGTGACAGCTGTCATCTAGTGGTACCAAAACCTGTAGCCTGGGGACCTGTTGGGGATTAGTTTTATTGCAACAAGATCCTAAATCCACCCACATATGTACCAAAACATTATTTCTAGACTGAATGATCTTTCCCACATATGTATGTTTTTATTTTTTAATTGCGTGCAGAGGCGCTCATTAGTAAAATACAACTTACTTAAAGGGGCATTGAAGTGACAGGATGTTTCTGCCAATTATGTGTGGTTTTGATTAGTAGATACTAAAAACCCAGGTATTATTAGGCAAGGGACTAGGAAGTTTTTTATCTCTATGAAAGGAATAACATTTTCAAAATGGTGAGAACTACTCTAGAGACTTGCACAGGGGAGGTTTGGAATTTCTAAAGCGATGCAGTTTGCAATGGAAGGGAGTTATTGACTCTCTGACACATGCTAGGCACTGCAGAAGGTGCAATCACATGATCCATTTCATTTAACCTGCAGAAGTTCTCTGTGTGAGCGGAAGTGATGATCCTGTTTTAGAGATGAAGAAACTGAGGCTCAGAAAGATATAAGTTGGTCTGACCGTAAAGCTGGGCTTTCTTCACTAGCTGCCACCCATTGAAGGCTAGGGTAGGTTGAAGAACTGAAGTTACCCTTTGCAGTGAAGGATTAAAATATAAATTAGCTCTCTGGATTGATTTATTTGTTAAACTACCAGGTCAATATTTGCTTTTGGCAAGTAGAGAAAATAATTTCTCCTTAAAAAGCAGGAAGGAGGATTATAGTCAAGCTCTTTGAGAGTGAATCATTACATTTTGTAAATGGACTTGGAGGCAATAATAGCCTTCAAAGTGGCTGGAGCCCAGCTGCGGATGAGTCTCTTGCTGAAACCAGCTGGTTCTCCCTGCTACATCTGTCCATCAGCAGCCCCAAACAAAGGCTTAGGTTTAATTAGTCTCTCTTAGCATTTATATTTGCAAAGTGCTCTGCCATTAATCTAATTCATTATTCCACATAACAACCTAAGTAGGTCGATAGAGCCGAGAAGTGGTGGAGCTAAGTGATTTCAGGTTGCCCTTCTGAAAGTACAGTCAAGTCAGGAAGATCTGAGGTTGTACAATAGAAAATCCACAGGTCACAGCTGCTTTCATGTTTCCCTCCTCCCCCCTCTTTGGTCATAATTAGTATGATAGTTAGGGCATACCCAGTACACTATTCTAGTATTTGTTTTGATATAGTTCCTTCCGATTCCATTTCTATTTTGTTTCCAGATTCATGAAATGTTCAAAGTGCCTAATGGCAGAAAGCATTCTCTCCCTAATTTCACATTTAATTAAATACAATTTTCAAAGTGCTATTTCTAGTCAAAACGGGCAGACAAAGAAAAATAACATTTCGTTGTGGGCCTCTGCTCTGAATTAGGCAGACCCAGAATTCTCTTTCTCTATTTTTTTGGGGGGGGGGTTTTTTTTGCTGTTTTTAAAAATATGACTCTTGAGTGTTTTGGAAAAAATTTTTTAAAGGCTGTAACCTTTTTTTGGTGAGGAATCAGAACTCCCTGGGTTTGCTTAGATAACAGAGACTTGAGAGACCATTAAGCCATCAAGCAGCCCTTTATTAAATCATGTTATTACGGGAATAGTAGGTAATTGCAGAGTGAACCATGCCTCCTTTGTTCCCTGCCACATGTCCCTGAGGGCAACAAAGAGGACATTTCTACCCATTACATGATGCAGAGACCTGTGGGCCTGCAGATTTATGCTAGATGAACAATTTCAAAGGGTGAGGGGATTGTGATCATCAGGCTGTCTGTGTGGTGATCCTGCCTGGTGCTTTGGGAGTCAGATTGGTAAAGCACTCCCGGGAACGGGATCAATAGGGGGGTCCGACTCAACTTCTGTTTCACACATAAGTTAATTTAGAACTTTTCTGATATCACTAATTGATCCCTTGACAGAAGTGTGGGAGTAGAATTCTCTTCTTGCAGGAATTTAACAAAACTGGGGCTGAGTCTTTCTCCACTTTTCTCTTTCCCCTCTTAGCAGGAAACAGCTAGTTTGAAACAGATGAATAATGGGAAATTATTTGGGGGGAGGGGCTAAGTGTTATTTACTTCCCTCTAGTTTTCATTTTTCTTATTATCAAGTAAGTGTTATCAGTAGTTCAGAAATTGCTAAGGGCTGTGTGTGTGTGTGTGTGTGTATACATTGCATGCATGTATTACTTTTATTGGTATAAATTGATGCCAAAATAATAAAATGCAGGTGATGAACATGTTTTAAATTTTTAAAAAAATTTCTTGGAGGTAACATCTTTGCTTTCTTTTATTACTCTCAGGAGGGCGTGAGGCAGGAATATGCATTTTAGACCTTTATCGATGTTCTTTTAACTTTGTGTTTTGGCAGTATTTGATTTGGTGAGCTCAGTGACTGTTAACATTCTCTCAAATTGATAGGGGTCACTTTGCAGGGGGATCAGGTGGGAGAGAACCTGGAAGTGGGTGGCTTTTGCAAAACAACCAAATTGACCAGAATGTAATTTCTTCTTTTAGAGGAGCAATGTCAGGAGGCTTTAATTTTCAGGTTACTGATGGTTTGAACTTTGCACCACGATAAAATTTTTAGTATCACAGCTCGAGCTCTGATCATTAGTTTAGAAGTAAACAGAGGACTGAGCATCTCTCCAGGAAAGATTTTAACTTCATTGAGTGTTTGGGTTTAAGTGTTTTTCAATTTATTTAGAAAGTTCTACCTGAATGGTATAAAGTGTCATCTTTTACTATAGAGTGATATCAACAACAGTGACAAAGTCCCAGAAAGAACTATCTCTTTGCAGGAATTTAGCAAAAGCAAGGCTGGGTCTTCCTCACCCCTCTCTCTCCTATCTCCTGTTCCTCAGAAGAGGGCGTGTTGGTGAAGGGCAATGGGGGGAGGAATCTTTATTTCCATGTGCACTTTCTTCCTGCTCTCTCCTTAGGGTCCTTAAAGAAGCAGGAGAGCCAGGCTCTGTCCTGACCATCTAGATCTTGGGGTTTTCATTTTTGAATATAAAAACCCTGTGTATCAGGGGGACCATCAGGATTTCACTGAATTCCTGCTTCGGGGCCCTGAAGCCTTTGGACTGCTTTTTGCCAAGAATGGAAAGATCTAAGGTAGAATCTCTGGCTCAGTACCCTCACTGCAGGAATAGAAAAAGATTTACCCAATGGCAGGGGTAATGAAAAAGGAGGAAAAAAATTAAAACTTGTTATTTCACAAAAAAGGCACTGAGGTAGATGGCACAGGAAATAATAAAATTTTATATTTCAGTTTTTTTAAAAAAACCTGTGCATTGTAACTTGTTTAATTGATATACATTTTCAGTCAAATATAGATGGAAAAAGACACTAATCATTTTATTAATTATGGCCACTCCACGGTTACTCTAGCCAGTTGTTCTCAAGCTCTGGGAAGATTTAAAAAATACCAGTGTCTCAGCCTCACCGTACACCAATTGAATGGGAGTCTTTGGAATGGGTCCTGGCCATCAATATTTTTTTTAAGTCCCAGGTGGTTCTGAAGTATAGCCAGGACCGAGATCCATGGGGCTAGCATTGTACTAGTCTTTTAATCCTTACATCTATGCGAAATAGGTGATATATTCACAGCAAGTTGTCAGAATTTGTGGCTTAAAGAGATGATATAACTTGGCTATGCAACCAGGAAATAGATAAAGCTTACATACCTCTATTGTAACCCTAGAGAAAAAGGTTACTGTTTGTAACTTAAAAAAAAAAAAAAAAGAATTTTAAGGAGAAATTTTGAAATTTTTAAGGTGCTTTAAGCATTTGAGCTCACTAAAAGAAACCTTATCAAAATCCAATTGAAGATATGTTAACCCAGATTCTTCTCTTCTGAAGCCTTTTTATGTTCCATAGTTTTTCTGTGAGAATAAGTGTGATGCTTCTATCGGGTTTTTCAAGGCAATTAGGGTGCCATTTAGTGTTTTAAAAAATAAGCAAACTACTGCACCCTAAAATTCTGAAAAATACAGCAATCTGTTAAAAAGAGGGTCTAAAATCAGAGTAAATCTGGTTGCTGCAAAAGATTAAATACCTTTCATCTATTCTGGCTAAACTCTGGTTTAGTAATTGAAGACAGTTTTATTAGATTAAAGGGGAGTTACAGCCGCTACAGCTTAGAAAGTTTTGAGTTTCTGGCACCTGCTTTACTGAATATTAGTTTAGCAAGAAAAATGTGTTGTCACCTTTGTGGAACTATGCAAAACATAGTTGTCACCTTTGGGAAACTATGCAAAACATATAGTTTTCTTAGCCTGTGTTTAATATTTGGACTCAGCCCTGAGCCACCATCTCATTTCCCTTCCCAGCATGCGCTGTATCTGCCCTGCCCTGTCCTCCCTGTATCTTGTATCCAAGAACGCTCCACTAGAACTTGCATGTTATCCTCAGATTCCAAAGTGAGCTATTTCACTTTCCAGCTCCCTCTAGCTGGTTAGGTCTGTTATTCTTGGTTTCTGTGTCGCCTTTTATCCCCAGACTGTGACTTATTTCCAACTCCAGCTCCTGGCCAGTAGGAAGGAAAATGGATTTTTATTGTATGTTTCCATCAGGTGGTTCTTACATTTGATCTGAGGTTGGATGGGTGTGGAATGAGAACAATAGAGCCACAGATTTTAGAGATGGGATGGACACTGTGGGTCACTTGGTCCAGTTGTTCTTGGCATTCTTCCTACCCTAACACCCCCAAGTAGCAGTGGCCCCCTCTGTTCTGTATCAGAATTCGTAGGTGTGGACATGCTTCTGAAGACCACATCTCCTCATCCTGTCTCCAGGACACAGTTGAGCCTTGCTCAGTCTGGCCCAGCAGCCTCCCCAGGATGTTGGTCCCTGATGCTGTGTGAAGCTGCAGGGATGATGATGACAGATGCCCCAGTCTTCTTCCCTCAGGACCCCCCATGTCAGGTCCTGCTGGGAGCAGACCCTGAGTGACCTCTGCCGCCCTCATCTATGAGCCAGCCCCTTGGTGGGGGGATGGGAGGCACTCTGTGTCCCACCTCTGGGGTGACTCCAGCTGTCAGCTGTCCACTGTTGCTGCTCTTGTCAGACTCGAGTTGACCTATATTTTCTGAAATATCAGGGAAAATCTATTTCTTTTTATAGAGCTATGGATTTGATAGAACTATAATAGGAGCAAATCTATTCCTATTCTAGAATAGATATTCAAATACTATTGATATTTATGTTTTTATAGTGTTTCATATTTTTTATCTACTGAACTGAGTTGTTAGAAGGATTTAAACAAAACAATGTGTTGAAAACCAAGTTTTGATCATCAGTATTTGGCACATAAAAACCACTGAGGCTTGGACAGTTTCAAAGTCATGTAACTAATAGGAATCCTAAGCCCCAAGACCGAGCGGCGATGCCAACCCCAAACCCTGTGCTCAGATCACAACTCCTGTCCTTTCTGTACGTGCCTGTGTTCCAGGGCTGTCTCTATTTTAGAATATCAGTTCCCTGAGAATGAGACCATCATGGTGGCTATTTAGTTTGTCTCCTTCTTAATGTTATTGATGGACTGATATACACAACCAGGAAAAGATACATAGCAATTTAATAAACAACAATGATTATACGGAAATTTTGTGTGTTTCACTTTCTTGGATTATGGAAATACTGCAACCCAGAATTAGCCAGCTTTTTTTTCACCTTCAGTGATCCCATGCCCATTGGGCTTTCCCCACCAGCCCAGCAGCCCGTGGCCATGCTACTGCCTCCTTTGCATATACTGCCCTAAAAAGTGGCCCTGGCTCTAGACTTGTAAGAATTTGTAGCGTTAGACAAGGTAGTGATAAGGATACTTAGTGGGTGAATGTTTTAAGGTTAGTCATAGCTTGTATGCCCTGCCAAATTTGATAGTCACTCTTTAACTCAGTTATTTTAAAGCAGGAAGAACTATAGTTGTAAACAAACTTTGTGCGTGTGAACTAAGAAATTCACTCGATGTGTATTTTCATTTTGTTATTTTGTATAAAAACACATACATACATATATATGTGCATATATATTTGTGTGTATGCGTGTGTGTATTTATATATATATTCTGCCAAATTTGAGAGTCACTCTTTAACTCAGTTATTTTAAAGCAGGAAGAACTATAGTTGTAAACAAACTTTGTGCGTGTGAACTAAGAAATTCACTCGATGTGTATTTTCATTTTGTTATTTTGTATAAAAACACATACATACATATATATGTGCATATATATTTGTGTGTGTATTTATATATATACTCTATTTCTTTCAGGAAAATTTATTCCCCGGAAAGGAATTCTGTAACCAATTTTTTTCACCTTGAATGCCACCATTGAATGTGTTTGTTTATCTTTAGTGATGGCATTTTGGAACAAACTATGGCCTTAGGTCCTAGTCTTTCTGTGTATCTAAGTTGTACTTGGTTCTTTTACATAGAGTGTTGAGGAGGGGTTGACCTTGAGAGCTTTGTCAAACTAGTCTAGAATATAAGCTTACACAGACCTAGAGTTAAGTAACCGATTAGCAAAGGGTATTCATAGCAAACTGTGTGACTTCAATCCCCTTGGGGTTTGGTTATGATATAGAGGGAATCATGTCTCACCAATGGGCCATCTATCCTCCATGGTGGGAATTGAGGGAGAGAAGAAAGCAGAAGGAAGTCACAGCGTGTTGCTAAAGGGTTTAGAGCAGAGATTTATGAAACCTTTTAGTCAGATGGTGTTGAAACACTGGATTGAATATTGTAAGGCTTAGCAGGAGGTAACCGAGAGCTATAAGAAAAGATTGTCAATCTTGAAGGAAAAAATTAAAGGCTTACTAAGTAGGGAAATAGACTTATACTCGAGAGTACACTAATCATGCAAAATATATTATGCTAAGTGTCCAGTGAGGGCGCAGACTGGGTGAGCTACTTGAGTTCAGGGGAGGAAAATTTCCCATAGACTGCAACGCTGAGGGAGATCTTGTTGGCCAGATGGGTCTTAGGCTGCCCCTGCAGAGTGAGTAGCATTATGATGGGTGACAACAAAGAGGGGTGAGCATACCAGAGAAGACAGCATAAATGCAGATGTGAAGCCCAGGGAAGAGGCAGGCTGTGTCTGGAAGGTGGAGAGCAGAATCTATCAGATTACTTGCATGATTCCTCACGTTTCCTAACTCAGATATCATTTCAGCACTGAGCTCAAAGTAATATAGTGTAGGCAATATAGTGTCAACTTTTTAATAATACTCATTTCAGAGTCAGTGAGACCTACGTTTGACCATTAGGCAAGTTGCTTAATGCCTCCGAGCCTTATCATCCCTTCTTAGTGATGAGGAAACAAATACATACTTCTTAGGATTACCATGACATCTGAAAAAAAAGACAGGACTGTGTTTGTGCTATTTCCTGGTATATCTCTACTCCTTATTCTAGGGCTTGCCACATACGATGCACTTGATAATGTCTGTTGAAGAGATGCACAAGACCTCCTAGCCTGGTGACCATGAAACTCTTGCTGTTATGGTGGTGGTTGTTTTTCATGAAAGAAACACAATAGGTGTACCTAAAAGAAGGGTGAAAAAGATGTCTTTACTCCAAGACTTAGAGTCTTTAACGTGCTGATTTGCTCTTCAAATCTCCAAGAGTTACATATGGAGTGAGAGCTTGCCAAACAGATGTGCTTAGAGTCCTTTTATTACCACACTCCTTGTAGGACAGTTCTTCTGTGGAATATAGATTTAGGTGGGACCTTCGTGAATCCTTTCCCAAATTAAGTGCTTGAAGCTCATGGATGAAAATATCAATGCTTGGATGAAAGGAGATGGAGTGGGGGCGGGGGAAATGATGGCTCTTGGTGAACTGGGCTGCGTGGCAAGAGATGCTCATGGAGCAGTGGCAACGTGGGGCCAGCTAGCCTTTCTGACTGAGCATGCTCCAGGTGACTGCTGACTAGCAACTAGACACTCTACTGGGTTAGGAAGCTCGACAAAGGAATGAGGGATTAATATAGCCTGGCTGAGAGAAAAGTACTCTTGGCCTGGAACATCTCTGGTGGCCTCTACCCCAAAAGGCTAAATAAGATAATGAAATGATTCTTTTAAAGAGTCCCTCCCACCTACCCCACACACACACCTGCCAAAGGTAATCCCTGAGGTGAAGGAATAAATGAAAAGTAAAGAGTCCTTTATAAGAAGGAAATGATTAAGAAGGCACGGTGGGGAAAAGTTCCAAAGCAAAACTGAAGAAGATGAGAAGTTGGAGGCTCGGGAGCCCAGAAACTGCACACAAAAGAGGTATAATCCACTTAACAGGATGGGGGCCACCTTGGCAAGCAGCAGAGAGTGGGCCTCAGTTATGACTTTCTGTAATGTTGACTGAGCATACAGAATAATTCCTCTTGGCCTCCCCGGGGGGACCTCACATCCTGGGCCCCAGCTCCAGAAGCTAGAAGGTGGCAGTGACCGCAAAACTTTCAGCAGCGAGAACTAAGAGAAATGTGGGAGGGAGTTAAAGCATCTTTGTGTGTGTGTGACAACCGAGGTTGTACCAAGGCAGTCCTGAATCTGGGGCAGAACTGTGTTCCTGAGGCTGATATGTCCAGGTACTCCTGCCTACCCCTCAGGAGCCCCAGGACCTAGTGCCTATCTCAGGAGCTCCGGTATTTTATTTTATCTTATTTTATTTTGTCTTTTGTTTTTCAGCTTTATAGAGGTATAATTGACAAATAAAATTGTAAGATATCTGAAATATACAACCTGATGATTTGATTTATGTATACATTATGAAAAGATTCCCCCTCACCCAGTTAATGAATACATTCATCACTTCACATATTTACTTTTTTCTTTTCAGTTCTAGTCTCTTCGCAGATTTCAATTATACAATACAATGTTAACTGTAATCACCATGTTATACATTAGAGCCTCAGACCTTATTTATCTTATAACTGAAAGTTTATACCCTTTTAGCAAACTCTCATCATTTCCTTCACCCCCAGCCCTATGGCAGCCACTTTCCAATCTCTGTTTTCATGAGTTTGACTTTTTTTTTTAAAGATTCCACATGTAAGTAATACCATGCAGTATTTGTCTTTCTCTGTCTGCCTTGTTTCACTTAGGCTGGTGCCCTCTAGCTTCATCCATGTTGTTGCAAATGACAAGATTTCCTTCTTTTTTAAGGCTGAATAATATTCCATCGTGTGTGTGTGTGTGTGTGTGTGTGTGTGTGTGTGTGTGTATCACATTTTACAACATTTTCTCGATCCATTCATCCACTGGTTGACATTTAGGTTGTTTCCATACCTTGACTATTTTGAGTGATGCTGCAATAAACATGGGAGTACAGATTTCTCTTTGAGATCATCATTTTGTTTCCTTTGAATATATACCCAGAAGTGGGATTTCTGGATCATATGGTAGTTCTACTTTTAATTTCTTGAGAAACCTCCATACTATTTTCTATAAGGCTGCACTAACTTACATTCCCACCAACAGTGCGCAAGGGTTCCCTTTTCTCCACATCCCTCACTAGCATTTGTTCTTTCATGTCTTTTTGATAATGGACATCTTAACAGGCGTGAGGTGATAGCTCACTGTGGTTCTGACTTGCATTTCCCTGATGATTAGCGTTGATGAGCACCTTTTCATGTGCCTGTTGCCTATTTGTAAGTCTTCTTTGGAAAAAAAATGTCTATTTAAGTCATTTGCCCATTTTAAAATTGGGTTATTTGGGGTTTTTTGCTACTAAGTTGTATGAGATCCTTGTATATTTTGGATATTAACCCTTTATCAGATATGTGGCTTGCAAATATTTTCTCCCATTCCATAGGTTGCCTTTTCATTTTGTTGATGGTTTCCTTTGCTGAGTAGATGTAGTCCTACTTGTTATTTTTGGTTTTGTTGTCAGGTATTTTAAAGGGAACCTCTAAATTAAAGGCTCAGAACAATCTTTGCATGTTTGAAAATCTTACTGAAAATCTTACTGAAAGCTGTGTATTAGCTGTCGTCAAGGTCCTGCCTTTAAGCACCTGATGTGGTTTAAATACTGCAGTCGGTGGCCCTCACTCTCCAAGGCTATAATGGTTCAGTCAGGAAAGCAAAATGAATGTCATTTAGGAGGCTTAGTTATTGGGTGATTGGCTCAACTTAATAGACAATTTATAAAGTGCCGACTCCAAGAGCTAGTGCAAGGCCCCTGTGCGAGACCTAATGCTAAAGCCCTTTAGCAAGGGCTAAAACAGAAAAGAGCAGGTGAGATTGGGCCAGGATGACTGTAAATCTCTCTCAGATCTGCCACCTTATCAGGTTGGGGATATTCCCTAAACCCATGCAAAGTAAAGCGATAGAAACTCTAGCCCTATATTCCTCAAATTGTGGTCCATGGACCTCTAGTCTGTGAACTGATAAGAATGGGAAATGAAAGGAGGTGTTCAGAAAATTTTATAGCAATTTGACATTGTTGTGACATTTTACTGTATTTTATAAAATTATTGGTCCACAATGGATTTGGTGGGAAACACTGATCCTTCACTACAGAGTATTTGAGAAGCACTGTGCTAACCTGAATGTCCCCAAGTCACTCTGGCCCTTAGTTATCAATGAGATCACATCAGCACACTGACCACTCACTGGTTCTTCTTCTCTTAACATCCACACAGGCCCTTCCCTCCCCACGTTGTCCACGCAACCTGCACATCTGGGGGCTCCTCTGGAGACCGCCACCATTTGTTTCAGAGCCAACCTCTCCCCCAGGCATCCACAGATGGACACTCCATCGATCACCTGCAGCCACTGTCAGGCCAGGACGATTTCTGTCCTCCCAAGTTTAGCCGGCGCCCCCTTCCTGTGCTCAGAGCCGAGCTGGGTGTCACTCGCCTGGCATTGCCTTCTTTCTCTTGAGATCAGTTAGACATGCAGGACTGCGGGGGCTGAGGGGCTCTTTTCATGGGGTTTTCCTCCTTCATCTCTGGCCCCCATAGCAAAGCACATCCACAAACAGCAGCCGCATGGATCTGTTGGCCCCTCACAGCCCAATTTCAAGTTCGAGCTAGCCAGCCCCCCGTACATAACTACGTGTTTTCCAGTTTTCAGGGGTCTGTAAAGATCATTTCATTAACCATAGCCTTCATATGCTTTATACTTACATGCATGTTTCAGTCTTCACTTAGGTCCCATAAAGCCCCTTTCAGCTCGTGACCTGAGAGCTGTGACCAATGACATGGACAGTGCAGGAAACAGAACTATAACCTTTACAGTTGTAAGTTCCCCTAGTCTCGGGAGGTTGGTGCGAGTCAATTATGACAACAGCACAGAGGATGTTTCCATGTTTATGCAGCATCTGGTGAGTCCTGACATCTGTCCGTGCAGCTGGGCAGGGCTGGGCGTCTCTACAGTGCGGACCCCTCGCTTGTCCTCATCCTGTGAAGCCAAGCAGACGTGCCCATTTGCCCAGGCAGTTACTCATTCCTGCTGTGCTGGTTTTAAAACCGGACACTTTGTAGTGAGCACAGGATGGAACACAATTGTCAGAAAGCACCAAGCAAATTCAAACGCTGTGTCTAATAAATAAGAAGGGATCCTTTTATCACTAAAGATGAATTTAAAAGGAAACCCAAAGCAGAGTTGCAGGAGTAAATCCTACAGGGTATGTCTGTCCATTTATGCTTAATATGTAAAATTATATACATAATTTCATGTATTGCTGTGTTTATATAAATATGTGCGTATCTAAGGAGAGGGTGTGTATTTAAGCTGCACCCAGAGCCATCTGTTTCCAATTTCACTGGTGCTTTACCACTACCACCATCCACATGCCCTCTTTATATGCATAAGCCTTCAAGTCTTTTTATTTTATTTATTTATTTATTTTTACTTTTGCATCCTAGGAATCTGACTGACTGGTCGTGTTTGCGTCTATGTGATTTCATTTTCTAAATGTCTATGTTCCCAAACCATCTTCCTGCATATAACTTTTCTTGCTTGCCATTCAGCTTTCTTTTTCCATTCTTAAACTGTGTGTACAGTATAGACAGCTGATCTGTCTATAGCTTTACACGATTAAGGAATAAAAAATCCAAAGTCAAGTTTAGAGGAAATAGCCGGAGTAAACCCTATGTCGGCCCTTTAACCGTTGAGCCATTTTTCTCCAGGGTGATGTGGCAGAATTGAATCTAGCTTTTGCTCTGCTATCGCCTTTGTCTGGGGTGCATTTAAGGGAACGGATCGTGAGGTTAGCAGAAGTTCTGAATGTGACACTGAAAAGAGGAAGTATAAATTCTCTAGCTCACAGATGAACTCTGGAGGAAGAAAAAAGGGATTAGGGTGAAAACTGCATTGTGTGTGGGAGCTTAATGTGCCCAAAGGCATCAAAACCTGCCCAGGTTCAGCTTACATTTTGAATACCAGCAAGAATGATGTCAGTCATATTAAGATGCCTTACGTCTAGCCCTAGTTCTTTAAAAAAAATGTATGTTTTGATGATGATCATTTCGAGCACTAGTTTCCACTACTTTTCATTGCAAATGTATAATATTTTAGATTAATATGGTCTAAATAGGCTTTAGTGGATATGGTAGCCGAGATCCACTAGGTTACACTGCAGTACCAAACAACTCCCCAGTCTCAATGGCTTACAATAGCAAAAGCTTGTTTCTCACATATGTTGTACATGGCCTGTGGGTTCCATCTGTCCCTTATTCCAGGGTCCACGTTGAAGGAGCAACCCCTCTCTTGGGCATTGCTGTATTTGCAGCAGGGGGAAAAGAAGTGATGGTGGAAGCATGCGACAACTCCACACGTTTATGCTCGGAAGTGCCACGTATCACTGTGCTCACGTCTCATTGACTAAAGAATGTCACGTGAGCAAGCCTGGTGTCAGTGGTGTAGGGAAGGAGAACCATCTCATAGGGAGGAGACACTGAAACAATAGAACAGTCCACCACGGTGCGCTAGCCTGGTAATCACAAAATAGTTGATGATACATTGAGAGTACATTTTCCTGTAAAAACAAACCTCCCTCACAGACAGCACATTTGTCAGCAGGAATTAAAGCCCCTAGCTAGTTATGAGGTCATAGGGCAGGCAAAGTCTTGATTGATTGGAATCCAATTATTTTAAGGTTTTACTTTTCCTCTCATTATTCCTTCTACTTGACGAACGAAGAGGCGAGTGTCAAGAAAATATATCATCAACGGCAGGTGGTAGTCTGTGGGTGATGTGTTGCCTTGGGGCTCAGGGCTGTAAAGGGCCTGCAGAGGGGTGTCTGGGATGAGGGGGATTAGAACCCACTGTCGGTCCTCGTGGAGGCATGGGCAGGCTCCAGTGTGGAGGCACAGCCTAGGCAATGTCACAAGCCAGGCGTGGTGAGAGAGGAGTGTGTTCTCCTTCTCGAGTGGACCAGGAAAGCAGCCCTTCTCACCACACACACAGCCCTTTCCTCTCCAAAGCATGCCGTGCCAGCAGCCTGGCCCAGTGCTTTGACTCAGGACACAGAGGAGAGCCCCTTTTGTGGTATACGAGGCATCAGACTGTATATCGGGCCGTTTATGCAAGTGCATTCCTGGATGTGACAATTCCTGTCTCCCCAAAGCAGCGTCTAAGATATATTTCTTCGAGTCTGTAGGAATTCAGCACGGCAGCCCACGCTCTCTGCCTTTGGTGTGTGAGTGTGGAGAGAGGATATCATTTAGGAATTGGGCGCCCTGTTGCTGCTCATTGATCCACTGCTGACCATTGATGACTGAGGACAGTGCCTTGGCTGGCCTCTAAGGTCAGAAGATCTGCATTAACTCTGTGAGTTATGGCAAATGACATATCTTTTAATCCTCAGTTTCCTCATCTGTAAAAGGGGGAAAATAGTAGTAATGACAACTGAAATCATTTTGAACATTCCGAATGTCCCAGGCGCCATTCTAAGCTTTGTTCTATACTACCCATTATGTCACTTTACAGGCCTGGATCCTAAAGCACAGGGAAGTTAAGCAACTCACCCGCCGCTACACAGCTGAGAAGTGGCAAGAGTCAGAATTTGAACTCAGGGTCTCGACTACTTTCCTCTTGGCCATAATGAATTAACACAGAAAGTGAATACAAAACGTTTAGCACACAGCCCCACATGCAGCAGATGTTAAATAAATAGTAGCTAAGGCTGTTGTGATTATCTTTTTGCCCTTGAAAATGTGAGAGATTCTTTTCCTCTCATAGTAGCCAAAGGACTAGTTTCACGGGGCAGGCAATTTTCTGGGACACTGGAATTGGCTGCTGTGTTTACCCTAATGTGCTGCAGTAATTTAATGAATGGAAATGAGGTCATTAGAAGAAAATGACATTTACTTCACCCTGTAACCTGCTTACTGTTTCCCTTTGTTGGAGAGTCCCTGGTGTTCTGGAATACATTTCCTTGAGTGATGACAAGAGGAGGTGGCTGAGGAAAATGTCAGGTGGCCTCATGCCTGGATTCAGCAGTACTTCATCCTGGGGCTGAGCACAGGCTGGAGACACAATGAGGCCTGGGGCTGGGGCAGCTCCAAATATCCCACCCCAGAGGGTCAGGGCAAGGAAGACCCCGTGGCAGGACTCCGTACCAGAGCAGCTGAGAGCTGCTGTACAAAGTTGAGGTGCTTTTGCAGGATATGTTTGGCTAAATTTCTAAACTTCTATGAATAAATTTCATTGAAATACCCTGTCTTCCCTTCCACTTCAGTAGTCATGAAGAACATCAGTAATGTGGGGAGAGGAGAATGTGCAGAGGAAACTCTGCAGGGATGTAAACGCAAATGCTAACTCTGGCTCTTTTAGTGTGTGTGGTTTTTTGAGTACCAAAATATCACGCATTTATTGTAAAAATAAAATTAGAAGACAGTAAATTCATATTGAAAAAGACTAGGGCATCATCAATAAATTCAGTACAATTGATGTCCACCTGAAGGCATTCCAATTCCGTTTAGCTTGTGTGTTCAGAAGGCACATTTTAAGTTGTGACTTGGGAAGAAGAAGAAAATTATTATCTCCCTGACTTTCCTCTTTTCAGGTCCTGTCTCCTTCTTCACATGCAAATGGAATGTGAATCTTTTCCTAAAATCTGCAGTTTTATGGCCTGTGTCAAACAGGACCTTGGTCAAACTCTCAGCCATTTTATGATGGCTCAGTTTCCTCCCCAGCAGCTCCAGAACATTTTGGGAAGTAAAAGAAAGGGTGGGGCAGGTTTTGGAGGCAGTGAAGATGATGAAGACATTTTTTCTGAAATTACTTAACAAGGACATTTATTGAACACACATTATGTGCTTTGACTAGTCCTCTTTAGTCTAGTTGGTGAGAAGAGATATTAACAGAGGAAACAATTTTCATTGTAAAAGGAGCTCAGAGCTGTTCAGCCATGCTCATGTAATCAGATGGCTTCAATTGCTTTTTAGCTTTCTAGATCAGTTTTTCTAATTTCAAGTGTCAGTTCCAGCCCATAACGTGCTAAGTGTCCAAGGGGGAGGGTGCTTTAGGCACCTGATGGTTGAGTCCTCTTTCACTTTACCTTAAAGGACTAAATTCTTTCCAGCTCTCTACCACCCTCAGCTGGGGGAGGCAAGAACACCATATCATTTGCACATAAAACCTATACCCTTTTTTGCTTTTGATGGATAAACAAAAATGACCATTTTTTTTTCTGCTCTAGCTGTTTTCATATTTAATCATAATTATTTTTCTTATTGAAGTATAGTTGATTTACAGCGTTGCACCAATCTCTGCTGTACAGCAAAGTGACTCAGTTGTACACATATATACATTCTTTTTTTATATTCTTTTCCATTATGATTTATCACAGAATATTCAATATAGTTCCCTGTGCTATACATTAGGATCTTGTTGTTTATCTGTTCTAAACGTAATAGTTTGCATCTACCAACCCCAAACTCCCAGTCCATCCTTCTCCCTCCCCCACTTCCCCTTGGCAACCACAAGTCTTTTCTCTATGCCTACGAGTCTGTTTCTGTCAAAAATGACCATTTTAATCAGTGGATCTGGATGGTTACAGCTTGTGAAAGAAATCTAGATGTTCTCCATTATGCTTAATATCATCCTTTAGCAAAGTAATTGTGGGGAAAACATTTGTTATGTTATTGCTCAAACTACTTTCTTAACCTGGAATAAATTCATGATTTTCAAACCATACCATATCAACCTACCAAGATAAACATGTAACATCTTGTTTTTCACCATAATATTACATCTGCCTAAAAGGGAAAAAGCTAAGCCACAAAAAATTGTGCTGAAAATCTTATATCCTGAAGAATTAAACATACAAATACACAGAGAAGGTGAATCATCAAATTTTAAAATGAAATGAAAGCTTTTTACAAATTTAGAGAAATTATTGTTCATTTCAAAGAATGTATGAACAAAGCACATACATTGAATTCTCTAAAGCACTAATCTCTTCCTTGTAGAGCACAAGGCTAATTGAGTGATTTTTATTCCAGCACTTGTTTAGATAATTTAGAATCATTAAAAAGCAAAGTGTTCTGGTTTTGAGGTTTATGACGCCTAGCCGTTTTGCTTTTCCATAAAGCCAGTAATTGCATTTTAGCCATTGTGCTGTTGTGGGTAGATCATCCATCTTCGTCTCTGCCTGCTGCTGCAACACAGATATAGGTTTCCAGGATCACATTTAGAGAATAATATAATCGATTCTGGGTTATGAATTTTGTCTAATTACCCCCTCTTCTAGATTCTGAAGACAACACGTACATTTTAAGAAATTGCAAACACATTTCCCATAGGACAGAAGCTGATTTATTACAACTTAATGGAGAGTGCAATGGGATCATTAAACTTTGGCCCTTTATTTTTCTGGACAGAGAAGGATAAGTTTCTTTGTGTTAGTGATCACTCCTGCCCCACGTCCCCGCTTTCTTGGGGTCTCTTCAGTGACAAGCTCAATGGCAACTAGACTCAGCAGTCATTTTGAACATTTTGCACTAGGTTTTGGTTTTGGCCGTTTTGTTCCGGCCCTTACAGTTCACTGAATTATGTGCTAGCATATTTTTCCACGTGTAGAAACTAGTGTATTGCACTGTCACTTAGTTACCTATTCATTGTTCAGACAAAATTGGCTGATGTGTCCTAGTCCAATGGCTTTGAATACCCAACAATGTTTCTCTCTCTTAAACTGCTGGCTCTTTCTTTGAAAAAGCAGATAGAACCAAATCCCATTTCAGTGAGTGTGGTTTATCCTTGCTCCTTGTAGTAATTTCCTAAGGCTGCTGTAATAAATTACCACAAACTTGGTGGCTTAAAACAGCAGAAATGTACTATCTCATAGTTCTGGAGGCCAGAAGTTGGAACTCCACTTCACTGGGCTGAAATCAAGGTGTCAGCAGGGCCATGATCCCTCTGGAGGCTCTAGGGGAGAACTCCTTCTTCCTTCTTCCCTCTGCCAGCTTTTGGTAGCTACCAGCATCTCCTGGCATGTGGCCCCATCATGCCAATGTCTGCCTCCATGGTCACGTCGCCTTCTCCTTTTCTGTCTGTATCGTGTATCTCTCTGCCTCCCTCTTGTAAAGGATGTATGTGATTGCAGTCAGGGCCCACCTGGATAATCCAGGATACTCTTCCAATCTTAGGAACCAATCTTAATCACATCTGCAAAGTCTTTGGCATGTAAGGTAACATTCACAGGTTCAAGGGATTCAGACCTGGTATCTTTGGTGGACATTTTTAGCCTACTACATTTATAGATAACAAAAGCAAGGTGTCCCATACTCTTTTATAATGAATCACCTCTTACATGATCTCACTTGGTAGTTTTTAAAGAGCTCCATGCTTGTAATGGTATAAGGCCTACGAGAATCTACTTTCACATAAATGTGGATTTGGACCTCTCTGCCAGGTAGGGCTGTAGATGGATATATTGCTAGGCTCCTTGAAAAGCTTTTTGTTCTAATATTTTTATGCAGAGACTGACCCAGTATGGAGGGGCATGGATAATTATTTGGACCTGGTTTTCAATTGCCCATTTCTAGCTGGAGATTTCCAGATATCACCATTTAGGAACTTAAGTTTCCTAAAATGCCTCTTCTATCCATTTCCACTAAGGGGAAATTATTCCTGGGACTTACCCCAGTCCCATTTTGTTTAGCCTGATACCTGGGCACCCTTTAACCTGTGGCACGCTGGACTGCCCCGGACTTCTAACCTCTTCTGGGAACCTTGAACTCTCCAGGCCCGGCTGCTCTCTGCAAACATGGTGGTACCAGTCCTGGTGGAAACAAGAAAGGGCACATAGAAAGGAGTCATTTCTCTGAGCTCATCGTTCAGGAGCACAGGAGCTTGTTGTTTTCCAAATCTTAGCCTTTAGGACTTTTCGGTTAACCTACACGGAACCTCAGAGACTTTATCTTTTTGAACTGTTTGGCTTTCTGTAGTCTCCTTTCCCCATGATTATCTGCCCAAGATAGAGATTTTTTGGCCAGCTCTCTTTCCCTTGCTCCTTCTGGCCAATTATTGTCCTGCTAGAGACTTGGCCCTTTGGCAAAACCATCACGTTGTGGAGAATCAAGCGAGTGGACTGCGTGTCCCTCCTTCTCCCTCCCTTTTCACCCAGTTGACCCTAAGATAATTTGGTTACTCTCTTCTCCAGTGGGAATTTCAAAACTGTGATTGACTTTTAGGCCCCGCTCTGGGATAGATCAGTGTAAAGGACTCATGTTCTGGTTTTCTTATCAGGATTATGGGGGGTTATATTTAGAAAGACCCCTGGAATGAAGATATAATCCAGAGCTTTCTAGCCCCGCGTTTTGGCCAAGCTTGACAATTTTATTCTCCAACACTCAGTTCTGACCACATGTACTTTTAGACAGGAATTGTCCTCAGCCTGGAGCCAGATGGAAACTCCTTTCCCCTCATTCCTACCCTCTTTCCCTCAATGTCCTATGAGAAAGTCTACCTGATCTACAATGGCAGTTGTGAAGAACTGGAATACAACCTTCCCTTAACTTGCCATTTGTAATAGATACTATATGTGCAGCTATTTCTTTGAATCCTTAAAAGCTCTGGCCAATAGTGACTGTGTCCTAGACAGGCCAGACTACAATGGCATTTGTCTGCCCTAGTCATACCTACCAACTGACTTTCCCCATTACTAGACTCCGTGGGGTTGGAGAGCATGTCTTGTGAATTTCTGGTTGACCACAGTCTCACTGAGCTTTCCACACATAGGTACAGAGCAGTGGAAAAAGTATGAACTCTGGAGTCACACAGGCCTAGATTAAAAGCTGGGTTCTTGCACCTATTGGCTAGAGTGAATTATTTAAATTTTCTGAGCCTCAGGTTTTTTAAAAAATATGTCAATGGACACAACAATTCTTGCCTAAATAAAACGAGTTACATAATGTGCCTAGCAGAGCACAATTAAAGTTAGGTATTGTCTGTGTTTTTGTTAAACAAATGGGTAAGAAATGTCTTGGATTGCCTTATTTCTACAGTTCAGGATGTAAATGTATACTTTATAATTAAATTTTGTAAAGTACTTTTCAAGTAGTTTATTTATTCATTAAACAAATATTTATTGAAATGCCAAATGTGGAAAGGTGAATTAATACTCATTTACAAAGCAACTGTAAGTAAGCTTCTGAACTATGTGCCAGGATTCCAGCCTACAAAGTCCTTTGTTTTGTGGGAAAATATTTATTTTATTAGGCATATTTTAGAACTTTCTGATTGCTTAATATTCTCATGCCATGATTCACTGTAAAAATGAATATAGCTTTCCAACTGTAAGGAATTGGTTAGTGAGGACTTAGATCCTTTCTTGAAAGACCTAGAAATGCCCAAGGCCTGCCATTTTGAACATTGATATGGCAACAGACCAATTAGGTCAAATGCATATCTACAAGTGAGATATTATTCTATATTTTAGTGCATAAATGGAGGCTCAGTGAGATTAAATGACTTGCATAAAGGCCACAGAGCTGACAGTTGGTAGCATTTGTATTTGACTTTAGGTCTGATCAATCCAAGGTTCAAATTCTACTACACTCCTATACTTAGATTTTTATATTAATGAATGTCCTTTTCCTTCTTGGAGGAAGAACGGTAGTAATTCAAGCAGTTGGAGCCAAAATGGCCCCAGTAATGTGTGCTAAAGAAAGAGCTCTTATCTACAAGCCTGCAGATCTGGGTTCTGGTCCCATCTCTGCTCCCAGCTAACCCTGCCATTGAGTGGAGGGAGAGGAATTGAAACCGAGAAGGACCCTTGGGGCCCCTGGGCACGGAAGCCGTTTTTGTCCCCTGTTTCTTGTAGGCAAGACTCCAGCCTCCATGACCTTCCCTGAGTTCCAAAGGGCAGATTCGAACAGTTGCTAATCAAGGGAGGAGCAGCCAAGAAACCACCTGAGGCCAGATTAAAGGGACCAGAGAAGCTCATCCAGATTAGGAGACGAGCCCACCAGAGACAAGATTAAGGCATCACAGGCCCTGCACACGCCCTAATCCTGTCAGCAACCCCACCCTTGAACTATTGCTATAAAACTCTTCATCAAATCCTCCCAGGTTAGGACACATAGTTTTCGAGGGCAGGAGCCTGCTGGGTCCCCCTTTGCCTGGCAAAACAATAAAGCTATTCTTTTCTGCTTCACCCAAAACTCTTTCTCTGAGATTCATTTCAGCACCAGTGCAGAGAGGCTGAGCTTTCAGCATCGGAATTACCTGGAATCCCAACTTCTCTGCGCATCTCAGTAGCCTCTCAGCTGTAAACTCTGACCCATCACACAAAAGTCAGTAGGGTCCCTGGCCATCTGAGAGCCAAATATGTCTCTTTAGCCTCAGACAAATGTTTTTCTTTGTGGTTCTATAGGAATCAAGGGACGATCCAAGGGATGTTACCATATTATCCCTTCTAGTAAAAGCACTACTCTGAGAAGGTCTAGGACTTGGAACCACATATCCACCCATTCATAAGTCAGGTAGGAATACAGCCTCATTAAAGTCCTAGAGAAATGGACCAAGCTGGAGGTCGTAAAGAGTGGACCATGTTGGGATAGGCAATAACCACTTCTTGATTTCATAGTGCCCAAGGCATTTGTGGGTTCCTTCTCCCATTCTGCATGTACTGAGTCATCAGAGAAAAGGGACTATTGGTCCGTTCTTGAAGTTGGTATAGTAAAACACCATGGGGTTTACTTTTTTAAATTATTATTTTAACTTTTTATTTTGAAATAATTTCAGACTCAGAACAGTCACAAAAGAATACAAAAAATTCTCTTATACTATTCATCCATATTCTCCAAATGTTAGCATTTACTGACTTTTATCTAACTTAGCTTTATCACTCCCTACACACACACACACAACTTGAAATTTTGAGAGCCAGTTGCAAACATGATGCCCTCTTACTACTGTATTTAGTAATATATTTATATTTATTTACCTCTATACTTAGTACATTTATATTTAGCTCTGTATCGTTCCTAAAAACAAGGGGCCATTCTGCTATATATCTACAGTATAATTTTCAGCAGCATGAAATTAACACTGATACAATGCTATTTTATAATCTATAGACCTTAGTCAAATTTCACAAGTTGTTTCAGTGAATGTCCTCTATAGCAAAGGAAAAACCCATAGCATAAAACACAGCATTTAGGGGCTTCCCTGGTGGCGCAGTGGTTGAGAGTCCGCCTGGCGATGCAGGGGACGTGGGTTCGTGCCCCGGTCGGTCCGGGAAGATCCCACATGCCGCGGAGCGGCTGGGCCCGTGAGCCATGGCTGCTAAGCCTGCGTGTCCGGAGCCTGTGCTCCGTAACAGGAAAGGCCACAACAGTGAGAGGCCCGCGTACCGCAAAAAAAAAAAAAAACAACAAAAAAACCCCATAGCATTTAGTTCTCAGGAGCCTTTGTCTCCTTTAATCTGGATCCATTCCGCAGTCGTGTTGACTTTTGTGACCTTACCATTTACTGAAGAGAACAGGCCAGTTATTTGTAGGAAGTCTCTCAGCTTGGTGTTTTTTTGTTTTTTTTTTTTCAGTACGCGGGCCTCTCACTGTTGTGGCCTCTCCCGTTGCGGAGACACAGGCTCCGGACGCGCAGGCTCAGCGGCCATGGCTCACGGGCCCAGCCGCTCCACGGCATGTGGGATCCTCCCGGACCGGGGCATGATCCCGTGTCCCCTGCATCGGCAAGCGGACTCTCAACCACTGCGCCACCAGGGAAGCCCTCTCAGTTTGGTTTTATCTGATGTTTCCTCATAATTCAGGTTACGCATTTGGGGCGGGAAAGCCCTGAGAGAGGCTGGGTTCTTCCCAGAGCTTCCTGTCAGGAGGCACTGGTGCTCTCTTTGCCCTGTCACTGACGGTGATTTCTTTCATCAGTTGGTCAAGTGCTGTCCTTTAGGTTTCTCCACCGTGAAGGTTGTATTTTCCCCTTTGAATTCTGTAAGTATCTGTGAGGAGATACTTTAGAGCTATCTAAACATCCTGTTTCTCATCACAAGTTAGCTCACTAGTTTTAGCAGCCATTTTAGGATTCTTGCCTGAGGCATTTATTACTACTTGGTTGCCAAATCGTGATTTTTCTAGTTTTCTGTTTTTCCTTCTACATTGGAATTCCGCCCCATTGAATTGCTAATGACATTCCAGAAAGACTCTGTAAAAGAGAAAATATCTGAGCTAATCTAAATCCATAGGAAATAAAAACACCCCTCTCCCCTCTCCTTAATCCCAGAGCCCAGGTATTTTGCTAAGTGGCTTATCTGTCTATATTTAACACAGTGGAAATACTGCAGAGCTGTTGGAAGTTGTTCCTAAGGCTGCTTTCTATTTAAGGTAACAAATAATTCCTAATCTTCTCTGAGAACCTTCTCTCCTCAGGTTGGCCCTATATTTTTTTCTCATAAAGTCTTGGTCTTACTATTTTCCCTTTCCTGGCCCTCTGCCAGTACACACACACACACACACACACACACCATAAAACCTGACTCTTAAAGCTGGTGAAGTTAAAGCTGTTTTCTACACATTAGAGACTCTACTCACCTCAAACCTCTTTCAGGGCATGACTGGCAAGTTGACATTCCAAAGGCGCCCTTACTCCCTTTGACTTCTAGCTTAGCACTTTCAATTACCTGCTATTTGGTCTTAAAGCTCAGACACTCAAGGTGAATCTAATTCATTTCTCTCTCACACTCTCCCATGTGAAATAAGTCACTTTGTTTTCCACAATTTCTCACTCTTAAAATGACTTTTCAAAAACAGAACCTAAAACAGATCTCTCCTCCACTAGGCTCCTGAAATACAAAACTATGTTTAAGACTCTTCCCCAGTTACTTCCTTCAGAAGATTTCTGACCTTCATCACCACTCTTCCCATCTATGAGAACCATTCTTTCCCTGGGACAGTCATTCTCCTTACAGTAGATATCAGAGGACCTTAGATTATTCTAATAACTTGTTATATTTTTTTAGGGAAGCTAATTTTCACTTAACACCAAAGGAGCAATGAGCACGAATGACCTGCATCCAAGAAAACCTTCCCTCCTGGTTAATAGACGCTGTTACTTTTAATATTAAGAAACTGGATCTCTTTTGCCTTATAATATTATGACTCTTAAGTATAATGGGAACCTTTAAGGAACCATCCTCTGGTCTGAAATCCATGGCACAGTCACCCGCTTCTAGGAGGAGGAATATATTTATGATTGATCTTTTGTCGTAAATCTTAAGCTAGGAATAGAAATGGTAGATCTACTAAATAAAACTGACTTTATTCCCCAGGAGCTTCTGGGGAATTAAGTTACTAGTTAGTACCAGAAATTACTATCTTTGGAGAAACTCCAATTTCTCACGAGTAACCTTGCTTTTTCTGTTAGGAAATATTGAGAGATGATATATTCTTCTCCCCACTTAAAATCCCCAAGTGACAGCACTTCCTTGCTTTATCCTTGAATAGGATAAGAAACAAAAAATCTCAACAACAGTTTTGGCCACTCTGGGAACATAGATCTTTTCAGATCTTTTCTTCCATGAAACTCACTAGTCAAAAGCCTTTCTGGTTCTAGATACATCCACTGTAACAAGCAGAGAGTCAGAGCAATGCATCACCAAACCTCTGTTAATACAGTACAGTCATCGCTACATATCTGCAGGGGATTGGCTCCAGGACAACCGCCCCCTCCTCCCCCACCGCCATGGGTACCAATATCCGAGGATGCTGAAGTCCCATATGTAAAATGGAATAGTATTTGCATATAACCTTCTGTATACTTTAAATCATTTCTAGATTACTTACAATACCTAATACACTATAAACGGTATGTAAGTCCTTGCCAGCATGTGGCAAATTCCAGTTTTGCTTTTTGGAACTTTATGGAATTGTTTTTCCAAATATTTTTGATCTGCGGTTGGTTGACTCTGTGGATATGGAACCTGTGGATATGAAGGGCCATATTTCCGATACTGGCTGATGAAACAAACTCAACTTCTCTCTAAATTACGTGATAACTTATCCTCGGCACGTTTGACGTGGACACTCAAGTATTTCGGCAGAACCTACCTGTAAGTTCAGCTATTATAACAGATAGCAGGTCAGAAAAAGATGTGACCTATAGGAACTAAGGGTCGAATATTTTCTCTCTAGCCTTCCCTTCTGTGGTTGCAGTTTTAGAACATTCAATCACTGCTGTTGAGGGAAGGACTGCCCACATGGTATCTGGACAACACAACACTGGGTAGAACCCATCTCCATCCGATGAGATAAAAAGGACACTGATAGGCCACAGGCATTAGGGACTTGCATTACATCTTGAAAAATATCTTAAGCCAGGTGGGGCAGTTTGAAAATCAATGAAAATAATACTTGCAATGGAATGAAATACATCATATATTAAAATTCATGAGTTGATGATTCTTAAACAAAGAGAACAATGTTTGGAGATTGGAGCCAGGGGACTCACCGTCTGAAAAATGATATATAAAGGATAAGAATCAAACACTTAATCCTGTCTTTCCTGCATGTACTGCACAACCAAATAGCTGATAAGAGAAAGTTCTTTATAAATAGAAGAATTACAGATAAGAATGAAGAAGGAACGATAAGATAAATAATATCAGTGTTTTGCCACTGCAAAAATAATGAGTTTAGGCAATTGTATCAATGAGTATGTAAAGCTATTAGTTGATAGGCTTATGGGGAACCTTAAGGTAGTTGGATGGCAGCACTTGAAGCCACTTACCAATCTTAACACATCCTAAAGAGCAGCGGCCCAGCATTATTTTGCCTTGCGATGCAATGCAAGAGGAAATATACAATACAATGTGTAAAACATTCTTACCAAAAAATTGAACCTGATTCTTATTAAGCCTCTAGATTTAACCGGTAGTATATAGGAAATATAGGGACCAGAGGAACATGCCAAACAACACCATATGGATGCAATCAGCAAAATCCAGAATGTAGGAAACTCAAAAGACAAACAACCCAAGTTCTTCAGCAGATAAATTACAAGAAAAAAAATTAGAGAAAGGGAACCTATAGATGAAAAGAAACCAATGAGAAGTACCAAACAAATGTGAGGTGTGGATTTAGGATCCTGACTCAAAGCAACTATGTTAAAAAAAAAAAAAAGACATGTACTAGACCACCAGAGATATTTGAACACTACACTAACTGAATATTTGAAAAAAGTCATCTTTTACTAATACTAGAGCATTTACAGATGAAATGACACGATGTCTGTGATTTGCTTCAAAATAATCTCGTGGGCAGAAACGTGGGTAGGAGTACATGTGAAGCAAGATTGGTTGGGAGCTGGTAGTTATGATGCTGACATGGAAGTGAAGGTTCATTATAAACTTTTTATTATATATATATATATACCTTAGGCATTAGTCATCTCAGAATCAATGTACTTTTTTTTCTCTGATAAGTAGATCATTTTGGTAATAGAATCACTTAGGTTTGACCAATAAGCCCACTTTTAATGTTCCTGAATTTGCATGGAAATGTGCAGAAGTTTGAGGAGGGGTAGAGTAAACCCTGAAAAGACATGTATCTCCTCCAATTAGGATATACGTTAATTCTCGTATTATCCCTCAAACCAGGCGCTGATTTTTCTTACTATCTGGCCAGGTCAGTGAGCAACTGGTATTATACCAGCATGTAGACCGGGAAAATACAGGCTGGACTGCAGAAGACTCTTTCATGTTCACAGTGTCCTCCCCACCAGCAGCTCTAGGCCCTGAGGAGTTTCCTGTAACTATTTCATATGAAATTAATGAACCTGGTCGGCAGAGTCGTCTGCTCGCAAATACAGGTAATTCCACCATGATATAGTCAGTACCTTATCTCTAATTATTAAAGTAGGGACAATTTGGAAATACATCTTTTCCTTTTTAATTGTCAATGCCAATGTATCCACCTTTGAAAAAAACTTATATGGCTATAAAAATTTGTTATTTCTTTATGTGTGCTCTTTCTCTGGGCCTCTGCTCTCTCCTCTCATATGCCTCAGTAGATGTAGTGGGGAAGGATGGCAAATTAGCTTTACAGAATTCTTATTTGTACCTCCAAATGGGGACTTCACCATGCCCATGACTGAAAACTGTTGATGGAAAATGAAAATAACAAATAGGGCAAGTTCTTAAAAGGAAAGGGGTATTGAAAGCTGCACCTGTTTCCATGGCAAAAGAAAGTGCGGTAGTAGGTAAGTTAGGAGATGAACACGTTATAAGTGAATCTCAAGGTTTTAAAACTCTCTTACGTGAAATGTTGACTTAACAGTGTGGGCGTGTGTATTTAAAATTTACTTTTTTCGTATGCTTTGGGTAGCAGTGCTAATTCAGATACCAAGGTGTTGTGAATTATCCACTAGGACAGGCAAATCTGAGGGAGAAAAAGTCTTACAGCTGTCATTTGAAAATTCTAACGAGATGTCACTTTGGTCTTTACGTTTGTTTTTAACAGGAGCTGTTGTCAAGGAAGGAGACAAAGTTCTCATTGGCCAATCTAAGTCGGATGCTTCCAACCTCTTATTTAAATTGCCCAAACCTCAGCGTTCTTCATATGAAACTTGGTTCCAAGTTACATCTCTTCCTCACCATGGAACTATTATGGTTGGAGAGAGGAATATTACCAAAAGCAAACCCAATTTCTCTCAGTATGTAATTAATAAACTTGGAATCACATACCTTCACGATGACTCTGAATCACGAGCTGACAGTTTTACCTTCGCCGTTTGGCCCAACCAAAAGAGCAAGTCCACCACTAAGCCAGAGGCTGACTTTCTTGAAGAGATGTTTAACATCACCATCACTCCTATAAATGACAAGGCACAAGAATTAAGGACAAAAGGGCTTCGGTTGAAAGTTCTGCAGGGCAATAGGTTGGTTTTAGGACCTGAAAACCTAAAAGTGGAAGATCCAGACAGTCCTCCAGAGGAGATCAGATATATGATCATCCGTAAACCTAATAATGGCTTTTTGGCAATGGCTCACCGTCCACACATACCTGTTGAGCATTTCACACAAACCCACATTGATAACTCTCAGGTGCGGTTCATACGAGGTGGAAGCCCATTCTCCGGAGTTTTACCTCAGTGTGACCGATGGCCAACACTGCCCACTCTACAAGCTCTTCCACCTGGATGTCATCCCCATCTCCATCATCCTCGTGAACCTCACTGACCTACTTCTCCCACAAGGCCAGACAACCGTTCTCATCACCAGTGCTCACCTGTCAGCAGTGACCAATGGGAGGAGCCCCCAAATCACGTACAAGATAACACGGCCCCTCCAACATGGGTATCTGCTCGTCGAAAACCAGGTGGTCATCAGCTTTGGACAGGAGGATCTGAATTCAGGAAAGCTCTCTTACCACATGACACACCTCACTGCCTCAGAGGACCAGCTACGGTTCTCGCTGTTTACATCAGGACAAACACCGCGCAGCAGGGTGCAGCCTTTCCTGCGGGTTATGTCAGATCTGACAATTGCCAACAGAGTGGCCCATCAGCTGAGAAGAAAGGACCTTGATGCTACTGAGCTTGCTAACAGGACTAACAGTGATCCCAAATCTGAAGTGACAGAACCCCCTGTCCATGGCAGACTTGTACGAAGAGTGGCCCGGGGCACCGCAATGGAAGACACGACTCTGTTCACTCAGAAGGATGTTGACCAAGGACTGTTGATGCTCAAGCCACACGCCAGTCTAACCGGCACCGATAGGCTGAATGACTCCTTCACGTTCCTGCTCAGGGCAGCCCACGTACAGCCAGCGACAGGTTGTCTCCCCTTCACCATAGTGCCGCCTGACCCCGTTCTTTTGCAGACCTTTACCCCTGATGTTTCTTTACTAGTCACTGCAGATAACCTTGTGACTTCGGGTCTCTCTCAGGAAAAGCTTGTGGTTTCCTCAGGACCTACAGCACAGACAGGAACTCTGGGGAAGCTGACCCAGACCAGATGGCAGGAAGCAGATCCCTGGGGATGACACAGTGGTGAAGAGCCCGCTCTGGATGCCAAGGCCTCTCCCACCAGAGTCATTTGGCTACCAGATGCCACCAAAGCCAGCCCTGGGCACCCACCCAGGCCAGGGAGGGCAGCCTCCTTCTGATAACCATACCATTGGAACCCACACCCCCAGGTCCTAGGCCGGAAAGGAGCATAGCTGTTCCCACTGTCACAGTGATGGCTCTTCTAAAAAGCGCCAACAGTCCTCCGGTCAGTCTTTTCAGGGCCCAACAATGCGAGCACATGGAAAAAATCTCCAGTCATTGAGCCAGTGGAAAAATGTGCTCCATGGGAGACATGTGTGAATCTGGATCCTGACATGGTCAAGCTCTGTCGACAAACCAACCCAACATTGAAGCACAACCAGTACTGGGTGTAGACTGAGGGTGCTTGTTCCTTACTGACCGCCTCTGTGTGTCAGGTACTGGGTGGGATACAAAGACAAAGAAATGCTGGTTGGATCAACTGAGAAAAGCCCAGCCCTGCCATCCCTTGGTGTTCTGTAGTAGCTCCATGGTTAGGTGTTGGCAGGTGTTTACTGTAACTCTTATACAACACTCATGTTATGGGCTGTCCACAATGAGCTTTGTGTACCCTCTTCTGGACCTGATGCTCTGAGGGTACGTAAGATTTTGCCACTATTTAAACCCTTTACCAAGGTGTGACAGAACATGCTGGCCCGACTGCAGATTAACATGGGAGCTAGAGTTAGTGGAGGAAGGCTTTGACTGTTTTTCACTGAGGATTCACTCGGAGTGATTCAACGAGGAAGTACAAGAGCTGTTTCTGCAAGTAGGAGAGGTAATGTGTCATATCAGTGAGTTTGTTTCTAGTGTTCTTCTGTAACGACTTTTCCCCCTTGGAGTCTCTAGCTTTGACTTCTTAATGCAAGAAATGCCTTGGTGCTCCAGATAGTACGATAGCCTGGCCCCCTTTGCAAGTATTCATTGAATACATTGAGTTTCATCAAGAGGCTGTGTCTATTCTGATTTGTAACATCAAGCCTACAGTACAAATATTATTTGAAGCCCTAAAGAATAGGTTTAATGCTTTTGTGATACCTCAATTTGGCTTCACTTTACAATGAACTGAAATAATGGCAAATTTGTATTTGACTTGTCTAGTCGAGCCTACCATTGGCCGACTCAGCTTCAGTTTCTGTCATTGTAAAATGGTGACATCAGTACTTCTATGAGTTAGGAATGCTTTGGGTAGCAAATCACAAGACATCTGCCACGAGTGGGGTTTAGGTTGCAGATTGGCAAACTTGCTCTGTGCAGGACCATATAGTAAAAATATTTTAGGTTTTGTGGGACACATATGGTTGCTTTTTAAAAATTTTTAAACAACCTTTTAAAAATGTAAAAACAATTCTTATTTCCTGAATGTTACCCACAGACCATAGTTTGCCAATCATTGGTTTAGCTAAGCAATAAAAGTGTTCAATTATTTCTACGAACAAGCAGCCTGAGGTGGACGTTCCAAGGCTGGTTCAACAGTTCAAAGATGTCGTTGAGAACTGAAGCCGTTTTGTGCTTTCTGCCTTACCTTCCTCAAGCTATTGGCATTTCATCCTTTTGTTTAGCTCCTTGTGATTGTGAGATGGCTGCTGAAGCTCCAAGCAATACAGTCCCACTCAAAGGCAGAAATCCTAGTGGGGGAAAAGGAGAGACTTTTTCTTAGAGAGGATCTTATTTATTATTATTTATTACTATTTTTTAAAGTCTTGAGGCCTTCCCAAATATTTCCCCCACTTTTTCATCTCATTGTCTAGAACTGAGCAACAAGATTCCCATCCTTTGACCAACCATTGGCAAAGGGAAATGGGGTTCACATAACTGACATCTCTTCTGGGGCTGGGAGAGGATTCTGCCAGGTCAGAGATCAATGAATCAGCCCACCGTGTAATTAGGGAAGGCTGGGAAATGGTAATTAGGCAATGTGTAGAATCTACTCTTCAAGTATTGAAATACTTGGGAAATTATTTAATCTTTCAAATTGGCATCTACTTTAATATCTCCTTTTCATATTTTAATGATTTTCTTAAAGCCAGTGTTTCTAGCATGGGGGGAGGAACTTCCCCCTAAGGGGCATTTGGCAATGTCAGGAGACATTTTTGGATTTCACAGCTGGTGCTGCTGGCATCTAATGAGGACAGGCCAAGGATGCTGCTAAATATCTGTACAAGACAGCCCCCATGGCAAAGAATTACCTGGCCCCAAATGTCAATAATGCTAAGGTTGAGAAACTCTCGTTAAAGCCATGATGTAGAGTTTTCTTGTATACCCAGTGAAGGATTAATAAACCCATTACCATGTCTAGGCAAAAAATTGTATTCTAAAAACAGAATGGAAGGGTGAACATTCCGTAGTATGTTTGAAATTGTTACTGGCTAATGGTAAACATGAACATTTTTTAGAGAAGGTATTAAAAATCAAACAAAACTTGAACAGACTCATTTCTTTATATTCCTTGCCTAAGGAAAAATATTTGCCTTGTGTTAACAGGTGGAGCACATCAGGAGAAAAAGAAAAAAAGCAGGGTAGGATATTTACAAAGGTAAAGATGAGGTCAAAGTGTCCCCAAAATTCTGATGCCCCTGATGTGTTCCATATGGAAAAGGCCTTTTTCTCACCTTCTCCCCTTCTGCTCTTCTAGGTTGCTTTTCTCTCCCAACCCAATTTTAAATGTTCTTTGTGGAAACAGATTTCACGGTCTACAGAATAAATGGAAGCATAGCCTATGTGGGCCTAGAGACAACTACCCTTGTCTTCGATCCTTGGATGTAATGCCACAGACAACTGTTGCCACCATCCCTGGCCATGGACAACTGTTGCTGAAGAAGACTTCTCTACTCCTGTTCCAAAAGTGATTCCCTCCTGCATTTCTGGATTCCTCGATTTTATATAGCCCCCTCAAGTGTTTTTTGTATTTGATCCCTTTAGAAAGGAGGAGGAATGAGAGTCTTAACCCAAGGTTGGCTTGATCACTGTACAACTCAGAATTGTTCTTGGGCCTGTGCCAAGCAGTTGGGCACTCAGAAGAAGCAGCATGGCGGTGCTTGAGCTTATACACAGAGAGAGAAGGCTGAGGAGCATCTTTGCATCTGGTAAGTGGGCCTTTGCTCTCCCTTGACTGGGCAAGGAGAATACCTGTTCTTTGCGGAAGAGCCAGACATACTTGGCTTTGTGACCATGTTGGCCTCTTCCTTGCTTCAGCCATAAAATCTCTGGAGCTAGGACTACCAGCCTGGCCAAACAAAAAAGTCTGATTTCCTTCCTCTTTTTCCTGTTATATCTGCAACTCCAGGCCAATAAATTTGGTGTCCATATTGGAATGAGACACACACAAATGCTTTAAAATGATAATTCACATTGTTTATGAGTGTGCCTGCTACAGCAAGAACATCAGTGTGAGACCCAGATGCCAAGAATCACTCATTAATCATGTAATTCATATGGAGCTTGGGCAGATTTCTTCCAGAGGATCTGGGATAGTCTACCGATTTGCATATGCGTTCAATTTAAAAGGCAACAATGCCTATCATTTGGTGCTCGCTCAAATAAAGCATGAAATAAAACATTTTGGCAAAGCCTTGTTTAGTGTTGGAAATGGAAAATCAGTCCGAAATGGTTTCTCCCATATGTAGAGCTATAACTGCATAGTCTCAGTTCTGAATTCATAATGAATTCAGTGCTTCTTAACAAATGACTGGTGATTTAATAAGTGGATACTAAGGGGTACTATCAGAAGAGTAGCTGATTTTGCTTAAGAGAAGGTATACTTTGGGGTGGGCTCGGAGTGGAGGGTCTAATGTTTTTCCATATCTGGAGACTTTGGCAGATTCTAACCTTTCAGAGATCCTGCTCAGACACTTGGGGGTGCTTCCTTAGAGTCGTGCATTAATTAGGTAAAATCGAGATGACACAGAAGCTGTTCTTCAGATTTCTGAGGCTGAAGTGGACACATCTGGAGAGTGGGTGGTACGTAATGGGACGTGATGGAATATATCAGATGACATTCCCTGAATTTGGGGATGGGGCTATACTACACACCTCCTGCATCTTTCAGAGGTGTTGTAATTAATAATGAGGTTTGATTTGGACCTGCGTAGGGAGAGATGTGGGAATAAAAGTGGGCATGGAGCCCACTGTGTGGCATGCTGAATGCTGGAGACTTTGCTAGCCTGCTCAGGAACACCACTAGCTGTTTCATGGGGACCTGGAAGAGGCTGCCTTCTCGTAGTGATCTGCAAACATTTATTATTCACCTACTGTATGTGAGATGCTAGATAGTTGATACTGCTTCTAGATATTGAAGATGCAAGATTTTGTCCTGAAAGGAGCTCTTTGGTCTGTTTCCTCTATTGGCTCCTCCAGAATCACACAAGGAATGCCAGGAGAAAAGAGGGTACAGAAAGAGGACAAAGGGAGACAGAGGTTAGGAAAGGGCTTTGTGTTTTTACTTGAAGCACTCTTAGGTAAATGCTGCCTACCCAGTGGTGCAGCAAGAATCAGGAAGCTCACTGGCCCATCGACCTCCACACTTCTCAGCCCGACCTTGTATATTCTCAGAAGAAGTGACATGGCAGTGTGGTTAAACAATAGACTCTGGGTCTGTTTTGGATCCTGGCCCTCTGCTCCCAAGCAGTGTAACTTTGAGTAACTTATTCAGTCTCTCTGAACTTTAGTTTCCTCAGCCAAAAAATGGGGATAATATTAGCACCTGTCTCTTTGGGTTTTGTTAGGATTTAGTGATATAATCACTTGATGTTAATATCATCATCATCATATATGTACAGCATTTTCAATGCATCAGGCACTATACCAAGTGCTACAGAGGAATTTTCTTACCTAGGGTTTTAATGCATTTTAAAAGAATTAACACATTAAGTCACTTGAGTAGACCAGAGGCTCATATTTTTAAGAAGAGGAGCTTCCCAAATGCTCACGCTCTACCTACAGGCAGGGCTTTCCCCTTCATCCTTACGCAGAGCCTTGGCAAGAAAATGGATGAAGGAAAGAGCACGCCAGGAACACTCACAAGGGGCAGACTTGAGCTTGGAGGTATTGATGGTTCTCTATCTTGTAGGGGGTGCTGAGCTGCTGATAAAATACCCGCACTGTTCTCTGCCTATCCAAGTGGCCTCCAATCCCTACATCAACCAGCCTCTTGATTTTGAACACCTACCTCTTCTTCTTCCTCCCAACCCAGTATCTTCAGACATTCATGAGCCAGTAATTTTCAAGTCCAAAATTGGCAAAGGACCGACACTGAAAAAAAATTAATATCCTTCCTTGGCAGGAAAAAAAAAAGTACTGCTTACGATCACCATGATTTCTAAGGTAAGGAAGGAATCTTATAATAAAGAAACTTATGGAAAAAATAAGCAGCTTTATGAAAAATTCTCTCCTTTTTCCAGACTTGACCTTGGCCTGGAAAAACCTTAGCACACACCAGCAGGGTCAGGAACCCCCCTGCCTTGCCTATGGATGTGTGGTCAGAGCCGAAGGAGAGGCAAAGAAGAGGGAACTCAGCCCCTCAATGTCAATGTGTCTTATGGAGATGTAGTCAGGAGTACGTGGTGTGTGTGTGTGTGTGTGTGTGTGTAGGAGTGAGGGTGAGGGTAATTTGCTACTTTAGAGTCCACACGAGGCCAGCTTCATGGCCATGTACAACCAGTGCAGTCACACAGGGTCCACTCTCAGAAGGACCCTGGGCTTGGCTTATGCTCTGCTGTCACCACCTGGAAATTCTAATAATTTTGGAACAAACACCCCACATTTTCATGTTTCATTGGACCCTGAAAATTCTGTACCTGATTCTGAGACCTCACAGAACTTAGTTGATAATTGCATCAGACACCTCTTAAGCATTGTTTCAAATTCTCTGAAATTGGCTTCCTCCTCTAACTGTGGCTGAGGCTACCAGTTCCAGGTGTGTTCACAGCTATAAATGAGTGTATGGTGTGCCTTGTGCCTTCTACCCTGGGCCCCTCTGTCTTCACAGCATGCCTGTGGGAACTTTTGGTTGCACACCCCGGAAATAGGGAGAGTTAACTCCCCACAAAACAGCCCTTAGCCAGTGGCAAAATGGAGCTGACAAATAAATACTTCCCCCTTTCATCCCATGGGTAAACAGTTGTAAAATGCATTCTGTGAGGCTTCTCAGAGTGTCCAGAAGATTGAGCATAAAAACATTGGTATGGACACTTCCAGTCCTATTTATTATCCCTGTCTATCTCACAGAGGAGCCTTTGCTTTGGAGGAAACCTAGGCTAAAATAATAGTTCACATTCTCCTAGTATTGTGTGCTCCAGGACTATGGACCCTGGGGCTCTTGGTTTTTGCATGAGCCTTAGGCACACAGCCTCTGGATGACTTGCCTCTAGGGACCACTCCTTGCGGGACCCTTTATCGGCAGCAGCTCAGGTCTGCAGGTGGGAGCCAGGAGGCCTTGTGCTGGTGGGAGCCTTGGCCATTTTGGCATCATGCTGAGAAACTAGGCTTTTCCCAAACCACCTTCTAGTTGAAAATCCCTTTACTCTTAATTACGGTTAGTCTGCCGGTCATGTTAGGTCCCAGAAACAATAACTTGTTCACCACAACTTTTAGCAAGTCCAAGATTTAATGCGTTTTGTAATATTTTAAAAAGACTCCTCTGCATTTCATCTCAGCATTGCTTGTATTTTTGCATAGCAAAGACTACATCAGCACTTTAAAAATAAATTACAGCTTTATTGAGATATTATTTACATACCATACAAATTCATTCAAAGCATATAGTTCAATAGTATATTTACAGAGCTGTACAGCCATCACTATGCTCAATTTTAGAATATTTTCATCACCTCAAAAAGAAGCCCTGGGGGCTTCCCTGATGGCGCAGTGGTTAAGAATCCACCTGCCAATGCAGGGGACATGGGTTAGAGCCCTGGTTCAGGAAGATCCCACATGCCGCGGAGCAATTAAGCCTGTGCGCCACAACTGCTGAGCCTGCGCTGTAGAGCCCGCGAGCCACAACTACTGAGCCTGTGTGCCACAACTACTGGAGCCCACACACCTAGAGCCCGTGCTCTGCAACAAGAGAAGCCACTGCAATGAGAAGCCCGCGTACCGCAACAAAGAATAGCCCCTGCTCGCTGCAACTAGAGGAAGCCTGTGTGCAGCAACGAAGACCCAAAGCAGCCAAAAATAAATAAATAAATAAATAAAAATTAAAAAAAAAGAAAAGCCCTGTACTCATTGGCAGCCACTCTTCATTTACCCCCAAGTCCCTCAGTCCTAAGCAACTACTAATATACTTTCTGTCTCTATGGATTTGCCTATTCTGGACATTTCATATAGATAGAATCATACAATACTTGGTCTTTTGAGACTGGCTTCTTTCACTTAGCATAATATTTGCAAGGGTCATCATGTTGTAGCAAGTATCAGTTCCTTTTTGTGGCTGTATAATATTTCACTGTATGGATATACCACATTTATTTATCCATGCATCAGCTAATGGACATTTGGGTTGTTTCCATGTTTTTTGGCTATTGTGAAAAATGATACTATGAATATTCATGAACCCGTTTTTGTGTGGCTATATGTTTTCATTTCTCTTGGATATATACCTAGAAGTGGAATTGCTGGGTAATATGGTAATTCTATGTTTAACCTTCTGGGAAACTGCCAGACTGTTTTCCAAAGTGGCTGCCACATTTTACATTCTCACTAGCAATGTGTGAGGATTCCAATTTTTCTACATCCTCAGCAACACTTATTGTTTGTTTGTTTTTTTTTTTTTTTTTTTTGCGGTATGCGGGCCTCTCACCGTTGTGGCCTCTCCCATTGCAGAGCACAGGCTCCGGACACGCAGGCTCAGCGGCCATGGCTCACGGGCCCAGCCGCTCCGTGGCATGTGGGATCTTCCCGGACCGGGGCACGAACCCGTGTCCCCTGCATCGGCAGGCGGACTCTCAACCACTGCGCCACCAGGGAAGCCCCTCAGCAACACTTATTATTTGTCCTTTTGATTTTAGCCATCCTAGTGGGTATGAAGTGGTATCTCATTGTGTTTTTTGCTTGTTTGTTGTTTTTGACTGTGCCATGTGGCTTGCAGGATCTTAGTTCACTGGCCAGTGATCAAACCTGGGCCCAGGCCCTGGCAGTGAAAGCGCCAAGTACTAACCACTGGACTGCTAGGGAGTTCCCTCATTGTGATTTTGATCTGCATTTCCCTGATAACTAATGATGTTGAACATCTTTCCATTTACTCATTGGCCATTGGTATATCTTCTTTAGAGAAATGTCTATTCAGATCCTTTGTTAATTGCATTATTTGTCTTTTTATTCTTGAGTTATAAGAGATATTTATATATTATGGATAGTAATCCTTATCAGATATGTGATATATAAAATTTTTCTCCCATTCTGTGGATTGTATTTTTACTTTCTTGATGATGTGCTATGAAACACAAAGGTTTTAATTTTGATGATGTCTAATTTATCTATTTTTTCTTTTGTCACTTGTACCTCTGATGCAGTATCTAAGAAAATATGTCCTAATCCAAAATCATGAACATTAATGCCTCTGCTTTTTTGTAAGAGTTTTATAGTTTTAGGTCTTAAAATTAGATCTTTGATGCCTTTTGAGTTCATATTTATACATGGTGTATATGGTGTGAAGTAGAGGTCCAACTTCATTCTACAGCATGTAGATATGTATTTGTCTTAGTACCACTTGTTGAAGAGACTATTATCTCCCCATTTAATTTTCTTTGCTCCCTTGTCAAAAATGAGTTGAATATAAGAGGTTATTGCCATACTCTCCATTCTAACTTATTGATATTTATATCTATCCTTATGCCAGTGCCATCGTGTCTTGATTACTATAGTTTTGTAGTAAGTTTTGAAATTGGGAAGTGAGTTCTCCAAGTTTACCCTTCTTTTTCAAGATTGGTTTGCCTACAGATAACATACAAGGGAATCACTGTAAGGTTAACAGCTGATCTTACCACAGAAACTCTACAGGTCACAAGGCAGTGGCAAGATATTTTTAAAGTGATGAAAAGGAAAACCTACAACCAACATTACTCTACCCAGCAAGGATCTCATTCAGATTTGATGGAGAAATCAAAAGCCTTACAGACAAGCAAAACTTAAGAGAATTCAGCACCACCAAACCAGCTTTACAACAAATGCTAAAGGAACTTCTCTAATTGGGAAACACAAGAGAAGGAAAAGACTTACAAAAACAAACCCAAAACAATTAAGAAAATGGTAATAGGAACATGCGTATCAATAATTACCTTAAATGTAAATCGATTAAATGCCCCAACCAAAAGACACAGACTGGCTGAAGGGATACAAAAACAAGACCCGTACATATGCTGTCTACAAGAGACCCACTTCAGACATAGGGACACATACAGACTGAAAGTGAAGGGATGGAAAAAGACATTCCATGCAAATGAAATCAAAAGAAATCTGGAGTAACAATACTCATATCAGGCAAAATAGACTTTAAAATAAAGATTATTATTAGACTTTAAAATAAAGAGACAAGGAAGGACACTATATAATGATCAAGGGATCAATCCAAGAAGAAGATATAACAATTGTAAATATGTATGTACCCAACATAGGAGCACCTCATTATACAAGGCAAATACTAACAGCCATAAAAGGGAAAATCAACAGTAATACAATAACAGTAGACAACTATAACACCCCCACTTATATGGACAGATCATCCAAACAAAATAAATAAGAAAACAAGCTTTAAATGACACATTAGACCAGATGAACTTAATTGATATTTATGGGACATTCCACCCAAAAACAACAGAATACACTCTCTTCTCAAGTACACACGGAAGATTCTCCAGGATAGATCACATCTTGGGTCACAAATCAAGCCTTCATAAATTTAAGAAAATTTAAATCATATCAATCATCTTGTCCAACCACAACACTATGAGACTAGATATCAATTACAGGAAAAAAATTGTAAAAAATACAAACACATGGAGGTTAAACAATACACTACAAAACGACCAAGAGATAACTGAAGAAATCAAAGAGGAAATCAAATAATACCTAGAAACAAATGACAATGAAAACACGATGACCCAAAACCTATGGGATGCAGCAAAAGCAGTTCTAAGAGGGAAATATATAGCAATACAATCCTACCTCAAGTAACAAGAAAAATCTCAAATAAACAACCCAACCTTACACCTAAAACAATTAAAGAAAGAAGAACAAAAAAACCCCAAAGTTCCAGAAGGAAGCAAATCATAATGATCAGATCAGAAATAAATGAAAAAGAAACAAAGAAAACAGTAACAAAGATCAATAAAACTAAAAGCTGGTTCTTTGAGAAGATAAACAAAATTGATAAACCATTAGCCAGACTCATCACGGAAAAATGGGAGAAGACTCAAATCAACAGAATTAGAAATGAAAAAGGAGAAGTAACAACTGACACTGCAGAAATACAAAGGATCATGCTGGGCATATACAAGCAACTATATGCCAATAAAATGGACAACCTGGAAGAAATGGACAAATTCTTAGAAAAGTACAACCTCCCAAGACTGAACCAGGAAGAAATAGAAAACATGAACAGACCAAACACAAGCACTGAAATTGAAACTGTGATTAAAAATCTTCCAACAAAAAAAAGCCCAGGGCCAGATGGCTTCACAGGTGAATTATAGCAAACATTTAGAGAAAAGCTAACACCTATCCTTCTAAACTCTTCCAAAATATAGCAGAGGGTGGAACACTCCCAAACTCATTCTATGAAGCGACAATCACCCTGATACCAAAACCAGACAAAGATGTCACAAAAAAAGAAAATTACAGGCCAATATCACTGATGAGCATAGATGCAAAAATCCTCTACAAAATACTAGCAAACAGAATCCAACAGCACATTAAAAGGATCATACACCATGATCAAGTGGGGTTTATCCTAGGAATGCAAGGATTCTACAATATATGCAATCAATATGATACACCATATTAAGAAACTGAAGGATAAAAAGCATGTGATCATCTCAATAGATGCGGAAAAAGCTTTTGACAAAATTCAACACCGATTTATGATAAAAACCCTCCAGAAAGTAGGCATAGAGGGAATTTACTTCAACATAATAAATGCCATATATGACAAGCCCACAGACAACATCATTCTCAATGGTGAAAAACTGAAACTATTTCTTCTAAGATCAGGAACAAGACAAGGGTGCCCACTCTCATGACTATTATTCAACATAGTTCTGGAAGTCCTAGCCACGGCAATCAGAGAAGAAAAAGAAATAAAAGGAATCCAAATTGGAAAAGAAGAAGTAAAACTGTCACTGTTTGCAGATGAGATGATACTATACATAGAAAATCCTAAAGATGCCACCAGAAAACTGCTAGAGCTAATCAATGAATTTAGTAAAGTAGCAGGATACAAAATTAATGCACAGAAATCTCTTACATTCCTATACACTAACAATGAAAAATCAGAAAGAGAAATTAAGGAAACACTCTCATTTACCATTGCAACTAAAAGAAGGAAATACCTAGGAATAAGCTTACCTAAGGAGGCAAAGGACCTGTATGCACAAAACTATAAGACACTGATGAAAGAAATTAAAGATGTTACAAACAGATGGAGAGGTATACCATGTACTTGGACTGGAGAAATCAACATTGTGAAAATGACTCTACTACCCAAAGCAATCTACAGATTCAATGCAATCCCTATCAAATTACCAATGGCATTTTTCACAGAACTAGAACAAACAATTTTACAATTTGTATGGACACAAAAGACCCCGAATAGCCAAAGCAATCTTGAGAAAGAAAAATGGAGCTGGAGGAATCAGGCTCCCTTACTTCAGACTATACTGCAAAGCTACAGTAATCAAGAAAGTATGGTACTGGCACAAAAACAGAAGTATAGATAAATGGAACAGGATCAAAAGCCCAGAGATAAACCCACACACATATGGTCACCTTCTCTTTGACAAAGGAGGCAAGAATATACAATGGCAGCCTTTTCAATAAGTGGTGCTGGGAAAACCGGACAGCTACATGTAAAAGAATGAAATTAGAACACTTCCTAATACCATACACAAAAATAAACTCAAAATGGATTAAAAACCTAAATGTAAGGTCTGACACTATAAATGAAAACACAGGCACAGCACTATATGACATAAATGACAGCAAGATCTTTTTTGACCCACCTCCTAGAGTAATGGAAATAAAATAAAAAATAAACAAATGGGACCTAATGAAACTTAAAAGCTTTTGCACAGCAAAGGAAACCATAAACAAGATGAAAGGACAACCCTCAGAATGGGAGAAAATATTTGCAAATGAAGTAACCAACAAAAGATTAATCTCCAAAATATACAAGCAGCTCATGCACCTCAATATCAAAAAACAAACAACCCAATCCAAAAATGGGCAGAAGACCTAAATAGACATTTCTCCAAAGAAGATATACAGATTGCCAACAAACACATGAAAGGATGCTCAACATCACTAATCATTAGAGAAATGCAAATCAAAACCACAATGAGGTATCACCTCACACCGATCAGAATGGCCATCACCTAAAAATCTACAAACAATAAATGCTGGTGAGGGTGTGGAGAAAAGGGAACCCTCCAGCACTGTTAGTGGCAGTGTAAATTGATATAGCCACTATGGAGAACAGTATGGAGGTTCCTTAAAAAACTAAAAGTAGAACTACCATATGACCCAGCAATCCCACTACTGGGCATATATCCTGAGAAACCATAATTTAAAAAATACATGTACCACAATATTCATTGCAGCACTATTTTCAATAGCCAGGACATGGAAGCAACCTAAATGTCCATCGACAGATGAAAGGATAAAGAAGACGTGGCACATATATACAATGGAATATTACTCAGCCATAAAAAGGAAAGAAATTAAGTTATTTGTAGTGAGGTGGATGGAGCTAGAGTCTGTCATACAGAGTGAAGTAAGTCAGAAAGAAAAAACAAATACCGTATTCTAATGCACATATATGGAATCTAAAAAAACTGTACTGATGAATCTAGTTGCAGGGCAGGAATAAAGATGCAGACGTAGAGAACGGACTTGAGGACACAGGGAATGAAGCAGGGGAAGCTGGGACAAAGTGAGAGAGTAGTATGCACATATATACACTACCAAATGCAAAATGGATGGCTAGTGGGAAGCTGTTGCATAGCACAGGGAGATCAGCTCGAAGCTTTGTGATGACCTAGAAGGGTGGGATAGGGTGGGTGGGAGGGAGGCTCAAGAGGGAGGAGATGGGGATATATGTATACCTATAGCTGATTAACTTTGTTGTACAGCAGAAACTAACACAACACTGTAAATCAATTATACTCCAATAAAGATATTTATAAAAAGAAAAAGATTGGTTTGCCTATTTTGGGCTTCTTTAATTTTCATATGAACTTCAAAATCAGCTTGTCAATTTCTGCAAAGAATGCAGCAAAGATTTTGATAGAGATCTCATTGAATCTGTAGATAAATTTGGGGACTATTATGTCTTAACAAGTCTTCTGATCCATGAACATAGGATGTCTTTCCACTTATTTAGGTCTTTTAAAATTTCTTCCAACAATGTTTTGTTGTCTTCAACCTAGAAGCCTTGTACTTCCTTGGTTCAATTTATTCCTAAGTATTTTATTCTTTGTGAAGCTATTGTAAATGAAATTGTTTTCTTAATTTTCATTTTTGTTTCTTAATTTTGTAATGTACAGAAATACAACTGATTTTTGTATGTTGATTTTGTAACCTGCAACTTTGTTGAAATCTTTTAATTTTAATTGTTTCTCAATGGCTTCCTTAGGATTTTCTACATAAGACATTATTTCACTTGCAAATGCAGATGATTTTACTTTCCAATCTATTTTCCTTTTATTTCACCTTCCTGCCTAATTACCCTTACTATAACTTCCAGTACAATGTTGAATATGAGTGGTGAGAGTGGATTTCCTTAACTTGTTCTTGATCTTAGGGAGAAAGTTTCACTCTCTTGCCATTAAGTATATTGCTAGCTTTAGGGTTTTTGTAGATGCCCTTTATCGGGTTGAGGAAGCCCCCTTCTATTCCTAGTTTGTTGAATGTTTTTATTATGAAGGGATATTGAGTTTTGTCAGATGTTTTCCTGTATCTATTGAGATGATCATGTGATTTTTGTCCTTTATTCTATTGATATAGTGTATTACATTAATTGATTTTTAGATATTTAACCAACCAATCCCACTTGGTCATGGTATATAATCCTTTATATATATAATCCTATATATATATATATATTTTTTTTTTCTGTGTTTATTTTGTCAGTATTTTGGAGGATTTTTGCATTCTATTGGTATTAGTACTCTCACTATAAGCCTCTCATCTCAGGGCCATGAGCTCCAAAAGAAGACTGTGTATTGAATGGACATCAAACAATTTTTATCTAGGAAGGTTTGTTTTATTGTGAAATAAAAATAGAATGTATTTGGGCATTTAAAATGTTTGAGTCTGTAAGGGAGAAGCTGAAATATTTGTCTTGCTTTAGTGCACAGATCACATTTGGAAAGGTAACTGTTATTTGAGTAGACCTCTGGGACAGGAGTAACCACCAGAACAATGCTGGAGAAGTTGACCATATACCGTTCTACACTAGAGGGCTGTGTCTGCCGCTGCCCCTTCCCCAGCTCACCCCACATGATTGTTGAAGGTTAGGATGTTCTAGCAAGCTGGGAGAACCAGGAGGAAGGCAACCTTTGTTTGCTTTGAGGATGGATTCAAGATCACAGGATACTAAAATGGAACATTCAGTTGAAACACCAAGACAATCAATATCACAGTTCAAAGTGAGGGGTTTCACCACAATAAAATCTTTTCAAAAGAAGTGATAGAAAACAGGCTAGAAGACTCTTAAACTCTTCCTTGGCATTTTGGGTGGAAAATAGTCAGAAGTTGGAAATGGGTGAAGAAGAATTTGAGAGAAAGCTGTTCTTTTGCCATGAGTTCTACACAACCTTTACCTTCAAAGGAAGATCTAGGAGTATCTGAACTTTCAAGCTTATGGAAAGGAGCTTCAAGGGATCTACTTAGAGAGCTTAATATATGTCTCCTGCATCTGAGGAGCACAGAATAATCTAAAGGGTGAGAGAGAGACCTACTAGTTGCCTTCATGGTTGGTTAAAAGGAGAGGTACAAGATTTCCAGAGATGTCAGGCCATTGAGTGAGTACAGATAGTCCCGGACTTATCATAGTTTGACTTACGAGTTTTAGACTTGATAATGGTGCAAAAGTGATACTCATTCAGTAGAAACCATACTTCTGATTTTGAATTTTGATCTTTTCCCAGGTCAGCAATATGTGGTACATATTCTCTCGTGATACTGGGCAGTGGCAGCGAGCTGCAGCTCCCAGTTGGCCATGTGATCACAAGGGTAAACAACCAATATGCATATAACCATCCTGTACCCATACAACCATTTTGCTTTGCACTTTCAGTACAGTATTCAATAAATTACATGATTTCAACACTTTAATATAAGATAGGCTTCGTGTTAGGTGATTTTGTCCAACTGCAGGCTAACGTAAGTGTTCTGAGCACATTTAAGGTAAGCTAGGCTAAGCTATGATGTTCTATAGGTTAAATGCATTTTCGACTTACAATATTTTCAACTTATAATGGATTTATCAGGATGTAACCCCATCGTAAGTCACGGAAGATTGGCACATGAGTGTTTCTTGTGGACCAGATGTGGATCCAGAGAGCAAGCTAGCATGTGGTTATCTTGTTTGAGACAGTGGTCTAGAGAGGCATGGAGACCTAAGACCTGAGTGGAGGGAAACTGGATTTCTAGGGAATGAGGAGAAAAGGAAGTGACCAGTCAGAAAAGAGTTGCATTTGCCCTCCAAGAAAGTGCAGATGAGAAACCTCTAAGATCTCTGAAGAACCATGTCACAGCCCGTGAAAAAAGTCAACTTTAAACATGTGGGGAAATAAGATCACAACTTCTAAACTTTATGACAGTACCAGGGAAGTAGAAACTTTTCTGCTCCCCTGGCCTACTCACCCTGACTGTACTTCAGCTCTTGAGGGGTTGAAACCATAAAAGCCAGAGGAAGGACAGATATGAGAGAAGACAGACCCTTTCCTTCCTTGACTTCAGACCCAAACTGTAGGAGGGGGAGAAGCCACAGCTTAAAAGCAGATTTGAAATTTTGACTATTCCATAAGGCTAGACATTTTAATGCTAATCTGAAATTGTGATTTATGACTTGAAGTGACCCTACAGTTGTGTGTATTACTCAAGAGTGACCAGAAAATTCTTGAAGACTTCTACCCTGGGCGTAAAACTCAGCAGACATGGCCCCTCAGAGCTGACAGTGGGGGGACTGTGGAAGACAAACATGAAGTTGTTTTCTGCTGACACTCTATGTACTGCTTGTTCAATATGGTGTTTGCATGAAAATGATGCCTTTCTATTTGTCAGAACCACACCATGGCCACAGGGCTGAGTGCCAGATGCTATTGAGTTTTATTCCAAATTTGGTTTCACTATAATAATGCCTTATCTATATTCTATTTCTTCCAAGGGGCCCTGTGTGACCACTCCAATTAGCTGACCTCAATCACTGCAATGGATATATGTCCTTCTTTCTGGCCACCGAGCATTGGAACATCCTTCTTATGTCTGGGAAATCTCCCATTTTAAGAAGTAGAGCCCCCTCCAGGGATGGAAGCTAAAATTTCAGGTACTCAAGTCCCAACCTCCCTGCAGTGGTTGTTCAAGTGTAGCCAGCAATGGGAGGAGGCAGGGGCTGTCTGGACTCCGTTCTGGGCAGACTGTGGCAGCAGCAGCAAGAGAGAAGAGGGCCTGGTGTTATGGTGTGGGTTGAAGAACCTGCAGTGTCTGTGGCCAGAGGGGGCTGTGGAGTCTTTGTTGGCCCAGTTCTGCCATGTGGGCTTGGCAACAGTTCCTGGCTCTGTAGCCACCACATCTGACTCTCTGGTGCTCCTGGAGATTCAATTAGCTTCTCAGTCATCTTTTTCATTTTTTTTCTGAAGTAGTTATAGATTTACAAAAACGCTACAGAGATTGTAGAGAGAATCCTCATATCACCTCAGCCAGCTTGTCCTAATGTTAACACCTTATATAACTATGGTACTTTTGTCAAAACTAAGACACTAGAGTTGGAACGAGACTATTATCTAAACTACATACTTTATTTGGATTTCACCAACTTTTCCACTAAGATCTCTTTTCTCTTCCAGGATCCAAATCAGGATACCACTTTCCTTTTGGTTATCATGTCTCCTGGGTCTCCTGTCATCTGTGACAGTTTCTCATAGTCTTTCCTTGTTTTCTAAGAGAACTGGTCAGTTATTTTATAAAATGTTCCTTAAGTTGGACTTATCTGATGTTTTCTCATTATTTGACTGGAATTACGGGTTTGGGGGAAAACACTACAGAGGTGAAGTGTCTCTTTCCTTCAAGTGTTAAATATCAGGGGGTACATGATATCCACATGACTTATCACTGGTGATATTAACACTGATGGGCTCGTTAAAGTACTGTCTGCCAGGTTTCTCCACTGTGAAGCTACTATATTTCCTTCTCCATACTCTATTTGTTAGAAGGGAGTCACTAAGTCCAGCTCATACTTGGAGACAGGGAAGTTAAGTTCCATCTGCTGGAGGGGGCATGTGTTCACATATTTGGAATTCTTCTGTAAGGAAGATTTGTTCTTTCTCCTTCATTTATGTATGTATGTATGTATGTTTGTATGTATGTATCTATCCAATTCTCAATCTAGCACAAGAAAAGGGCATTTGTTAGTAAAAATTCAGAGAGAAATCTTAGGACCCAATGGCAGGAAAAATACCCAGCATGATAGGGTCTACAGAGATATTACAAACTGAGACAAGAGACCACATGGTGAAAACAAGAGAGATGCTCTCTGTGGCCTGCTCTATTCCCTTGGCAGTGGACTGGCTTCTGCTACAAGGTTCTTAGTTTTACTTTCCTCATGGTTTCAACTAACCAAAGCCTCTAGGTGGCCTGACCCTCTCCTTTGCCTCCAGGCTACATGACTGTAGCGCCAGGGCATAACATCATCCGACTACAATTGGGGGTGCCTGGCTCAAATTCTCAAGAGAAAACAACTCATTTTCTCAGCCTAGCTTATAAATTCATTCTTCCTGGGCCAGGTGTCCACTTGAATTAAATTAGCTGCAGCCAGCAGTGGGATGGAATTACTTGGTAAAAATCATAATCATCTTGTCACCTCTTTGTAAGAGCTCTAAGGAGGACTGAATTCTAAAACGGGAGTATGATGGGCTGGCACTGCAAAACGCTCCTGCTTCACTTTCCTTTGACTCTTCTTGGATTAAGGGTTCTACTGCTAAAATAGCACGCAAGGTTGCATTCATTTCAAAGTCTACATATGGGCTCTTCTGCTTAATACACAGTGCTCTTCAGTGATCTTTGTTCTCGAATATTTTGGAGTTTCTGCCTAAAATTTTGCGAAGCAGATAAAATAGAGCTGTTATTGAAACATTGGTGGGGGGGGCTTATCACATCACCTTCTCAGCCTCTCCGTCCCCTCCCCAGTGGCTGCCAAGGTCCCCTTCAGAATATGGTTTAAGAGAGGTAGACCAGATAAATGATTTACTTCTCTGGGCCTCAGTTTTCAAGTTGAAGGACAAAAAGTCACTGCTTTCATCTATCATTCTCTTCTATGAGACTATACTGAGGGGCCCTGGGAGATTCGGAGTCCCTGCCTCTAAAAACATCATAAAGATGAATTTGGGAGTATAATCTTCAGGGTCCCAGAATGCACACCCAAGCTAGGTCACTGAGAAGTGTTTAATAACGGACTCTAAGAGATGTGGGCAGGGTTCAGGAAGAATAAGTATGGCTCAGTACTCCCAGGGCCTGCAACCGCAGGGAGCCATCACAGCCCCTCAGGCAGAAAGGACAAAGGAAGGAGTGGTTCCTAGGGGTGGAGAAAGTGCTGTGTCGTGGTGAGAAGCGGCCAACCTTAGAGAGTAGAAGGGAGAGAGCTGGGGGAAGGAACACTCCATCCCACCCTCCTCCCTTCTGACCTCCTGCCAGTGGCTGCCATCCACTGAACCCAGTGGGAAGCCAGAGGGCCAGGTTGCCCTCGATTTAGACCATAGAGAGCAGCCTCCCAGGACAGACAGCAGGGTGGAGAGGGTGGGGAATGGATCTTCAGAAACACAAGGCAGGTATCCAGCACAAGACAGACAGATGGTTTGTGGCCAAGCCTGGCCTAGCATCCCACTTTCCGGACTTGTATTATCATGCTCTTTCACTTCAAAACTCTGCCTTCTTCTCATTTTCTCCTGTCACTCTAGGCCAGCGGCTCCAAAGTTCTTCTCATATTACAGATGAAGGAGAAGCTTGGTTTTGCAAACTGTGAGGGCCCCACTTTGGCCTGCATTTTACACAGTCCAGTAATGAAAGACCTGGGCCTTCACTCCTGCTTTTCTTGGGTTTCCGCCCAGCTCTGGAGGCCAGAAATCTATCTTATGTCCCCTCCATCCTGACCTCTGATGGACTTCCTTCTACATGGAGTGCTTTGCTGAGAAACCCCTCCTTATGAGCACAGGAAAGCCCCCAATAATTTTTTTTTGTGCAATGGAAAAAGAAAATTGCTTTCTGAGTAAGTGAGGTTTGCATTCTTCCTGGAAAGAGTTTTCTTCTCTGAGGCTGCTATTGCAACAGTCAATTGAAAACTAGGAAGCCGCTTTCAGAAATGCTTGCCTATGCTGTGGAATGTTATTGAAAACAACTGTTCTACTGAAATGTGCAGGAAGTTGAAACCAACATTGGCACATAATCAAGGAGGGGGTAGGGGCAGAATGGTTTGGAGGAGGGGAGGCGAAAATAGTGGTTGGGTCTGGGCAGGGGGAAAAAAAGGTTTATTGGTTAGAAGGAAGGAAAATAATTGGAGGTTTCCATGTTGAACAAATTTCTGTCTGACCTGCCCTGATGGCAAAATAGACCGTGGATGAGAAAAGCTGGGTGACTTTTCAGAGTAACAACATAGTCTCAGATCCAGGCAGCAAGAAGGCGAGTCCAGGACAGGAACCCTAGTTTCTTTATAGCAAGTCAATTAGAGATAGGCATTGCCATGCACATTTTAAAGAGGAGAAGTAGAGGCTAGTTCACAGAGCTATAGGGATAGTTCATAGAAGATACAGGGGATATCCTCCCAGCCTTAGAAGGAAAGATCCCATTACCTTTCCAGTTATAAGTCTCACTTCAACAAGGAAGGTAGAACACTCATCCCAACACAGCCTTTGCCTTTTGTTTCTGCAGGTCCCATGTTCTCTGGCCTCAGATGTTTTTTCATTAATGATAATTCTGTTCCTAAGCAAATGGCCCACGCCAAGTGCAGATCCCAGCGAAGCCTCTGCCAACTAGGTCCACACCCGGAACAAATCCCCTCCTGAGCAATGTCTCTCCCAGCCCTGCAGGGATGGGGCTGGGGGTCCCTGCAGGGGATCTGACACACTCTTCCTGTACCTTGAAGAATCCAGAGAATCTGGGGGTTAAATTCAAAAGACAGGGCTCTGAAAACCCTTCCTTAAAAGAGAGAGAACATTTTCTCTATGATATCGGAGAGAGATCAGAGTTGATCACATGCAGAAGCATTAAAAAGGACATTTTAGGTAAAACTACTTCCTCGAGCTTTCATGGTTTTAACCTTAGGAATGAATGTGAACTGCTTTGAAGTCCTTCATGCTAAGCATTTTGGCTGAGAGCCTGGGCCTCTAACAATAGGCTGGGCCACAGATAGGTTCTTGAGGGGGCATCCCCCCTTTTCTGGTCTTCCATAAGACTCCACAGTCCCAATTAATCCCCAAATGTGAACGTTCCTCTTCTTGTGCAGTTTTTTGAGAGGCGTGTGATAACTAACACTTAGAACAGCACCAGGCATGTAGCAAGTACTTAATAAATGTCTTACATGTGCTAACTGATTTAACTGTCACGCTCTATGAAGTAGATACTCTGATAGGACCTCATTTTTCTCATTTGTAAAATATAGATAAAGAGGGTGAGTAACTTGCTCAAGGTCATGTAACTAATGAGTGCTTATAGGGATGTTGAGACGTGTGGCTCAGATCCCGCTTCAGGGATGAAGGACATATACCTCCAACTGCTGAGAGTGTGGCTACAGACAGCCCTTAACTCTCAGCCCTCTTTGGGAACGACCTTGGCTGAAGAGAGCCATCAAGTCTAGGGTTATCCTTACTTCCCAGGCCCCTCGGTCCCTCTCAGGATAATTCTGAAGGTCCATCTCAGCCTCAGAATCCTGAAGGGTTGACTCAGGCCTTCACTGAGATTACATTGCAGCTTAACTTCTCCCTTAGCCCAATCCTTCTTATTTCCTTTTCCTTCCATAGTAGTTGATCCCAGGAACATTCCCTAATAACTCTCCACTATTCTAAAACCCTTGACTCAGAGTCTGCTTTCTGGGGAACCCGAGCCATGACAGTGCTAGAGCTGCAATTTGAACTTGGGCTATCTGGCTCCACAGGCCATGCTCTTAGCCAATGCATTCTAATAACTCTCAAGAGAGAAGTAATTGTTAAAGCTGGAAGGGGCCCTAAAGTCAGGTAGTACAACACCATAGTAGTGCCTAGAATTCAAAATACTATTTGAAAATGTAACGTCTTCCCTATAGCAGATACTCTGTTTCTGTTCGTTAAGAGGGGGAGTAAGGATGGTGTTTGGATTAGGAAATTAGGAGGATCCCCCATCCCTGCGTATGTTTTAATGATATGAATAGAGATTTGTTGCCCATCTTAGTAGAATTAAGATCCTCTATGGTTTTTCACTGAGCCTCTAAGAGCTTGAATTCAGTGAAAGTTGGGCTCCTGAGAATTGATAGACTTGTAAATAACAGCAGGAGGGGCAGGCACTAGCAGAAAGGCAGAAACCACCACAGCTTTCTCCATTAGGGCTTTCTAAGTGTGGAATCCTTGGTGAAGAGCTGAGAGGTCATCCATGTACTGTCTTCAGAAGCCTCATAGAATGGTCTTTTTGATGTGGGAATAATGCTGGTCACGCACCCCCGCTTCATCTTCTACAGATGAAGACACTGAAGTATGGAGGAGCAGAGGGTTCGCCCAGCTAACCAGTGGCAGAAATGGCTCTGGAACACTGTACCTGGACTGGCCCTCAAGGGCTCTTTCTACTGCTCTGCTCTTCCATTTTGAGATTTCACAAAACATTTCCAATATGATGAATGCTCCAGAGACAGTTGGTGCACAGTGATTATTCCATGTGTTCCTCTAACACTTCCCAGATTCCTTTGAAGGTAGGTTGGAATCATGTGACCACCTGGCTTGAACTGTGAGTAGAAGTGGAGTATGAGCCTCATCCAGGTTAGTGAGTTCAGGTCAGTGTTTCTTCTCAGTCCTTCATGTGCTCTACAAAGGAGAACTTGGAGATCAGGTGGAACATTCAGCAAAGCTACAAGACAGAGGATGGCTTCCCAACTAATGTGAGACTTTACCTGAGCATGAAATAAACCACTGCCCTCTGAAGCTACTGATATTTCAAAAGTTGGAGCTTTGAGACAGCTAGAATCCACTACCGAGTCAATGGGCTTCTACTTCTATGCCAGTTTGCCAGAACAAGACATAAGGAGCAAGGTTTGGTAACAGCAGCCCACCCTTTGGGAGAAGTCAATAGGAATGTGATCTTCATCACTTGGACACCTGTTGCTCAACTCAGAGGCAGAAGGTCTGAGAGAAGCCACGAGCTTCAAGGTTGAGAAAAGAAGACTAGCTGCTACTCGAGTGCACCTTCCTACTCCAGGAAATCAAATTTCCATGGATGTAGAGAAGGCTGAGTTAGGCAGCTGTGGTGTGTTCTTCTTCAGTTCTCTGTCTACAACTAGGGATTGGTTGTGGCCACATTACATTTTCAGCCTGAGCCCAGCTGCATCCCCTCTCACAAGCACTAGGAACTGGTAGGAGGAACTAAGCCAATGAGACTTCTCTATGAAATCTCTTCTCCAGACCCCACTTCATGCCGCCACCTGCAGTGGGCCTCTCAGGACCTGTCTTTGAACTGAGAACTCATACCCTTTTCCCCTGGTGGGCACAGCTGTGACTCCAAATGAACACTTGAAATAAGACAGAGGAAAGGCAGGACATCCTCCCTGCTGGGCAGTTGATTTTGTGACTATAACTGGGTGACTCTTGGCTGTAGGACCTCAAATTAAAACATGGATTGCTGGCCCCAATGTTGAATTCTGGCCAGCTGGCCTTGTAGATTTTTGCATTCCTGCCACTGAGCCTATCACACCCAAAGTGGTGAGGTCCATTGATGGAGAGCTAGGTTGCCTGTGCCTTTCTCTCTCCACAGATGGCATCTTATTTCAGAGTGACTCCCCCATGGATGATCACGGACGCACATCCCAGTGTCAACAGGTGCAAGGCCAAACTTTCATATCTTCATCTCACCTAGCTTTAGATAAGGCTATTTAAGGTCATGGTTAGTGGTTTCATTGCATGTAGACTCTTCAGAGAACAGGACGTGATACAGCTGGAAGGGGATTCTGTGGTGGTTGATCATATAGATTACATGAGAAATTCCAACAACTGGGCTGATCTCTTCCATTTTCACTAATAATGACACAGTCTTCACTTGGTTCTAGTAGATGTAATAATTAGGTAATAAATAATTAGCAAATCCAGCAAATGCCCAGCATTTTACATATAAAATCACGGAGTTATTGTCACAAATACCTTGTTATTTTCCTGACATTTATCTTTTTGAAAAATCTAATATGTTTTAATCATAAAGATTAAAGCAATACAATAGAAAGAGAAGGTCATTTTCTAGTCCTGAATCTCTAACAGGTAAATGAACTGTTTGACATGTATTCTTCCATGTTTTTATGCTAACATATATCCTCATATTTTTAAAAATATAAATAGAATCATACTACATATATTGCTCTGTAACTTTCATTTTTATTTCATTTTAAGGTGTTGGGACATTTTTCCATGTCAACGGGATCTACCTCATCTTTTAAAAAATCTACAGAGGGTTTTATTATGTGGATGGACCATGACGCATTTACTTAACTCTCCATTGATAGACACTAGGTTATTGCCATTCACTTATTGTTATGACTAACACTACAAAAAGCATCTTTATACAGTATATCTTTATACATCTGTCCTATAATTTCTTTAGGATAAACTGCTAGAATTAGAAACATTAGCTCAAAAGGCATGTACAGGAAAATTTTCAAATTGTTAATAGATTATCTTCCAGAAATGTTGCAACAGTTTACACTCCTAGCAACTAGTGTGAGAGTACCTATTTTGCCACACCTTTAGATCACTGAATATTACCACTCCAGCCACTCTGAGAGGTTTAAATAAATCTTGCTTTTAAAAATGTGCATTTCTTTGTTTATTATTGAATTTAAGCAGTATCTTTTCGGATAATAGTGATTATCTGTATTTTATCTAACTGACTGTTTAATTTTTGTCCATTTTTCTTTTGTTTATATTTTCTAACTGATAGATAAAAGCTCTGTATATTTTACAAATATATTAAACCTTTGTGATATACATTGAAAATATTTTATAATACTTTTCATTATTTTCTCATATTGAAAGATTTGAGTTACAGTTTTACATACTTCTATAAAGGCAAAAGTCACAAAGTTAATCTTCTGCTTTAATGTTTCTGGCTTTGTGACATACTTGGAAAAGCCTTTTCCACCTCAAGAGTATAAAACTATGTAAAAAGAAAAGAAGTAACGAATATTGTCTTTAATCATATACAAAAATAAATTTCTCCAAAATGGAGTTAACTTATTTCTTTAGACAGTAGACAGCCAATCATTGCAATGCTACATATTGAAATGTGAAATATTAAAATATTACAGTTATTTTATAATTCATCTCTATGTTTTATACTTAAAAACAAATTATACATGTGTGGATTTTAATTTAGACCCTATATTCTATTTCATTGATCTCTTTTTCCATACTTAATTCAAATCCAGAATGTTTTAATTGCCGTGGCTTTAAGGTATGTTTTGATTTCTAGGAGGGCAGATTTCCACTCATTAATCTTCTTGTGCATTTATACCTCTAAATGAAAGTTAGGCAAAAT
>NW_020172731.1:7769413-7801700 GCF_003031525.2 Neophocaena asiaeorientalis asiaeorientalis | reverse complement strand
CCCAAAAAAAAAAAAAAAAAAAAAAATTGCTATTAGACTTTATTAGAATTGTGTTAAATTTATAAATTAATTTGGAAAGAATTGAAATTTATATGAATAGTCCTAAGCAGAAATGTAATACAGAAATTCATTTATTTAAATCCTTCATGTAATTCAATAAAGTTTTTTGTTTCATGGAAGTCTTAAGAAAATATAACTCTAGGGACTTCCCTAGTGGCGCAGTGGTTAAGAATCCACCTTCCAATGCAAGTGACACGGGTTCGATCCCTGGTCCCGAAGATCCCACATGCTGCGGAGCAACTAAGCCTGTGCACCACAACTACTGAGCCTGTATTCTAGAGCCCATGAGCCACAACTACTGAACCTGCCCACCACGACTACTGAAGCCCAGGCACCTAAAGCCCGTGCTCTGCCACAAGAGAAGCCACCACAATGAGAAGCCCGGACACCACAAAGAAGAACCAATGTGGCCAAAAAACAAATAAATACATAGATAAATAAATAAATAAAAAAGAAGCACAGTTGCAAATTATTTCTGAAAAAAAAAAAGGAAATATAACTCTAAAAAAGATCCCATTTACAATAGCATAAAACTATTATTGGAACTTTGTAAAATATTTATAGTAATACGTAAACTATTTCTGATATATTAATAATTGTTTGATATTTAAATATTTTCTGTTATCTGAACATCTTCCTAAACTCTCTCTTATTAGTTCTAATTGTTTTTGAGGCATAATCATATTGCAAATAATGACCAGGAGACCTTCAAGATGGCGGAGGAGTAAGACATGGAGATCACCTTCCTCCCCACAAATACATCAGAAATATATCTACATGTGGAACAACTCCTACAGAACACCTACTGAACACTGGCAGAAGACCTCAGACTTCCCAAAAGGCAAGAAACTCCCCACGTACCTGGGTAGGGTAAAAGGAAGAAGAAAAAAGAATAGGGACAGGACCCGCACCTCTGGGAGGGAGCTGTGAAGGAGGAAAGGTTTCCACGCACTAGGAAGCCCCTCCGCGGGCAGAGACGGGGGTGGCGGAGCAAGGGAGCTTCGGAGCCACGGAGGAGAGCACAGCCACAGGGGTGTGGAGGGCAAAGCGGAGAGATCCCCGCACAGAATATTGGTGCCGATCAGCACTCACCAGCCCGAGAGGCTCGTCTGCTCACCCGCCGGGATGGGTGGGGGCTGGGAGCTGAGGCTCGGGCTTCGGAGGTCGGATCCCAGGGAGAGGACTGAGGTTGGCTGCATGAACACAGCCTGAAGGGAGCTAGTGCGCCACGGCTAGCCGGGAGGGAGTCCGGGAAAAGGTCTGGAACTGCCTAAGAGGCAAGGGACCATTGTTTTGGGGTGCACAAGGAGAGAGGATTCAGAGCACCGCTTAAAGGAGCTCTAGAGACGGGCGCAAGCTGCGGCTATCAGCGCGGACCCCAGAAACGGGCATGAGATGCCATGGCTGCTGCTGCAGCCACCAAGAAGCCTGTGTGCAAACACAGGTCACTATCCACACCTCCCATCCCGGGAGCCTGTGCAGCCCGCCACTGCCAGGGGCACGTGATCCAGGGACAACTTCCCCAGGAGACCGCACGGCGTGCCTCAGGCTGGTGCAATGTCACGCTGGCCTCTGCCGCCGCAGGCTCGCCCCACATCTGTACCCCTCCCTCCCTCCCCCACGGCCTGAGTGAGCCAGAGTCCCCGAATCAGTGGATCCTTTAACCCCGTCCTGTCTGAAGGAAGAACAGACGCCCTCAGGCAACCTACACTCAGAGACGGGTCCAAATCCAAAGCTGAACCTCAGGAGCTGTGCGAACAAAGAAGAGAAAGGGAAATCTCTCCCAGCAGCCTCGGGAGCAGTGGATTAAATCTCCACAATCAACTTGATGTACCCTGAATCTGTGGAATACCTGAATAAACAACGAATCATCCAATATTGAGGCAGTGGGCTTTGGGAGCAGCTGTAGACTTGGGGTTTGCTGTATGCAACTGACTGGTTTCTGGTTTTATGTTTACCTTAGTTTAGTATTTACAGTTTATTATCATTGGTAGATTTGTTTATTGATTTGGTTGCTCTCTTCCTCTTTTTTTATATATAGATATATTTTTTTCCTTTTTCTCTTTTTGTGAGTATGTATGTGTATGCTTCTTTGTGTGATTTTGTCTGTATAGTTTGCTTTTACCATTTGTCCTAGGGTTCTGTCTGTTTCCTTTTTTTTTTAATATAGTTTTTAGCGCTTGTCATCATTGTGGATTTATTCTTTGGTTTGGTTGCTCTCTTCTTTCTTTCTTTTTTAAATTACTATTTAATTATTTTATTTTTAATAATTTTTTATTTTAATAACTTTATTTCTTTTTATTTTATTTTTTTCTTCTTCTTTTTTTTTTTCTTCATTTTCTTCTGAGCTGTGTGGCTGACAGGGTCTTGTTGCTCTGGCCAGGCATCAGGGCTATGGCTCTGAGGTGGGAGAGCCAAGTTCAGGTCCTGCCCACCAGAAAGACAAGATCCAGCCTCATCCACCAGGACACAGGCACCAGTTGCCTCCACCAGGAAGCCTACACAACCCACTGAACTAACGTTAGCCACTGGGGACAGACACCAAAAACAATGGTAACTACAAACCTGCATCCTGCAAAAAGGAGACCCCAAACACAGTAAGTTAAGCAAAATGAGAAGACAGAGAAACACACAGCAGATGAAGGAGTAAGGTAAACAATGCCCACCAGACCAAACAAATGAAGAGGAAATAGGCAGTCTACCTGAAAAATAATTCAGAATAATAATAGTAAAGATGATCCAAAATCTTGGAAATAGAATGGAGAAAATACAAGAAACATTTAACAAGGACTTAGAAGAACTAAAGAGTAAACAAAGATGAACAACACAATAAATGAAATTAAAAATTCTCTAGAAGGGATCAGTGGGAGAATAACTGAGACAGAAGAACAGATAAGCGACCTGGAAGATAAAATAGTGGAAATAATTATTGCAGAGCAGAATAAAGAAAAAAGAATGAAAAGAATTGAGGACAGTCTTAGAGACTTCTGGGACAATATTAAACACCCCAACATTTGAATTATATGGGTCCCAGAAGAAGAAGAGAAAACAAAAGGGACTGAGAAAATATTTGAAGAGATTATGGTTGAAAACTTCCCTAATATGGGAAAGGAAATAAGCAATCAAGTCCAAGAATCACAGAGTCCCATAAAGGATAAATCCAAGGAGAAACATGCCAAGACACATATTAATCAAACTATCAAAAGTTAAATACAAAGAAAAAATATTAAAAGCAGCAAGGGAAAAACAACAAATAACATACAAGGGGATCCCCATAAGGTTAACAGCTGATCTTTCAGCAGAAACTCTGCAAGCCAGAAGGGAGTGGCAAGACATATTTAAAGTAATGAAAGGGAATAATCTACCACCAAGATTACTCTACCCAGCAAGGATCTCATTCAGATTTGATGGAGAAATTAAAACCTTTATAGACAAGCAAAAGCTAAGAGAATTCAGCACCATCAAACCAGCTTTACAACAAACACTAAAGGAACTTCTCTAGGCAGGAAACACAGAAGGAAAAGGTGCCCAATAACAAACCCAAAACAAACAATTAAGAAAATGGTAATAGGAACATACATATCAATAATTGCCTTAAATGTAAAGGGATTAAATGCTCCCACCAAAAGACATAGACTGACTGAATGGATACAAAAACAAGACCTGTATATATGCTGTCTACAAGAGACCCACTTCAGACCTAGGGACACCTAGAGACTGAAAGTGAGGGGATGGAAAAAGATATTCCATGCAAATGGAAATCAAAAGAAAGCTGAAGTAGCAATTCTCATATCAGACAAAATAGATATTTAAATAGTCTTTAAAATAAAGACTATTAGAAGAGACAAAGAAGGACACTACATAATGATCAAGGGATCAATCCAAGAAGAAGATATAACAATTGTAAATATTTATGTACCCAACAATTGTAAATATTTATGCACCCAACATAGGAGCTCCTCAATACAGAAGGCAAATGCTAACAGCCATAAAAGGGGAAATTGACAGTAACATAATCAGAGTAGGGGACTTTAACACCCCACTTTCACCAATGGACAGATCATGCAAAATGAAAATAAATAAGGAAGCACAAGCTTTAAATGTTACATTAAACAAGATGGACTTAATTGATATTTATAGGACATTCCATCCCAAAACAGCAGAATACACTTTCTTCTCAAGTGCCCATGGAACATTCTCCAGAATAGATCATAGCTTGGGTCACAAGTCAAGCCATGGTAAAGTTAAGAAAATTGAAATCATATCAAGTATCTTTTCTGACCACAATGCTATGAGACTAGATATAAATTACAGGAAAAAATCTGTAAAAATTACAAACACATGGAGGTTAAACAATACACTACTTAATAACCAAGAGGTCACTGAAGAAATCAAAGAGGAAATAAAAAAATACCTAGAAACAAATGACAAAGAAAACACGATGACCCAAAACCTATGGGATGAAGCAAAAGCAGTTCTAAGGGGAAGTTTATAGCAATGCAATCCTACCTCAAGAAAAAGAAACATCTCAAATAAACAACTTAACCTTACACCTAAAGCAATTAGATAAAGAAGAACAAAAAAAATAAGCCCAGAGTTAGCAGAAGGAAAGAAATCATAAAGATCAGAACAGAAATAAATGAAAAAGAAATGAAGGAAACAATAGCAAAGATCAATAAAGCTAAAAGCTGGTTCTCTGAGAAGATAAACAAAATTGATAAACCATTAGCCAGACTCATCAAGAAAAAAGGGAGAAGACTCAAATCAATAAAGTTAGAGGGCTTCCCTGGTGGCGCAGTGGTTGAGAGTCTGCCTGCCGATGCTGGGGACATGGGTTCGTGCCCCGGTCCGGGAGGATCCCACATGCCGCGGAGCGGCTGGGCCAGTGAGCCATGGCTGCTGAGCCTGCATGTCCGGAGCCTGTGCTCCACAGTGGGAGAGGCCACAACAGTGAGAGGCCTGTGTACTGCAAAAAAATAAAATAAAATAAGTTTTAAAAAATGGAGTTAGAAATGAAAAAGGAGAAGTAACAACTGACACTGCACAAATACAAAGGATCATGAAAGATTACTACAAGCAACTATATGCCAAAAAAATCGACAACCTGGAAGAAGTGGACAAATTCTTAGAAAAGCACAACCTTCCAAGACTGAACCAGGAAGAAATAGAAAATAAAAACAGACCAATCACAAGCACTGAAATTGAGACTGTGATTAAAAATCTTCCAGCAAACAAAAGCCCAGGACCAGATGGTTCCACAGGTGAATTCTGTCAGATATTTAGAGAAGATCTAACACCTATCCTTCTCAAACTCTTCCAAAATATAGCAGAGAGAGGAACACTCCTAAACTCATTCTACAAGGCCACCATCACCCTGATGCCAAAACCAGACAATGATGTTACAAAAAATGAAAACTACAGGCCAATATCACTGATGAAAATAGATGCAAGAATCCTCATCAAAATACTAGAAAACAGAATCCAACAGCACATTAAAAGGATCATACACCATGATCAAGTGGGGTTTATCCCAGAAATGCAAGGATTCTTCAATATATGCAAATCAATCAATATGATACAACATATTGAGAAACTGAAGGATAAAAACCGTATGATAATCTCAATTGCAGAAAAATCTTCTGACAAAATTCAACACTGATTTATGAGAAAAACCCTCCAGAAAGTAGGCACAGAGGGATTTACCTCAACATAATAAAGGCCATATATGACAAACCCACAGCCAACATCATTCTCAATGGTGAAAAACTGAAACTATTTCCTCTGAGATCAGGAAGAAGACAAGGTTGTCCACTCTCACCACTGTTATTCAACATAGTTTTGGAAGTGTTAGCCACAGCAGTCAGAGAAGAAAAAGAAATAAAAGGAATCCAAATCAGAAGAGAAGAAGTAAAGTTGTCACTGTTTGCAGATGAGATGGTACTATACATAGAGAATCCTAAAGTTGCTACCAGAAAACTACTAGAGCTAATCAATGAATTTGGTAAAGTAGCAGGATACAAAATTAATGCACAGAAATCTCTTGCATTCCTATACACTAATGATGAAAAATCTGAAAGAGAAATTAAGAAAACCCTCCCATTTACCATTGCAACAAAAAGAATAAAATACCTAGGAATAAACCTACCTAAGGAGACAAAATACCTGTATGCACAAAACTAAAAGACACTGATGAAAGAGATTAAAGATGATACAAACAGATGGAGAGATATACCATGTTCTTGGATTGGAAGAATCAACATTGTGAAAATGATTCTACTACCCAAAGCAATCTACACATTCAATGCAATTGCTATCAAACTACCAAAGGCATTTTTCACAGAACTAGAACAAAAAATTTCACAATTTGTATGCAAACACAAAAGACCCCGAACAGCAAAAGCAATCTTGAGAAAGAAAAGCAGAGCTGGAGGAATCAGGTTCCCTTACTTCAGACTATACTACAAAGCTACAGTAATCACGACAGTATGGAACTGGAACAAAAACAGAAATACAGATCAATGGAACAGTATAGAAAGCCCAGAGTTAAGCCCACGTACATATGGTTACCTTATTTTTGATAAAGGAGACAAGAGTATACAATGGAGAAAAGACAGCCTCTTCAATAAGTGGTGCTGGGAAAACTGGACAGCTACATGTAAAAGAATGAAGTTAGAACACTCCCTAACACCATACACAAAAATAAACTCAAAATGGATTAAAGACCTAAATGTAAGGCCAGAAACTATCAAACTCTTAGAGGAAAACATAGGCAGAACACTCTTTGACATAAATCACAGCAAGATCCTTTTTGGCCCACCTCCTAGTGAAATGGAAATAAAAACAAATATAAACAAATGGGACCTAATGAAACTTAAAATCAACAAAGGAAACTATAAACAAGATGAAAAGACAACCCTCAGAATGGGAGAAAGTATTTGCACATGAAGCAACTGACAAAGGATTAATCTCCAAAACATACAAGCAGCTCATGCAGCTCATTATTAAAAAAAACCAAGCAACCCAATCCAAAAATGGGCAGAAGACCTAAATAGGCATTTCTCCAAAGATGATATACAGATTGCCAACAAACACATGAAAGGATGCTCAACATCTCTAATCATTAGAGAAATGCAAATCAAAACTACAATGAGGTATCACCTCACACTGATCAGAATGGCCATCATAAAAAATCTACAAACAATAAATGCTGGAGAGGATGTGGAGAAAAGGGAACACTCTTGCACTGTTGGTGGGAATGTAAATTGGTACAGCCACTATGGAGAACAGTATGAAGGTTCCTTAAAAAACTAAAAATAGAACTACCATACGACCCGGCAATCCCACTACTGGGCATATACCCTGAGAAAACCATAATTCAAAAAGAGACATGTACCACAGTGTTCATTGCAGTTCTATTTACAATAGCCAGGACATGGAAGCAACCTAAGTGTCCATCGACAGGTGAATGGATAAAGAAGATGTGGCACATATATACAATGGAATATTACTCGGCCATAAAAAGAAGCAAAATTGAGTTATTTGTAGTGAGGTGGATGGACCTAGAGTCTGTCATACAGAGTGAAGTAAGTCAGGAAGAGAAAAACAAATACTGTGTGCTAACACATATATATGCAATATAAAAAAAAAAAAGGTTCTGAAGAACATAGGGGCAGGACAGGAATAAAGACGCAGACACAGAGAATGGACTTGAGGACACAGTGAGGGGGAAGGGTAAGCTGGGACAAAGTGAGAGAGTGGCATGGACTTATATATACTACCAAATGTAAAATAGATAGCTAGTGGGAAGCAGCCACATAGCACAGGGAGATCAGCTCTGTGCTTTGTGACCACCTAGAGGGGTGGGATAGGGAAGGTGGCAAGGAGATGCAAGAGGGAGGAGATATGGGGATATATGTATATGTATAGCTGATTCACTTTGTTATAAAGCAGAAACTAACACACCATTGTAAAGCAATTATGCGATAACAAAGATGTTAAAAAAATAATCTTGTCAGAATAAGGAAACTGCTGTCCATACCTTTTTTTTAAAATGTGTATATTTATGTATGTGTGTGTGTATTTTATCAGAAATAGATGTTGAATTTCGTTGAGTGTCCTTTGACATCTACCCAGATAATTAGTTTTTTCATTCAATATACTAATATAATAAATTCTATTAATTGATTTTCCAAAATATATTAAATGAATAGATGAATGAATGAAATCATCCTTGAATTCCTGGAACAAACTAGTTGATTATGATATTTGTTTGTTTGTTTTTTTGCGGTACGCGGGCCTCTCACTGTTGTGACCTCTCCCGTTGCGGAGCACAGGCTCTGGACGTGCAGGCTCAGTGGCCATGGCTCACGGGTTCAGCCGCTCCGCGGCATGCGGGATCTTCACGGACTGGGGCACGAACCCGTGTCTCAGCAGGCGGACTCTCAACAACTGCGCCACCAGGGAAGCCCGATTATGATGTATTTTAAAGATATATTATTATATTCTGTTTTCTTATGTAATATTTAGGATATTTGCCTGTATATTCTTAAGTGAGACATCTATACTTTTCTTTATTATGTGCCATTTTTGTCAGGTTTTGTATGTGTTATGCTGACTTCATAGATAGCTTCCTCAATCATTTTTTTCTTTTTGAAATGTAAAATTTAAAACATTACTTACGGGCTTTATTTATTGCTATATAACAAATTTATTGTATTTATTGCTATATAACAAATTACCCCCAAACTTAGTGGCTTAAAACAACAAACATTTATTACTTCACAATTGCTATAAGTCACGAATTCAGTAGTGGCTTAGCTAGATGGTTCTGACTCGTGATCCCTCATGACATTACAATTAAGATGCTGACTTGACTGGAGCTGAAGAGTATGGCTGTTGGCTGGAGGCTCAGTTCCTTACCACATAAGTTTCTGCCCATAAGCTGCTTGAGTGTCCTCATGACATGGCAGTTGGCTTCTCCCAGGGTAAGCGACACAAGAGACAGTGAAACAATAATGTCTTTATGACCTGGCTTCAGAAATTACATACTATCATTTCTGACGTATCCTATTGGTCACATAGACAAATCCTGACAAAGTGTGGGAGGTGACTACACAAGGATGTAAATACAAAAAGGCAGGGACCATTGGGGACTATTTTGGAGGCTAGCCACCATACCCCATCTCTCTTCTCTATATTTTGGACTCCTTTCTCTGAGACACCGCTCTTGACAACCAGTAGAACATTATCAGTGGCTACTAATTGTAACTAAAACTTGGTAAGTAAAATAATGCTCAGGCTTAATTTTAAGTAACTGGGGTAATTTTGTGTATATACATGCATGTGTTCAATCCTGGTGACTAGAGACAACTTTCTACTTGATGAATATGGATTGCTGTTTGTGAATATTACAATTCCAGTACTTTTTAATGATGCTTGTCTTCTGTCTAGAAGCTATTTGGAAATATTGCTTAGAAAGGGTGATGTGTCTGGTGAGTAAGAATTTTCCCCCAGACGTTCCTTCTTTAAAAGGAACATAGAATTAAATATGAAAATGGGAACTTCTTGAGATGGTATTAGCTAAGGTTTGGTGTGTATGATGCTTCCCCATTTTGGAAAAACTGCCTTGTGCACATCCTCATTCAGAATACAGATAGCAAGAAGAGAAGCATTAAAACACAGTGTTGTTTTACTCTCTCTTGGATCACTGGAGAAGTCAACCGCTATACCATGAATTTTGTGTGTGTCAGGGTGAAGGGAAAATGTCATGTTATTTTACTTGAACTTGGCATTTAGTCCCATCTTCCTTCCTCTATCCACTGAAAATATCACAGTATTAAAATTTTTTTAAATGAGACAGTAAAAGTTGAGTGAGTCCCTCCTTCTCCCTATTTTCCTTATATCTATTCTACTTGCAAACAACCTCTCTTAAGTCTGTGTCTACATAGATCCCTATATTAGCTTATTTGCCTGAACTGACTTAAAAGGTAGTTTTAAAGCTAAGCTTTTATTCATTTATTTTTAATGGTGCAGAGAAACTTTACCTTCTTCAAATTCTTTGATCAGATACTTTATTCCTCCATCCCTCCTATTATACCAATAATTCAGGACCTTTCCCACTTCATCTACATTCTGAAGAGTGTCTCTGGATTATTCTTACAGTTGTGGAAAGTAGCCTGTTTTATCTTTTTTAAATTTCATCTGGAAACTTCTTTTGTTTCATTTCCCTACCTTACCAACTTTGTTTTCACATATACCTTTTCAACCTTTTTTAACACTATATTTGAACATTAATCAGGAATGGAAGAAAGGAGAAAATTTGTGAAAGGGAGGCTTCAAAGAAGAGTTATTGGGTGAGAAGAATTGAGATACAGGTGAAATTTTCCTATTTTACTAAAATGTCTCCAGTCATTACAAAGGTCCTTTCCAGCTCAATTACTTTGATTCTATCATCTTTGCTTGTTTGCCTTTGGTGCAAAACAATTTCTTCATGTGAAATCTTGTAAGTAGAGCAGATTAAGAAAAATATGTCACTTTAATTGACAAACAATATGGAGTTCAGATTCTCACATACTGGGGCCGTTCTGACCTGAACTCCCCACTCCTTTTCCCTGTGACCCCTGGGGTTGGAAGAGGGCACTACCCACTACTACTCCCAACAACCTGCAGAATATAGTTTAAAAATCACGGGACTCGACAGGCTCTGAGCGCTCTCCTTGCTCTGAAATGCTGTGTGTCCTTACCTGTGCTACCTTTCCTCGCCTCCAATCCAAATCATACTCACCTTTTCAAGCCCCCTTCTCTAGTTCACATCCCTGACCTCACCTGAATATATTTCTATCATCTTCCTTTGTGCTCTTGCCCATTCTGTCTCCTCTATGTCAACTTCCCTTCCCACCTTTTTTGGTCCTGAAGAAGTGTAGAATTTTTAGGTAGTAGACTGTATTCTAGTTTGACTAGAGCATTGGACTATTGAAGGAAAATAGTAAGAAAACTGGGCCCAGATCATAGAAATAGTAACTGTCTGAGGTAGACACTTAGGTTTGGAGTAAGAGAATTAGCAACAAACACAAATATCAACCCACTTATACATAAAATGATTTCACAATTCCTTTCCCATCTAGCATTCCTGACTTCTATGATCAGAGTTGTTTCTGGTCTGACAGGAGGGGATGGAGTGAACTGGAGCAGACAGGACCAGAGGCATGGACAGAATGTGCTATTCCTTGGTCTGTTAGCTCCATAAAGAAAAAGCCATAAAAAAGCAAGATCCACCCAAGCATCTTTCCTTTGCGTCCCTGGGACATGTCTAAGTGGCTCTTCCATTTCTCCACAGGGTTGGGGAATCTGAAATCACCTTGAGTAAGCACCTGACAGATGGTGCTTTTGAGCTCTTGGCTTCCCTTGGAATTTTCCTCACAGTCTCCATTTCTCTCTATTCCTGAATTTGTTTAAACATTCATGGAACATTTTGAACTTTTAAAAAGCACCTCCACATCCACAATTTCATTTTATATCAACTTAGTAATGGGAGAATTTATCTTCATTTTACAAATGAGGAAACTGAATGTCTGGCAGTTTAAATGACTTGCTAAGATTACATACAGTAACTAATATTAGTGGCAGAGTCATAACACAAAAGCAATGAACTGGGAGCTAAGAGACCAGTATGACAAGTGTATGCTCATATTGTTAATACAGCTCTGTGGAAACAGCCTCTCCCTGCCACCGTGCCCCATGCCAAGTTAGACCTACATTGTCCCTGTGGTGTCGTGAATATCATCGACAATCTAGTCGATGTGAAAATCTCCACACAAAAGAAAATGTTTTGGACTGATCATCTTTGCTTCTTAACATGTGGATTTGTGGGACACTGGACATTTTGGATGGCCTAGGAGTTGGCACAATTAGGACAAAGTAGGTTTTCACTGGACATTTTGGATGGCCTAGGAGTTGGCACAATTAGGACAAAGTAGGTTTTCAAAGTAGGTTGGAGGCAAATAAGCCAATGGAATATGGCAATCAGATTCTGCACATCTAAAATGCATTCCTATTTAGGAAAGAGAAACTTTCTAAATCAGCTCAAAGCAGTACAAGATGGAAAGAAAGGTCTTATGCCAAAACTCCAGCCACCACAAAATCTGTTCAGTTCCCTCAGCGTCAGCTCAGCAACGTGACAGAGCGTGCCTCTGATCCCTGCCCAAACGCTGGAACCCACCGTTTCATAGGCATAATTCTGGCACCTTTCGGAAGCTCCATATTTGAAGGGGAGAAGCCAAGGTGGGATGGAGGGCTCTGTGAGTATTGGCAGAGGGTGTGGGACCTGGTTGCTATACTCAGAGCCACGGCTGACGTCAAACCCTCACCTCCCTCCCACTCAGACTGGAGCAAGCACACAGAAAACTCCCTTTTGCAGCTGTGCAAACTGTTCTTGCCGAGCTGCAACACGCCCACCGCTCCCTACAGCTATTCCAAATCCACAGTTTCATTGGCCATATTCAGAGGGAAATAAAAAAACCTGTCTGTTTCCCAGTTGGCCCTTTTTCAATCAAGATTAAATTAAAATGAAGCCTGAAGTTTAAACGAAATGCTCTTCCAGTTTATGCTCTGGAGTTTCCATGCTCCTTTCTCCTCAGCCTGATTAGGGCAGGCTGGCCAGCTGAGGACTTTTCTTCCAGTGTCTCCTAAGGAACATTCTGGAAAGTTGGCTAGAGGGCTGCATTTCTGTCTAATATGCATCTGCTTCGGGCTTCAGATGTGCCTGCTTACTCTCCCTGGCGGAAAGTGGGACATTAGGAATCGATTCTAAAAGCTGGCCCTGTAGAGGGAAGGGGAGGGGACAAAGTTAATCAGATTTGTCCCAGGTCTTACGAGAGCCCATTGTCCCCATTGGTCCTGCAATACACAGACTGCCCAGCTCCATCTCTAGGGGCCTCCAACCCAGTCTGTGGGGGAGAAGAAGACCATTTTTCTTGGTGGGAATAAATGGTGGAATCTGCCCCTTTCAATGGAAGCTCAGGTGGGAAGGGGTGAAACAACTCTTCCAAGTCCCTCTAAACTGTGCTCCTAAGAGTCTGACATCAAGAGTGGTGTTAGAATTAAGAGGTACAAACTATTATGTATAAAATAAATAAGCTACGAGGATATATTGTACAGCCCAGGGAATATAGCTACTATTTTATAATAACTATAAATGGTATACAACCTTTAAAAAATATGAATCACTATGTTATACACCCAAAACGTATATAATACTGTACATCAATTCTACTTCAATAAACAAACAAATAAACTCATAGAAAAAGAGATCAGATTTGTATTATCAGAGGAGGTGGGGTTGGATAATTGGATGAAGGTGATCAAAAAGTACAAACTTCCAGATATAAGATGAATAAGTACTAAGGATGCAATGCACAGCATGACAAATACAGTTAACACTGCTACATGTTATATATTGAAAGTTATTATGACAGTAAATCCTAAGAATTCTCATCAAGAGAAAAACATTTTTTTTCTGTTTATTTAATTTTGTATCTATATGAGATGATGGATGTTCATTAATCTTATTGTGGTCATCATTTCATGATGCATGTAAGTCAGATCATTACTCTGTACAGTTTAGACTTATACAGTGCTGTAAGTCAGTTATATCTTAATAAAACCAGAAGAAAAAAGTGAAAAGAAAATACTACTAAATGAAGGTAAATAAATAAATAGATGTTCGAATTTTTTTGTTTTTTTTTTTTTGCAGTACGCGGGTCTCTCACTGTTCTGGCCTTCTCCCGTTGCAGAGCACAGGCTCCAGACGCGCAGGCTCAGCGGCCACGGCTCACGGGCCCAGCTGCTCCGCGGCATGTGAGATCTTCCCGGACCGGGGCACGAATCCGCGTCCCCTGCATCGGCAGGCGGACTCCCAACCACTGCGCCACCAGGGAAGCCTGAATTTATTTATTTATTTTTTAAGTGGTGTTAGAGGTTTGGGGGCAGAGGGAACATGGAGTTCTTGTGTTACTTCTAGTCCCAAGTGCCCTGCAAATCCCAGTAGTTCTTGGGTATGTATTGGAGTCATCTACGGAGCTTTCTAGAAATATAATTGCCATGCTCTGAGCCCAGATATTCTAATTCAGTAGAAAGGGCACTGCAGGACCTTAGCATTTGTGTAGTTTGTAAAGTTCTACAGTGATTCTCCTGCAGGTGGTTTTGTGTATTTGCCAGTTTTCTCATCTGGGATGTATATCAAAACCACCCCCAGGGTGGAATTCTAAAATAACTGGAAAAAAATTCTTTTAAGTGGAAATCTGCAGTACAAAGGTAAGGAGATAGCCCGTCTGAAAAGGCTGGAGGATATAAAACCAGGAAGAGTTACAGTAGACAGGAACAAATGCCTCAGGTATAGACAAATGGAGTAGGGCTGTTTATTCTAGGAAAACTACCTTAGCCCACAGAGATAGTCACTGAATAAAATTAATTGTGTTCTAGCTGCAGAGACAGTGCTCAGCTCGGGGTGGAGAGAATAAAAAGTCTCATCCCTGGAGGTTGGGTAAGTGGGTAATATTAGACCAAACCATCCTCAAGGAGAAGGGATATATTTAGACAAATACAACATGCCTCAGGGAAGGAACATGGGTCAGTTAGCTCCAATATTTTGAGCTCTCATTTTTAGTGGTATTAGACACTTTCAATATGTTCTGATTGTTAAGACTTTCATTTTTTTTAACAAGTGATGTTAAGTTTTTAATTTTATTTTATTGAAGTATAGCTGATTTACAATGTTGTATTAGTTTCAGGTGTTCAGCAAAGTGATTTAGTTATACATATACATATATTCATTCTTTTTCAGATTCTTTTCCCATATAGGTTATTACAGAATATTGAGCAGTGTTCCCTGTGCTGTACAGTGGGTCCTTGTTGGTTATCTATTTTCTATATAGTAAAGTGTGTATGTTAATCCCAAGATCCTAATTTATCCCTCCCCCCACGTTTCCCCTTTGGTAACCATAAGTTTGTTTTCAAAAATCTGTGAGTCTGTTTCTATTTTGTAAATAAGTTCATTTATATCATTTTTAGATTTGATTCCACATATGAGTGATATCATATGATATTTGTCTTCCTCTGACTTCACTTAGTATGTTAATCTCTAGGTCCATCCATGTTGCTGCAAATGGCATTATTTCATTCTTTTTTATGGTTGAGTAATATTCCATTGTTAAGACTTTCATTTATTCCTTCACTAAATATTATTGACCGCCTGCTCTATGCCAGTCACTCAGTGCCAGATTCTGGAAGGACAGTGACAATGCCACCAGAACTCTTCTTCTCTGATCATTTCTCTTCTTGCCTTATTTTTACTTGGCCTTAGTTTTTCATTTAGACTCTTTCCACATGGTAGAGAAGTTGCCTTCTGCTGCCCCTGATTTACACCCTTCAGCTTAGAAACTCCAAGAAAAAAGAAAGCTCCTTTCTTTCAGCATCTATCAACCATTCTGAGGGAAATATTTGGAATGGCCCTGCTTGAGTCATATGCCCTACCATGGCAGATGATATTTTCATTGGTGTGATGATGGTCACACCAAAATATTCACTCTTCATTCCGCATGTTCATCTTACAACGTGACTGACATTCCTTCCACCAAGCAGGGTATGGGGGCGGGGGTTGGGAGGTCCTATGTTCCCTCCCCTTCTATCCGGGTGGGGGCTGTGATGGCTCCAACCAACGCAGTACTGTAGAAATGGCGACATGGAACTCTTGAAGCTAGGACATCAAAAGGAAATAGTTATGCCTGGCATACACTCTCTCTCTCAGGGTACTCATCTTTAGATCCCAGCCTCCACCTTGTGAGGGAGCCCAGGCCACACGGAGAGGCAACACATGGGTGCTCTAGCCAGCTGTCAGCAGCAACACGCAGACACGTGAGTGAGTGAGTCTTCACCTGACTTCAGCCCTAGCCTTCAGGTCTTCCAGCTGTGACCCCAGACACTGTGTTACAGACACAAGCCATCCTGCCCTGCCCTGTCTGCATTCCTGACCCACAGCACCATGAGTCATTATATAACATTATTTATGTTTTAAGTCACACAGTTTTGAGTTATTTGCTGTGCAGCAATAGATAAATAATTGTCCATTGGGCCAGTTGCCTGGCAATTGGAGTATTGTGATTAGGGGAGCAAATGTGTTGCTGAAGAAGAAGAGATGTGAAAAGTTGCTGGGTAGACAAGATGAATAGATACCATGGCCCACTACAATCATCCTAGGATAAGTTAATTTCCCATGAGTGTATAAATATACATGTATATGAACAATTGAAGCCAGAGTCATTATTATAAATAGCAAATGGAAAAGGATCTTAATTTTACTAATTCCATTTGCTACATCATGAGCAGTCTAGTATTATCCGAGAAACGTATGTCTTTTTTCTCTGATTAATTGCTTGGGCAATGATTCTCAATTCAGCAAAACCTAAAAACCAAAATTTCAGAAGTGTTACAAAGAGGTTTTGGGCACAAGTGGAAGTTTAGCTATGCAACTTAGAAGGCTGAGCTTGAAAGCTGGTTTAAGAAACAGGTTCTGGGGCTTCCCTGGTGGCGCAGTGGTTGAGAGTCCGTCTGCCGATGCAGGGGACACGGGTTCGTGCCCCGGTCCGGGAAGATCCCACATGCCATGGAGCGGCTGAGCCCGTGAGCCATGGCCGCTGAGCCTGCGCGTCTGGAACCTGTGCTCCGCAAAGGGAGAGGCCACAACAGTGAGAGGCCCGCGTACCGCAAAAAAAAAAAGGAAACAGGTTCTGCAGTGGTGTTTAATAGGAGACCACACGCAGGGGTGGGAGGATGACTTTCAAGAAAGAACACGTCTTTCGCGGCGCAGCCTCCCTCTACTTGCTCTGCTCTGAGCAATTCAGGAGCGTGTTCATTGGTCTCCTGCAGGTCACGATTAATTTGCATAACTGAAAACGGAACCCTAATTCCGCATTAGCAAAAGAAATTATACTCTGGAAGTTAGAAGAGTGTTTTTTCAGTTTTACCTTTTTTTTTTTTTTTTAAAGAGAGTCAACCAAAGTATATTCTCAAAGTTTATTGTATGTAATTATTTTTAATCCACTTCTGATAAAAATATTTCCTTATATAAACCCATTCTGAAAGCTTGAAACACAGGAGGGGGAAACCATGAATTAAGCAGTATCTGAAATGTGCTCTTTCTCACAGGAGGGAAAAAAGTTTACTCTGCAGTCGATTTAAATGACAGCCTCCAGAGAGGTCAGAGACTGGGCTTCAGGATTAGGGACTGAGATATGAAATTAAAATACCTGCCTCAAGGCTCATCTATAAAGAAACAAACAAAAACAGTAGACATTTCTCTGTTGTGTCTCTGAGAAAGGCAGGCTTTGGGGAAGAGGAAAAAGGTGAAGTTCGCTGACCCTCAGCTCTCCAGTTGGACAAGGGTCACAGAACTGAATGCGTCCTCAGGCTCCACTTCCTTTCAGAAAGTGACTGCCAGTGAAAGGGAACACATTTTGCCCTGTCCCTCCCTGAAGTTAAATTTCTCATCTAAATCCACATGGAAACAGAAGAGACTCAGTCCATTTCATAATTCAACCGGCTTGGATCATGCTTTCTGAACTTATAACGAGAGTGTCGAATTATGTGAATCTTGGAGAGGTTTTTCGTGTAAGTTCTAGATTTAAAAAAAATTGTGGTAACATTTACATAACATAAAATCTACCATTTTAACCATTTTAAGTCTACATTTCAGTGGCATTAATGCTGAACATTCACACTGTTGCATAACCATCACTACCATCCATCTCTATAAATTTCTTTTCAAACTGAAATTCTGTACTCATTAAATAAAAACTGCTCATCCCCCTTCCCCTCCAGTCCCTGGCAAGCACCAGTCTACTTTCTGTCTCTATGAATTTGACTACTCCAGGCATCTCGTGTAAGTGGAATCATACAATATTTGTCCTTTTGTTACTGGCTTATTTCACTTAGCATATCCAAGTTAAAGCATATGTTAGAATTGCCTTCTTTTTAAAGGCTGGATAATATCCAGAGGATGTATATACCACATTTGGTGAGGTTTTTTTAAGGGGAGGATTATCTTCTCCACTGATGATCTTCAGGATAGCCTTCCTAGTCTGTATCACCTTTTCAACATGAAACATTTGTTTAAAGATGATTTTTTTCTTCTATATTTTATCATCATATCTGGTGTAGGGGAGCAAAATTCGCCACCCCAAAATATGTCTCATTTTCATGAGAATTAATTTAGGCCGATTATTTTTATGACTCAAAAGCCGCAGGAAAAATCCTTGACTTTCCCCCTTCTTGCCTAAAAGAATGTAGATGGAGGCCCTGTTCCAGGAAGGGAACTATCACCATAGGTAACTATAGTATGAACTAGGTGTGTAGACAGGGAGGGACCTAGCACATTCTGTTTGTTAAAAACTCCTTTCGGGGCTTCCCTGGTGGCGCAGTGGTTGCGAGTCCTCCTGCCGATGCAGGGGACACGGGTTCGTGCCCCGGTCCAGGAAGATCCCACATGACGCGGAGCGGCTGGGCCTGTGAGCCCTGGCCACTGAGCCTGCGCGTCCGGAGCCTGTGCTCCGCAACGGGAGAGGCCAGAACAGTGAGAGGCCCGCGTACTGCAAAAAAACAAACACTAAAAAACAAACAAACAAACAAAAACCTCCTTTCAGTGACCCATTGTCTCTGCCTGGCTCAGCAAACATTTGTTTCCTAAACATTTGCTTTTTCATCTCCATGTAAATTGCTTTCCTCCCCTTTGAAGTCCTGAACATCTACCCCCAACATTCTCTTTTGCCTTTAGCTGAAGATGGTGTTTAAGGCGAGGGCTTCAGCCATTTTGGTAAATGACTCAGTTTTCCTGGGTTTCTGCCATATCTGTAGGTTATTAAATTTTTGTTTGATTTTCTCCTTTTGATTTGTCTCATGTCAATTTAATTCTTTGGCTAGTCAGAAAAACCTAGAAGGATAGAGGAAAATTTCTTTCTCCCCGATACTGGTTTTCTTTTCCTCCCTACCTCCCTTTTTTCCTTTGTCCCTTCCTGTGTTCCTCCCTCCCTCCCTTCCTTTCTTCCTTCCTTCCTTCCTCCCTCCCTCCCTTCCTTCCTCCCCCCACCCCCACCCCTCTCTCCTTTGCAATAGCAGGTGATACATACTGCTTGTATCATAACACTTACCTAAGGCGTTATGTAAATACTTACCTCTCCTAACAAATTGTCAGTTTCTTGGCGCAGGAACCAAATCCTACCTTATAGGAGGCCTGGAATAAACGCTCAGTAGAGGAAAGTTGAGTTTAACTGAGTGAAATGATACTCAAAGTAGACAGCTACATAATGATCTCATCTACAGATTTCTTAAAATCAGCTAAGCAAAACACTGACCCATGTGTCTATCCATGTTTTCATTTTCTATGGCTTCCATAACAAATTTCCACTGACTTAGTGGCTTAAAACAACAGGAATATTTTATCACATAGTTCTGTACTTCAGACCTTCAGTATGGGTATCACTGGACTAAAATCAAGGTGTCAGCAGGCTGTGTTCCTTTCTGGAGGGTCTGGTAGAGTATGTTTCCTTGCTCAATTCAGGTTTTGGGAGAATTCACTTCCATGTGGTTGTAGGACTGTGGGCTCAATGTCTCTGCTGGCTCAGCTGGGGGCTGACCTTAGCTCCAAGAGGCTTCTCTCCGGCCTTTGCACATGTATCTCACAGCCCTGTATCTCAGAACCAGCAAAGCAGCATGAAATCCTTCTCAGGTTGTCATCTCTCCTAGCCTTCTATTGTTGTGTCTTTCTCACTGAGTCTGGAAAGATTCTACACTTTTAAGGACTTGTGCCATTAGACTGGGCCCACCTGGATAACCCTCATCACATCTGCAAAGTCACTTTTGCCATGTAAGGTAACATACTCACATGTTCCAGGGATCATGGCATGGACGTCTTTGGGAGCCATTATTCTGTCTATCACGATCTGTAACTATTTACTCCAGATCTCCTTGTTCCTGATCTTATAATCTTTCTCTTTCTAAGATCTTTCCTAGCCAACCAAGTCATTCTTCACTCTCCATGGATTCATGTATATTCTAACCCCAAATTACTTTTTCTTCCATGCAATATGCATAACCAGTTGAACTGCCCAAAGCTCTGTGCATTGGGATGATTTTTACTTCCCACTATCTTTCAAGGCTTCCCTCAGATGGGGCTGTAGCGCAGCCGTGATTCATTTTCAGTGTGCACACACATACTGGGCTGAACCACTGTCATCCAGGCTCAGTCTTTTGCTTCCTCCACCAGCTGGTCATAAAGGATCCCACATGTGGCCACAGGTGTGAGCTGAAGAAGCAGTGCTGGTATGAGAGTAATGGATGACATGGGAATCTGGCTGTCTGCCTACATAGCTTGCTTGTATTCTATGGTCCTACCTGTGGTCAAAACTAGATGTAGCCCTTCTATTTTATAACATGTTGCTGCTGGCCCTGCCTTACTTTGTGGGCTGGATCATAGGATCCAAGAACTGCAGCCTGGACCTACTACAGAGTCCTTTCCTACTCTGGAGCCTACTCAGAGCTGGCAGCCTTTCATGTCACACACTGTGCTGGTTGGAACAGTATTCCTGGGTGGGGAACATTCTGTCTCCAGATTCTGAAGTTGCCTATAAAGTATTATATTTCCCTCTTCATGGTTGGAAGTGCAGGAAGCAATAGTTTTTCCTTTACTTTGGAGAGTATGTCCCAGCTTGCTTCAGACTACTGGGAACCTAAAAATTTTACTGATGTGGCCCTCCCTAGAATCTTCAAAGAATTTATCTCACAATCTCCGGAGTGTGTGTGTCTCACCAAGGCCTCCAGTGAACTAACTAGTCACTGTGCTCCTCTGGTCTGATTAATATAATGCCATCAACAGAGTAGAACAACATGAGGTTCTATGGGACATCCAGGTCTTTTCAGACTATACTTCATGAGAGAGTGAGAGAGTTCACATAGACCTGGGGAAAGACAGTGAACACATACTATTGTATATTCCAAATAAATGTGAAGCATTTAACCTTCTTTCCTGATCGTAAAGAATGTCTGACCCCATACAATGAACCTGAGACCATGCTAATCTGCTCTAGCTGTCACAGCAGCTGTAGTTGGGACTACCTCTTAGTTGAGCTTGCACTAGTCCACTGTCACCCTTCAATATCTGTCTGATTTCTGTAGGGGGAAGACTGGTAAATTAAATGGAGATATGATGACCATCACGTCTGCAAGGGGTAAAATATAAAGGTGGATGAGAAAGAGTTTATTGATTGGGGAGCCCTCTTCCAGAATACACCCTAAATAACCTAGAGAAGGCCCTAGGAAATTGTTCAAGGATGCTGATAGGATGACTCCTAGAAGGATGGTAAAAGAGATGGCCCAACCAAATGAAGTAAAAAGGTCAGAGATTGCTGTGGCAGGCAGAGGAAGGGGAAGTAAAAGGTTCAGAGAAGGGACCTTGTGGATATACTATGTAAAGCTGGAAAGCCCAATTATGTAATGACTTATCTATTGGTCTGGTGGCAGGAAGGGAGTAGAGGCAGATTTGGGGGTAAGGGAGTTGCATGTTGTCTTATGAGAGAAAGACATCTGCGTCTTCTTCAAGTAAGCAAGCATATTATCCCTCAGTATGCAGGAATGGAGGCACTTTCACAGGCTCAGAAGGTTAAGAGAAATCTGGAGAGTCAATATTTTGGGTGGCATCAACCAAGATGTCCGTATTCTGCATTTCTAAATCTCATTCTTTTCCAGCGAGGGCCACGACCTTGGCACCATATAATATCTTAGTTGGGAGTTTAAATTTCCTTGGAGTCAACTACAATGTCAAATAATTCCTGAGGCTGTTTCTCAGCTTTCTCAGCTCTCCCACTATAAGAGATGATACCTCTTTATATGCTACCAAGGAGGATCTCTCTGGCATTCACTCTTAGCTTAAAACTGTCAGTTCATCACTCTCGGCTTTTGAAAATCTTTTCCTAGATCATCAATTGAGTTACCAATAGCCATCCAGTTCCATTGTTCTTATTATTTCCCTCCATATTTCTCGAATACCTGATATACATGACCATCTAATGAATTCCTATCCACCCGTAAGTATATCATCCCAGTTCATCACTGGTTGAAAGTTTTAACAATTGCTTTGCTACCTAGTACCAGGGGCCAGCTGTTGCTCACTATCACCAGCAATGGGGTCCTCTTTGCCAAGTAGGTATGGGTGATTCAATTCCAAAATCTCAACTCAGTGTTTGATACCGAAAGCTTCTGCCGTTAGCACTCCCAGTGGCTGGGAATAGCACTTCATTCCTAAAGACTAGGTGGTGTATCACAGTGTCTATCAACTAATTTTAAATGCTTAATTCAAAACAGAATACCTTGATCTAACTTCAGAAAGAGATTATTTCAGGAAAAAACCTTCCCCTGGAAGGCTCATGTGAAATAAATGTAGATCATTGACCTTCATCTCATTGGAGAAGCAGAACACTTTGGTAGGCAAGTCATCAGTGAATGATGTTTGTTAGGTGCTTACCATGTTCTCAGTCATTCCATTCAGCATAAAGAGAGGGAAAAAAAATCTTACAGGTTTCTAAATATGTCTTCAAAGAAACACAAGTGATTTTTGGTCACAGTTGCCAATATTTAGATTGAAGTTTTTTTTTTACATATTTATTGGAGTATAGTTGCTCTACAACGTTGTGTTAGTTGCTGCTGTATAACAAAGTGAATCAGCTATACATATACATATTTCCCCATATCCCCTCCCTCTTGCGTATCCCTCCCACCCTCCTTATCCCATCCCTCCAGGTGGTCACAAAGCACGAGCTGATCTCCCTGTGTTACGTGGCTGCTTTGCACTAGCTATCTATTTTACATTTGGTAGTGTATATATGTCCATGCCACCTTCTCACTTCGTCTCAGCTTACCCTTCCCTCTCCCCATGTCCTCAAGTCCATTCTCTATGTCTGCTTCGTTATTCCTGTCCTACCCCTAAGTTCTTCAGAACCATTTTTTTTAGATTCCATATATATGTGTTAGCATACAGTATTTGTTTTTCTCTTTCTGACATACTTCACTCTGTATGACAGACTCTATGTCCATCCACCTCACTACAAATAACTCAATTTTGCTTCTTTTTATGGCTGAGTAATATTCCATTGTATATATGTGCCACATCTTCTTTATCCATTCATCTGTCGATGGACACTTAGGTTGCTTCCATGTCCTGGCTATTGTAAATAGAGCTGCAGTGAACATTGTGGTACATGACTCTTTTTGAATTATGGTTTTTTCAGGGTACATGCCCAGTAGTGGGATTGCTGGGTCATACGGTAGTTCTATTTTTAGTTTTTTAAGGAACCTCCATACTGTTTTCCATAGTGGCTGTATCAATTTACATTCCCACCAACAGTGCAAGAGGGTTCCCTTTCCTCCACACTCTCTCCGGCATTTATTGTTTCTAGATTTTTTGATGATGGCCATTCTGATCAGTGTGAGTTGATACCTCGTTGTAGTTTTGATTTGCATTTCTCTAATGATTAGTGATGTTGAGCATCCTTTCATGTGTTTGTTGGCAATCTGTATATCTTCTTTGGAGAAATGTCTCTTTAGTTCTTCTGCCCATTGTTGGATTGGGTTGTTTGTTTTTTTGATATTGAGCTGCATGAACTTCTTGTATATTTTGGAGATACATCTTGTGTCAGTTGCTTCATTTGCAAATATTTTCTCCCATTCTGAGGGTTGTATTTTTGTCTTGTTTTTGGTTTCCTTTGCTGTGCAAAAGCTTTTAAGTTTCATTAGATCCCATTTTTTTATTTCCATTTCACTAGGAGATGGGTCAAAAAGGATCTTGCTGTGATTTAGGTCATGAGTGTTCTTCCTATGTTTTACTCTAAGAGTTCAATAGTGTCTGGCCTTACATTTAGGTCTTTAATCCATTTTGAGTTTATTTTTATGTATAGTGTTAGGGAGTGTTCTAATTTTATTCTTTTACATGTAGCTGTCCAGTTTTCCCAGCACCACTTATTGAAGAGGCTGTCTTTTCTCCATTGCATATTCTTACCTCCTTTATCAAAAATAAGGTGACCATACGTTTGTGGGCTTACCTCTGGGGTTTCTATCCTGTTCCATTGATCTATATTTCTGTTTTTGTGCCAGTTCCATACTGTCTTGATTACAGTAGCATTGTAGTATATTCTGAAGTCCAGGAGCCTGATTCCTCCAGTTCCATTTTTCTTTCTCAAGATTGCTTTGGCTATTTGGGGTCTTTTGTGTTTCCATACAAATTGTGAAATTTTTTGTTCTAGTTCTGTGAAAAATGCCTTTGGTAGTTTGATAGGGATTGCATTGAATCTGTAGATTGCTTTGGGTAGTAGAGTCATTTTCACAATGTTGATTTCTCCAGTCCAAGTACATGGTATACCTCTCCATCTGTTTGTATCATCTTTAATTTCTTTCATCAGTGTCTTATAGTTTTGTGCATACAGGTCTTTTGTCTCCTTAGGTAGGTTTATCCCTAGGTATTTTATTCTTTTTGTTGCAATGGTAAATGGGAGGGTTTCCTTAATTTCTCTTGCAGATTTTTCATCATTAGTGTACAGGCATGCAAGAGATTTCTGTGCATTAATTTTGTATCCTGCTACTTTACCAAATTCATTGATTAGCTCTAGTCGTTTTCTGGTAGCATCTTTAGGATTCTCTGTGTATATTATCATGTCATCTGCAAACAGTGACAGGTTTACTTCTTCTTTTCCGATGTGGATTCCTTTTATTTCTTTTGCTTCTCTGATTACTGTGGCTAAAACTTCCAAAACTATGTTGAATAAGAGTGGTGAGAATGGGCAACTTTGTCTTGTTCCTGATCTTAGTGGAAATGCTTTCAGTTTTTCACCATTGAGAATGATATTGGCTGTGGGTTTGTCATATATGGCCTTTATTATGTTGAGGTAAGTTCCCTCTATGCCTACTTTCTGGAGGGTTTTTATCATAAATGGGTGTTGAATTTTGTCAAAAGCTTTTTCTGCATCTTTTGAGATGATCATATGGTTTTTATTCTTCAATTTGTTAATATGGTGTATCACATTGATTGATTTGCATATATTGAAGAATCTGTGCATTCCTGGGATAAACCCCACCTGATCTTGGTGTAGGATCCTATTAATGTGCTGCTGGATTGCGTTTGCTAGAATTTTGTTGAGGATTTTTGTATCTATGTTCATCAGTGATATTGGCCTGTAGTTTTCATTTTTTGTAACATCATTGTCTGGTTTTGGCATCAGGGTGATGGTGGCCTCTTAGAATGAGTTTGGGAGTGTTCCTCCCTCTGCTATATTTTGGAAGAGTTTGAGAAGGATAGGTGTTAGCTCTTCTCTAAATATCTGACAGAATTCACCTATGGAACCATCTGGTCCTGGGCTTTTGTTTGTTGGAAGATTTTTAATCACAGCTTCAATTTCAGTGCTTGTGATTGGTCTGTTCATATTTTCTATTTCTTCCTGATTCAGTCTTGGCAGGTTGTGCATTTCTAAGAATTTGTCCATTTCTTCCAGGTTGTCCATTTTATTGGCATAGAGTTTCTTGTAGTAATCTCTCATGATCTTTTGTATTTCTGCAGTGTCAGTTGTTAATTCTCCTTTTTCATTTCTAATTCTGTTGATTTGAGTCTTCTCCCATTTTTCACTGATGAGTCTGGCTAATGGTTTATCAATTTTGTTCGTCTTCTCAAAGAACCAGCTTTTCGTTTTATTGATCTTTGCTATCGTTTCCTTCATTCCTGTTTCATTTATTTCTGATCTGACCTTTATGATTTCTTTCCTTCTGCTAACTTTGGGAATTTTTTGTTCTTCTTTCTCTAATTGCTTTGGGTGTAAGTTTAGGTTATTTATTTGAAATTTTCCTTGTTTCTTGAGGTAGGATTGTATTGCTATAAACTTCCCTCTTTGCACTCCTTTTGCTGCATCCCATAGGTTTTGGGTTGTCATGTTTTCATTGTCATTTGTTTCTCGGTAGTTTTTGATTTCCTCTTTGATTTCTTCAGTGATCTCTTAGTTATTTAGTAGTGTATTGTTTAGCCTCCATGTGTTTGTATTTTTTACCGATTTTTTCCTGTAATTGATACTAGTCTCATAGCGCTGTGGTCGGAAAAGATACTTGATATGATTTCAATTTTCTTAAATTTACCAAGGGTTGGGTTGTGACCCAAGATATAATCTATCCTGGAGAATGTTCCATGAACACTTGTGAAGAACGTGTATTCTGCTGTTTTTGGATTGAATGTCCTATAAATATCAATTAAGACTATTTGTTTAATGTATCATTCAAAGCTTGTGTTTCCTTATTTATTTTCATTTTGGTTGATCTGTCCATTGGTGAAAGCGTGGTATTAAAGTCCCCTACTATTGTGTTACTGTCAATTTCCCCTTTTATGGCTGTTAGCATTTGCCTTGTGTATTGAGGTGCTCCTATGTTAGGTGCCTAAATATTTACAGTTGTTATATCTTCTTCTTGGATTGATCCCTTGATCATTATGTAGTGGCCTTCTTTGTCTCTTGTATTAGTCTTTATTTCAAAGTCTATTTTGTCTGATATGAGAATTGCTACTCCAGCTTTCTTTTGGTTTCCATTTCCATGGAATATCTTTTTCCACCTGCTCACTTTCAGTCTGTATGTGTCCCTAAGTCTGAAGTGGCTCTCTTGTAGACAGCATATATACGTGTCTTGTTTTTGTACCCATTCAGCCAGTTTATGTCTTTTGGTTGGCGCAGTTAATCTTAGATTGAGTTTTGAAGTAGTAATCCCACTGCTATTATTAAGGTTAAAGAATTTGTTTGGTTCATAAAGGGCACTGCTTAGCCTTGGCAACATTTTCAAATAACTTGAGGTTTATACTAGTAGGTACTCTTGGGCAAGCCAGAGATGTCAATCAAATGTGCACTGGCCAGCAGTGGGCCTTGGGAGAACATCTGGAACACCAGTCTCAATTCCTCCAGCTTCTTAGAAAACTAGGGATTGGGTATATGATTGAACTGCTTCCTAGGGACTTTCAAGGAGCCAGCTGTCAAGTCCAGGAACTCCTTCCTCTCTTTCCACTTATTTTATTGTTCTCTGTTGCATCCTGTTGTCACACCACCCCTCACCCTGAGGCACAGTGGCTTGCCTGACAACCTGGGATGGGAAAGGAGACAACATCCTCCAGGAATGCCTGCTGGCACCATGGCCACCCCAGGAGACAGTGGCCATCCAAGGAGGCTTGGGATTGCCTCTCTGTCCTAAGCATATTACAGTTTTCTACCAGGTGGATCTGCTCCAACTGGGAAAGGAGTTCTGGAGTCAGGAATATTCATTATCTACAAAATTGTCATTTGACATATTATTGTGTTAACCTGCTTGCTTTTGACCAAATGAATTTTGACCTATTGCTTTTAACTGAATAAGTTTCTCCTAAATAAGTTGAACCCATTTCCCCTTGGCTTTCCTATTGTCTAATTATAAGAAAACATAGAAATATAACTATTCAAGTCATCAAAAATAACTAAGTCATCAAAAAATATTGAATAAGACAAAGATCTCTCTTTCCCACTCCCACCCTCACCCACTTCGTTTCCAGTACTATCACTCAGAATATTCTTGATGCCTAGTAGATTAAGAAAATATGAAAATATCCAAATTCTAGCCTTAAAGTTATCACAAGTGGATGAATTGAGAAGAGAATGAAGAAAAAAATGACATCTGCTCTTTGATTACTTGTAATAACCTTTGAATAAAATGAGTTAATACATGTAAATACACTGAACTAGCATTTATTGAATGCCTACTACGTACTAGAAACTGTTCTACTTATTATTATTTTACATATTGCAGCTATGGTAACTGGCATATTATCATTTCCACTGTAAGCATATTAAAATATACCAAGTAATGGGCAGTGCTTGTTATTCAGTTAATTATAACATAATTGATTTAACTTACTTGGATGAAAATTTTATACTTCAGGTTGTTGCTGCCTAAATAGAATGACACTAAATTGTGTAAAAAATATGCCTAGAAAATTGATGACTTACATGTGCTTAGAAAGTATGTCAATGCCTAGCTACAACACCCATTTCTTAGGATTTTATAATTTTGTGAAAGGAATGCATTACTTACTGCCCCAGAAGTATTTGGGGTTTGAGGCTAACACCCATCTTCCAGAGGCTCTAAATTACAAAAAAATGCCACTTTTGTTAGAATAGCTGTGTGGGAGGGTCTGAAGGTGGAACCAAGAAACTGCAAAGACCCGTCTGAGATCTATCACCTATAAACCATGGGATAATGGTCATCTTACTTGAACTCTGAGTGAGCCTTAGTTTATTCATTTATGAAAGGGAGATAGAAATATTTACCTCAGTGTTATTATGAAGATAGAGTATGAAAACTGCATGTAAAGCACAAAGTAAATGGCAGATATCTTTACTATTATTGATGTTATTATTAGCTGGGATTCCCTGACGTGCCTGCAGGAATAAATTCTCTTCTAGTAAACTAGTCCCTCTCTGCATCTCTATTCCTCATCCATAAACTGTGAATAATAATGGTATCTACTCCAATGGCTCTTGTGAGGATTAAGTGAATTAATACATGTAAACCCTTTAGAATAGTGCTTGGCACATGGTAAGCCCTTTATTCAAGTTCATGTGCTTTCAATTTATACTAAATTTCTTTGACCAGATCTAAAGATATAAACTACTTTTCCTCCAAAGGGAATATTTGATTTAGTCAAAAGTATTATATCGTTTTTTTCCTCCTCGTTGACCACAGACTTCACCCTTTAAAAGGCCCTTCTTATTAACTGGAAGAAACAAAGTAAGCTGGTTTTGTGAAAAAGTGCCAGGCTTGGCTAGTAAGTAGTTGAGGGTGGATCAAATGTGGCCTTGGAGAAGTCACGCTCTGAGCTTCAGTTTTTTTCTTCTGACAGATGGGAATAACATCCCTGTTCAAACCACCTGAACATCTCCCTGTGTGATTTAAAGATCATATGGGATGAGGGAGACTCTTGCCTCCTATGATATTATTAGGGTTCACGAGTAACACTTGTCTTCTCCCAGTCCACATAATTGACTCTCAGGCTTCTTCCTTGACTACTGATTAGATGTAAATGAGGTGGTTATTTGGGGGTGCTCCTGGGGTCCACTAAGGTGATAACTCTGAAGGACAGTGTTCAAGCCATTGAAACTTAACATACAAAATACTTCAGAAAATACCATTGAAGGATGACTTAATATAGAAACATTGGACATTGAAGCTTAATGATGTGAAAAATTTTAGAAATAGTGTATGATATGGGCAGAATTATGTCTCTCTAAATTCATATGTTGATATGTTAACCACTAATACTTCAGAATGAGGTCATTAGGGTGGGCTTTAATCCACTATGTCCTTGTAAGAAGAGGAAATTTGAGCACAGACATGTGCAGAGGGAAGGCAACATGAAGACTCAGGGAGAAGATGGCCATTTACAAGCCAAAGAGTGCCAAGGATTGCTGGTAACACCAGAAGCTAGGAAGAGGCAAGGAAGGAGCTTCCCTTTAGGGTCTTCAGAGGGAGTATGACCCTGTTGACACTTTGATTTTGGACTTGTAGCATCCAGAACAGTGAGAGATTACATTTATGTTGTTTAAGCCACCCAGCTGTGGTGCTTTGCTATGGTAGCCCTAGGTAGACTATCATAGTGTCCCAGTAGCCTTCTAAGAAGCTCTAAGTCTGTGAAGCCTGAAGGTGGGAGTGGGGATTAAGGAAGAGACAGGGCCACTCTCCTCTTCTTCAGCCATTGCAACTCTGTTTATCAATACTAGATATTGAACTTCCAAGAAGAGTTTTGTTTCTACTAAAGAATTTTAGTAAAAAAGAAGTTTGGAAAGTACTGCTCTAGTGTAACAGACCCTGTCAATACTCCAGCCCAGGGATCCTTCGCTGTTTTCCTCTCCCAGGTTCTCTGGGCAATTTCACTCCCAACAACCTGAACCTGGATCTTTGGTTGAGGGCAGCCTTCAAACTGATTCCAGAGCTTTCTTTACCTGCACATAGAGAATTGGAACAGGGGAAGTATGCAGTCAGCAACTGACCTATGGGGGGGGGGTGGTATAAATACTCCAGCTCCCTCACCCCTGATCAGGACAGCTCTGAGGTGGGACCTGCACTGTCTTCACAGCTTCCCTGTTGGACTTGGCTTGACACCTCACCCTTCTTGGCCTTCTATCTTTTCTCTGCTTCTTTTCCTTCTTCCCTACAGATTTTCCTTGGGAAAACTTCCTAATAAACATAGGGTCTCTCAACCTTGGCACTATTAACATTTTGAACTAGATAATTCTTTGATGTGCAGCTGTCCTGTGCACTGTAGGATGTTTAGCAGCATCCTGGGCTTTATCCACTAGATGCCAGAAGCATATCTCCCCTTCTTCCCTCCTCCCTTCACAGTCATGACAATTTCAAAAATGTCTTAAAGCCAATGCCAAATATTTCCTGGGAGATGAAATCACCCATTCAAGAGCCACTGTTTAAATATTATAAATGTGGATCCCCAAGTTCTGAGAGTTTGCTAAAGTAGAAGAGCTGGGATTAGAAGCTAAACTCCCTGATTCCCAAGCCACTGGCTATTTATTTCTACTACACTTATGTTTCTCAAACTTGTCTGATCATAAAAATCACTGGTGTGTGTGTTTGAGGAGGGGGGCAAGACAATTGGTTTAAAATTCAGATTCCCAGGTTCCTCTCCTGAAGAATCTGATTCAGAAGACCTAGAGAGGGGCACCTGGGTTTGTAGGCATCAGCGATTCTTTTGATCAAGAATGACAGGGTTCTGGGAAGATCCCACATACTGCGGAGCGGCTGGGCCCGTGAGCCATGGCTGCTGATCCTGCGCGTCTGGAGCCTGTGCTCCACAACAGGAGAGGCCACAATAGTGAGAGGCCCACATACCGAGAAAAAAAAAAAAAAGAATAAAATATCTAGGAGTAAACCTATCTAAGGAGACAAAAGACCTATATGCAGAAAACTAAAAGACACTGATGAAAGAGTCTACAGGGGTGGGATAGGGAGGGTGGGAGGGAGGGAGATGCAAGAGGGAAGAGATATGGGAACATATGTATATGTATAACTGATTCACTTTGTTATAAAGCAGAAACTAACACACTATTGTAAAGCAATTATACTCCAATAAAGATGCTAGAAAAGTAAAAAGAATAAGGCTTATTTTAGGCTTATTTTCCCATGTCATTTAAGCTGTGCTATTATAAAATAATTTATATGTAACAATGTAGGTGACTATATATGATATAAATAAACACTCTTGTATTTATTACTTAGTGCAAAAAAAAAAGGAATGACTGGGAAACTGAAATACTGATTCTCAGATTGTAATGTGGAAAGGAATCTCTGTGTATATGGTATATGTGGGGGGGTGCATGTACAAAATATAAATATATATACAAAATATAAATTCCTAGGCTTCATACACTGAGATTTTGATGGTTTTAATAAACTTCCTAAGTTTTTCTGATATAGGTGGTCTGAAGCAATTGTTACAATACTTTCTATTAAATCGTTCAATTGTTAACACACACACACAGAGTGTCTTTAGATCTATCTCGAATGACATCCCTCAGTTGACATCATGATTCCCAGCAAATGCACTTATAATATACTGCTTCCCTTTAGTACTTATTAATAATTTGTGTAATATAGCCTTCCTCTCTAAAGTGCAAACTCCATGAACCCAGGGCCCCCCTTTACTTTCTATTTAGTTATATTCCTCAAGTAGGCAACATACCTCCCCCTGAGTGGGTGCCCAGTAAATATCTGTTGAGTGAACGACATTAGATGGTGGGGTAAGCAGAATATTTTTGGAGTCATTATTGTCCAAAAATATCCATATTCTAATCCCCAAGAATTTGAATATGTTCAATATGAATATGAAAGTGTTATGTTACCTGGCAAGGGAGAACTAAGTTTGCAGATGGAATTAAGATTGCTAATAAGCTGACCTTAAAATAAGGGAATTATACTGGATTATCTAGGTGGACTTAATGTAATCCCAAAGGTCCTTTAACATGCAAGAGGGAGGCAGATCCTATGATAAACCATAATGGAAAAGAATACATATATGTATAAAAAAGAATGTATATGTATATATATGTATATGTATATATATATGTATATATAT
>NW_020172731.1:7710180-7769388 GCF_003031525.2 Neophocaena asiaeorientalis asiaeorientalis | reverse complement strand
TATATATATATATAACTGAATCACTTTGCTGTACAGGATTAATTAAAACTACATTGTAAATCAACTATATTTCAATTAAAAAAAAAAGAGAGAGGCAGAAGAGGTCAGGGTCAGAGAGAAATTTGAAGATGCTACATTGCTTGATTTGAAGATGGAGGAAGGGACCACAAGCTGAAGAAAGCAAGCAGCCTCTAGAAGGAAGAAAAGCCAAGAAATGGATTCTCCCCTAGAGCCTCCAGGAAGGATACAGCCCTACAGATACCTGGATTTTAGCCCAGTGAAACCTATTTTGGACTTCCGACCTCTACAACTCTAAGAGAATACATTTGTGTTAAGCCACTACATTTGTGGTAACTTCTTATAGTAGCAACAGGAAACTAACATAGATGGTAATGGGAATGCTAAGTGCTGGTTGCATTTATTGAGCCTTTACCTTGCAGTACTTTATTTCTACCCTTCCTTATCAGTATGAAAAGGTATTATCCCATTTTGCAGATGAGACATCAGAGGATCAGAATGGTCAAGTAATGCCAAAGGGTTTCTATTAGCACACAGTGGGGTGGGGCTGCAGACCTCTCAAATCCACACTCTGATGTGCCAGTGCTGTTCAAAGTGGTGCCCAGACATTGTTACTGATCCATATTGAAAGAGTACAGACATTGAGACTGCATGTATAGAACATTTTATAGTAACTCTTTTTTGTATAATATTGAAAGGTAATTTTGTGTTTGTTAAATCTAGTAATAAAAATGGGGACTTATTTTAATTGTCTTTTTAATTTCATTTTTCAGCAATTTATTCTTACTGTACATATATTTTTTAATTGACTCACTCTGGATTGGAGGGAAAAAAAAAAAAAACTGGTTCCAAATCCTTGATGCTTTGATAAGCACTTCACTGACCACAATGCTAAGATTTGTAGTTGTTATGGGTCCTTGACTCTAGCTTTACTAGTCTCCCCCAAAGTGGTGAGGGTGGGGAGTCTGGCCTACAGCTGCTCAGGGCCTTCCTGGGGAGGGGTTGGGGTGTAGGGACAGCCTGGTCCTCAGAAGTGTCATCTTCCCTGAGGGCAAATCTTTCCCAGTTCTTCTTCCAGCCGTGCCGCAAAGCCTTACCATTTCTACCTTTTCTCTTTCCTTTCAGTAAAGGATTTTCAAAGTTTATTTTAACTTTTTCTTCTCTTTCTTTGGTCAATTTTTTATGAGAGTGCATGCCCCCCACATATTTCACATAGCCTGCATTTTTATGAATCCAAGAATAAATGCATTTTTGGCTAACAACTAAGAAGTATTTTGAGACTCATGGGGCTGTATTTTCATCTTTTGCAGAGCAAAATTTGAAGCAGATGCAGTTGCGTGCAGAACTCTTTAATTCTGCACCCCGTTTCAGAGGTCCTGCTGACAGTCCACATCCCTTGAGAAATATGTTAACACTTTAATGAAAACTGATCTGATATGAAGTATCTCAGTTTAGAGGGATGAGTCATCCAAAGAACAAGGAGCTGGGGTTTTGCTTGTTCCTTCAAACTGCTTTGGGTCAGTTGCCTTTTGACCTTTGCTTTGCTAAGGAGAGGGGCTTCTGCTGTGGAGATGTTTAGCAGGCAAGCAGAGGAGAGGATGGAGGGTGGTCAGAGTAGGGCCAAGGTTCAAAGCCCAATGAGACCACTGGGGGCAGATGAGAACTTGCCCAAACTAATCACTGCTGTTTCCCATCCCCCATCCCTCCACCCCACCACCACCCCAAGTTCCATGATGGAGCCAGACCAAGTCGAGGGGAGTTTGTGTGATTGAAAGAGAAAAAACCGGACTTCCCTGGTGGCGAAGTGGTTAATAATCCGCCTGCCAATGCAGGGGACACAGGTTCTAGCCCTGGTCCGGGAAGATCCCACATGCCGCGGAGCAACTAAGCCCGTGTGCCACAACTACTGAAGCCCACGCGCCTAGAGCCCGTGCTCCGCAACAAGAGAAGCCACCGCAATGTGAAGCCCACGCACCGCAATGAAGAGTAGCCCCTGCTAGCCGCAACTAGAGAAAGCCCGCGCGGAGCAACAAAGACCCAACGCAGCCAAAAATCAATAAATAAATTTTAAAAAAAAAAGAAAGAGAAAAAACCTACCAACCTATTCTACTCATGGAATCTTCCACTTTCAACAAATCTGGAAGCAACCACTGTCATCGTCTAGTTCAATTTTCTTATTCTACAGCTGTGCTCAAATGCTACACTTGGCTCTAACTTTGCTTTGTACAGTTATCACCTAAGTAGATGTCAAAAAGTTCCTTGAACGAGTGAATGAATGAGTGGAATTGAGATCAGCAAAGGTAAACATATTGTCCATGATGACAGATTTCAGAATATATCAGACTTATTTCCATACAGTCCAGCAGGCTTGCCGTCAATACCAGTACAGAACTAGAGTGCTCCTGGTGTGAATTCAGAGTTGGCACTGGTTTTCTCCCAGCTAGCTGAGGGTTAAAAAAATATCGCAGCTGGGTTTAACTGGCTCTAGAAGCAGGGATTCTATACATTTTAAGTCAAGAGGTCCTGGATCCCAACGGATGAAAAGTTTCTTATGGTTGGAAGGGCTAAGCCTGGGTGAACATTGTGCATTACCTTATTTCACCTTAGAAAAGTAGAAGCTAGGTTGTGGAGGGTTGGCCATGGTTAGAATGCTCCAAGGCAGAGGGTTCTTTCAACTCTGCTCTGATTGGAGCTAAGCAGGCATATTTACCATTTTCCCAATAAAATATAGAGTAAAGTTCAGCCCCACCCCCAAATCTTCCAAATGTTGCAGATTTAATTCACTATTAGGATCAAAATTAAGGAAATGTCAACAGCTTTCAGTAGCCAAAAACTCATCTTCCTTTTTCTGAAAAATCATTCAGAGTTTAGGAATAACTCCAGGGAGAATAAATGAAATGTAACTGGGATGTTGGCTTGTCGATATCTGACTGGGAAAAAGACTAGCCTGGAAAAGTGACCATGAGCTTTGCCTCATAGATGGGCAGCATGAACAATGAACAATGCCGTGATGCAGCGCAAGCCCGGCTGCTGTCAGAAGACTTGATGGGGCAGGTGATGTGCCTTCTCAGAGCTTTGTTTTCTTCATATGAAAATGATCATGACAATACTTCCCTCACAGAACTGTTGTGACAAGGTTTATTAGGAGAATAGATGTATATTAATAATAATGGCTAAAATTTTTCTAGCACTTACTATGTGCTAAGGCACTTTCTTGTTTGTTTGTTTGTTTGTTTTTTAGTCTAGCTTATCTCAGAATCACCTTTAGGAAAATTATTTATCCTTTATCCTCTTAGCTTTTATTCTTTATTGAGAATGACCTCTAGAAATTAGTAATTTTACCTACCTCAGAGAGTTGTTGCAAAGATTAAATAAGTCAATCTGTGAACATGCTTACTAAAGTATATGACCCGTGGTAAGTCCTCAATGAGTGTTAGGTATTCGGATCCTTTATATTATTCTGCCTAGTGGTAATTAACAATATAATATTGAGTTCCTATGAATATTACCTGAGTGAGGAAGGAGAAGAAGAGGACGATGGGACTTGCAGTGACTGAGCAAAGGGGGGGGAGGAAGGAAGGGAAGAAGAGTGAGGTCAAGACATTCATTCCCATCTTCTTCCCTGTGGGGTTCCTGTGGGCCGCCTGGCTGCAATCCTTGCTACGACCCTCTTCAGACAGCTTTCTCTCTGGGGCTCTGGTTAGGGCTTCCTCCCCTGGCCCATTCGGGCTTAAGGATGGTGAAAACTTCCCTCTGTAGCTAGCTGAGGGCACTGCACTATCACTTATAGTTTCCCTGTTTTCTGTCCACACTTTGGAAAATAGTCCCTTTATTACATTCTCCTTGAATTGTCCAAACAAGGCCTATACAGTCTTCCTGGGTACTGTCTCTCATGTTCATTCCATTCCTGTGCCAACACTCAATAGAGGTAGCAAATACTACTTCAGAGGAATAAATTCTATAATTCCCAAATTGGTCAACCTGATATGTTTCTTTTACACTTCTACATTCCTTGTACTCCCTTCCCATCTCATCTCACATGGGAGGGTTGTGACTTTGTTCAGATTTTTCTACACAGGGGCAGTGGAAGGACAAGGGTTAGAGGCCTTTGGAGCATGGGTAAGAGGGTCTTGGATGAATTTAGGTTAGATAGTTTAAGAATGAGGCCAGGACGGTGCTAATAGAGTGGAAGAAAGTCAAATAGAACAAAGGACTTGTGATCTGTATGAGGCTGAAGATCAAGCACTGGGGGAATGGAGAGAAAAGACAGCTGAAAATATAAGAAGTTCAGTTTAAGGAAGAGATAGTAGGTTCAGATTTCAGAGCTACAGCAGTTCCAAGAGATGACAAGAGCCACAGTGTGGTGGGATCAGGTGGGTTAAGTGGAGCATAGGTGACAGCCACTGTATTTGAGGAGGTCCAGGAAATGGAAGGCAAGGTGAAGGATGAGTTGCCCATGTGGTCACTGATATCACCGTGGATGAAGGCACAGGTTGGTGCTGAAAGGACAGTGAGCTGGGTGTTGAAGATGTCAGTGATCTCAGGGAGTGAACCAGGATGTTAGTAGGTGACAGCAGTAGGAGGGACAGCTCTGTGGCACACATCTCAAAGGAGGAGTAACTCAAGGGCAGTTCTTCCCATTTGTGAATTCCAATACCTCTAGGCCCTAAGGAAGATTTATGGGAGAATAAACAACCTCCTGTACATTTGACTCACAGCAGAAAACAGATGGCATACGCATTTTAGGCAAAACGTTTCAGCACAGAGGGAACCTAGGGTAAGAGATGAACGAGTCGCACTTGGGAAGGAAAGTGACCGTGACAAACGTGTTTATTTGAACGTTGACCCAAATCTCTAAAAGTCTCAAAAGTTTTCTCCCATAATTTTACCTTCCCAATAGAAATGTTTTCATACCCATTTTTTCAGCATTTGTGTAATATGTTCTTCCTTTAAATACTGTAGTTTTGCAAGAATTTTCTGGTTTAAAAATGATTCCGTTCTTTAACTGATAAATAAGTCCTGCAAAATTACACAATCCATTTCTCATAGTTGGAGTGAAAACTGAGATGATAAAAAGCAAGAGTAAGATCCAGGATATGAGATTAGTTTCCATGTAATTTACTGTAAAATATGATCTGCCATTTCATTTAGTGTTTTAACTCTAGAATCAATTTTAAACTTTTTGCAAAGGAAAGACTGAAAATAAGATGAATATTTAAACAATACAAATAAATTTCTTGAGGCCAACAAAGCTCTTCTTGGTTATTCTCTCAAGAATCATTCCCTTGTTGGTCTCCACCTGCTGAACTTTTGCCTCTGACAGAGAAGCCGAAACTTACTTTCTTAGACCACAGGACAGAAGCATCAGCCTTGCACTTGGGGAGGTTCAGGTTGATCCTGGTTCAGGTTGTGTGGTGAGTTGGCTATTTCCCCCATTATCCATTTTCTCTTCTTTTCCATTTCCCCTGGATTTGTTGCTGGACCCTGACCACCCAGAATAAAGACAGTATTTCCCAGCCTCGCTTGAAGCTACGTTTGACCACGTACCTAAATTTCAGCCCATTTGATGTATTTGAGGCTGTTGATAAACAAAGTTACTGTTCAGGTTGCTATCAGTTCCACAGAATCCCCCTTGATGGATAGGAGCACAGAGATTAGCATCTTTCTCTGCACACATCAGCTGTATTACATGGGAGCATTGCCTAACCTCTTGCTACCATCTGTAAAATGAGAATAATATATCCACCTCATGGGGTGATTCTGAGCACTGAAAAAAAAAATAATGATAATAAAAGACAGTATTTAATCAAGTGCTTTCCATGTGCCAGGATCTGGGTACACATATTCAGTACCAGAGATTTAATAAATGCCAACACAAGTCTCCCAGCATCCTACCCACACTGTGAAAGCTGTGATGCCCTGGACTGCCCAGTGCCGCCCACATGAGTCAACAGGCATCTTAGCCCTAGGGCTCTTCTCCAGAGGACACAGTTCTGAGCTCACGGGACTTTAGTCTCATGAGACAACCTGAGTGAAAACAACTCTTCTGTGTTGAAAATAGTTCCTTTCCTACCCTTGACCCTGATATATTGTAGTAAACCAAATAATGTGAGTCACCCGCAAGTGTCCTTGTCTCTCATGCAAAGGAAAGAGGGAAGAAAATATACCAGATATTCTCTGCAGTTTTGTCCAAGTCCTCCGAATATGTCTGGGCATGTCTGAATCCCAGGATGAACAGTATCCAGTTGAAACGTACTCACTTTCTCCCCCACCCCAAACCCTAGCAGCAACAACTGTGCACATCACTTTCCAAAAATGGAGGGTTGGGCTCCTAATATCTCTTCACATTTTACTGTGGTACAGTTGTCACCTTCTGGGGACAAAAGGGTCTCTGAACCCAGGAGCTCCTTTCTCCCCATGTGGGCAGGAATCAAAGAAAAATATTAGAGAACCACATCAAAAGACTAAGAGCTGCTGCCTTCTGCAGTGTGGGCCCAGGTAATTTAACTCTGTGGGTCAGACCCGATTTCATTATTGAGGAGCTGATAAAATGAGGTGGATGTGTCAATAATCATTACATAAGGGTTCATACTGCCAAAGAGCAGGTGACTTACATTCTGATCTCTTGGCATTGACCGGAGGCAATTCAGATCTTGGGGATAAGTTTGTCTCCACAAGACACCCCAAGCCTGGGGACCCTAATGCCAAGCCCTGGCCCAGTGACCCACAAAACCCAAAGCAGGGGGAGAGGTGCAGCTCCACGGCTGGCCTTTTCCTGCATCGCTGCCGCGGAGGGTGGCCGGCGGGACTGTGTGAATTGGAGCTGGCCCTGGCCTCTCAGTCTGTCTGGAACACCAGCCAAGGCGAGGTTTACTAAAGGAAGCCTGGGGTGCATGGCAGCCCGCGCGGTCACTTGCGGTGGTCAGGAGAAAGGGCTAAAGAGAGTCTTAATAATTTTGTGAGGAAGGAAATGAAGCTTCTATTAGAGGACATTCCCTGGTCAATCTTTTTTTTTTTTTTTTGCGGTACGCGGGCCTCTCACTGTTGTGGCCTCTCCCGTTGCGGAGCACAGGCTCCGGACGCGCAGGCTCAGCGGCCATGGCTCACGGACCCAGCTGCTCCGTGGCATGTGGGATCTTCCCGGACCAGGGCACGAACCCGCGTCCCCTGCATCGGCAGGCGGACTCTCAACCACTGCGCCACCAGGGAAGCCCGATTTTTTTTTTTTTAAAGGTGGAATTAGGGTTGGTGAGGATGAGACACCAAAGAAGAATGGAGAGGAGGACTAGTCTTCAAATATATATAAACATTTCTACTTTGAGACTCTTAGATATGGAGTTTAACTAAAAAACCATCTCTAGTTTTGCAGGGCTGGTCAGCATAAGACAATTAGGTGGTTGTCCTCGCCAGATACTTTGTAACCATAAAATAACAGCCTTAGAATTGTCCCCATTCCTTTGCTACTCAAAGTGTAGTTCATGGCCTGGCAGCCTTAGCAACAATTGGGAGCTTGTTAGGAATGCAGAATCCCAGACTCTGGCCCTTCCCCACTAAAAAGGATCTACATTTCAACAGGATTCCCAGGTGGTCTAATGCACAACAACATTTGAGAACCACTGGTCTAGAGATCATCCCACCTCATAGGTGTGGAAACTTGGGGCCCAGAAACAGTGAGGAATGTGACCTAGATGTCTTCCTTTGTGGTAAATCTGCAAAGATGACTTTATTTCCCTGAAACTGAACCTGGATTTTGAGCCCAGCTTTCTGTTCTATAGAAGAAATCTTATTTTTGCCCAGTCATGGTAGTTCTGGATTTTTTCAGTCTTGTTTGGGTAAACAGTTAACTAAGGATTGTCCTTCACTCTTTTCTCCTGACTTTCTGTGCAGGGGTGATCTTCAGTTCTGGAATTAGAGGGGCAGGGCTGCCAGGGACAATTGTGCCATTTGCCCATCCCAAGCTACCTGGAACCAGAGGCAGGTTGAAATGAGGCTGAAACTCCTTCCTCTGCTCGCTCTCCATGTTAGAGCCCTCCGTGGGGCAGTTTCTGCATGGAAGAAGAGGCATCTTTTACTAACTCACATGAAGCCTCCTGGACAGGACAGCTCAGCAGAGGCCCTGGGTCGGGGCTGCTTGGTCCAGGGTGGTCCCCAGTAGAGATCAGCATGTACAGAGAGAAACCTCATCTCACTGTCTGAACAGCCCTGCAAGGACTGACTGACTAATCAGAGACGCCGTGAGGGCTGTGCATTTTTATACACTCAGGGCCTGGAGAACTTATAGATATGAAAGAATGCAAGTTCCTCTTTGGATTTGACATTTCTTTACTTCTTAAGATACATAAATGTCTTCTTCAAGGGACCTTAATCAGTGTGAGTCTCAATCTCTTTGAGCAGACTGAAGAATTAGGAAATTTATAACTTGACCTTAGAGGGTAGAGATCATCTTCTTAAAGTTATGATGTCTACTACGTAGCAACTACCAGTAGGATAAGATACATCCCACCAGGGTCTCATGCCCCTGGACGGGTCATCTGAACCCTGGTTTGGTCTAGTTCAATCACAAGTAAGCTGAGAAAGTTAGCCCTAAATATTGTATGTGGTGGTATAGTAGTTTCCTTAGTGAAACTGGGAAGATTTGGAATTACATATAAAAATGTTTAAGGAACTCAAGCAATAATATTGATATTTTATATTAAGGTATACGAAAATATTTTATATTCCACGTGCTTATCATGTTTAGGAGAACTGGGCCTATTAGAGTAAAAGGTCAGCCTTATAACTGCAATTTGAAATTTATAATTGAGTAATTGATTTTAACTTTTTTTAAGTTGAAATCTTACTGTTCTATTTTCTCTTGGGAAGGTAGAAAATTGAATTGGAAATAAAGTGGAAAGCCCCCTAAGTAGAAATAAACATATTAAAATATAAACGTCATTTGAAATATTTGAATGTGTTTACCTTCATAAATAGAACCAAATATTAAGCAAAGATCTCCCAGACAGCAATTGTCTGAATAATATTTGCAAGACAAGCAAACTTTATTCACAAACTGCACTTAAAAGCTAAAGGTAGAACCAAGTTTTTAAATTTGAAACCTTAATAAATCAGTTGTTAATTTAAAAACAATAAAGCAAACCTCAGAATAGTGTTGCCTCTGCAAAACCACAGTTAGGGGCACGAAAAACAGAATTATCAATGAGCTGTCTTTCATTGCTAAGGTGTTTGGTTCTACTGGGGGTTGGGTCATGCACCCTGACCCCAGGAGACAATTCCCAAGAGAGTTCTCAGTGCTCTTCATGGTCAGGGTGGGGCGAGGAGGTGGAGTGAGATTTCCTACAGCTGCCCATTGCCCACATCCCCAGACACTTCATTCAGCCTTTCTTATTCTACCGCTCAGGCATCATGGTGGTCAGGAGCTTCTCTATGGAGCCGCATCTTCTCTGTGGACCAGCATCTCCTAAACTACATCTAGACAGCAAGGCCCAGGTCCCCTCTGCCCTGGTACCCTCCTTTCCTGGGTTTCTTTCCCTCACCTTCACTGCCAGGGTTTTAACTCAGGAGAGGGGAAGGTTCTCACCACCTTTCTCATGGAGCCACACAAACAGCTCACTCATTACCTCTCCTCCCCTCATTGGGAAACTTCTCCACCAAAAAGGCAGAAATCTAGCTCTTCATCTAGTCTCTTTCAGTCTATTGTTTTATGCTTTATACCCTCTTCTTCAGGTTCTGGGTAGTGACGGATCCAGGATGGCCACAACAATATGTTCATTTCACATGCTCGTCCCCATGTGATCTTCCCAGTCTCTCATCAAGAGGTGGAATCTAGGTGAGTTAGTGATGTACTCTGATAATAGAGTCCAATGACAGTGACACTGGATAACTTTCAAAGTAAGTCATAAAAGGTGATGCAAATTCTGCCTTGTTCATTGGAATATACATGTGCTTGGATTCCCAAGCTACTCTGAGGCCAGAAGCCAAGCCATGTGGGAAGTCCACATGTAGGTGCTCTGATCTTCAGTTCTTCCCATCTGTATTAGTTTTCTAGGGCTACTGTAACAAAGTACCACAGACTGGGTGGCTTAAGCAACAAACATTTATTTTCTCACAGTTCTTTAGGCTAGAATTCCAAGATCAAGGTGTCAGCAGGGTTGGTTTCTTCTGAGGGCTATAAGGGAATGATGTATCCTAGGCCTCTCTCCTTGGCTTGTAGATGGCTGTCTTCTCCCTGAGTCTTCACTCTGTACATGTCTGTGTTAAAATTTCCTATTCTCTCAAGGATAACAGCCCTACTGGATTAGGGCCCACCCTAGTGACCTTATTTTAACTTAATTACTTCTGTAAAGACTGTATCTCTAAATATAGCCATATTCTGAGGTACTAAGGATTAGAACTTCAACATATGAATTTGTGTGTGTGTGTGCGTGTGTGTCTCTATTTCTGGGCAGGCAGATTCTTAACCACTGTGCCACCAGGGAAGCCCACTGCTTCTTTTTCTTTCTTTTTTTTTTTTCCAGATTTTATTTTATTTTATTTTGATTACCAAAGCAAAGACATTGATAAAGCAAATACAACCTGCAATAATAAATACATCTGCAATAGGTGCTAAATATCATTAAATTATTATATAATGTAGACAGTAAACATGGTCCATTTTTGCTTCTTTCCAACAGAATACATTTGATCACATTTTTTTTTATACATCAGGTTCTTATTAGTCATCCATTTCATACACATCAGTGTATACATGTCAATCCCAATCTCCCAATTCATCACACCCCCCCCCCACTACTTTCCCCCCTTGGTGTCCATATATTTGTTCTCTACATCTGTGTCTCAATTTCTGCCCTGCAAACAGGTTCATCTGTACCATTTTTCTAGGTTCCACATATATGCGTTAATATACGATATTTGTTTTCCTCTTTCTGACTTACTTCAGTCTGTATGACAGTGTCTAGATCCATCCACGTCTCAACAAGTGACCCAATTTTGTTCCTTTTTATGGCTGAGTAATACAACATATGAATTTTGAGGACATAATTCAGTTCCTATTATAATTCATAGCAGGATCCATGAGCATAATAAAATAGTTATTTTATGCCATTAAGTTTAGGATGACTTATTATGCAGCAATAACAACCAGAACATGGGCCTTGGCATTCAAGGTAAGTTTTTAAATTTTAAAAAGTTTCTCTTTTCAAGTACCCTTTCAACACTTGTTGTTTGTTATAAGTTTAAAACATTAACTGAGAAACCCTGCTAACTCTTTTGTTCTAAGCTGCATCCATTCTCATTGAGTCAATGGAGCAATAGAGAAAAAAATATTAAAGAAAAATTTAGTTATTATCCCAAGAGAATATCTGGCAACACATTCACACATCAATTTCATGGAGCTTCTACTGTCAGCCAGATACTGCTAAGTGGTCATCAAAACATAAGTGACATAAGTGGTCCCTGCTCCAGGAAGCTTACTGTCCAGTGGAAAAGACAGACATTATTTAATTGCTAAATAAGTATCAAAGTACTGAGGAGTGGCATATGGTGTTATGAGAGTAAGTAATAGGGAACTGACCTAGTCCAGTGGTCAGGAAAGACTGACACTGTGGTGGGAGAGAACATGGCCCAAATGCAGGAGGAAAACAAGGAACTTGATAACCATCCAAAGCAGTCATCCACTGAAGGATATTTAGAGTGCAGGAGAGAAGCGAGAGGGTGAGGGTGACATGATAAAAGTGCATTCCATGTATTTGAAGTTACTTTCGTAGAATATGGAGAATAGTTTGGACAAGGGGAAAGTGGAATGGGCAAATCAGTTAAGTGGCTTTACTCAAGATGAGAGATAAAATCGTCAAGATGAAAGAATGATGTCTTTTCCTCTGGGGTGGTGGTAGTGATGGGGAAAAAATGGACAGATGAAAAAATATATTTCTAGGGGGCAAAATCAATAGGACTTGGTGATGGATTGGGTATTGTTGGTACAGCAAAGAGAGCTAGTCAAAAATGACTCCTGCCTTGCTACTTTCTTATCTGGGTGAATTGTGGTGCCATTCCTTAAGATAGAGGCCTCTGGACCAGGTTTGAGGAGGAGAGTCATCAGTTCAGTCTAGGACTACACTGCCCCACATGGTAGCCACTAGCCACAAATTTAATTTAATTTAAACAGAATTAAAATTTTAGCTCCTCCATTGTACTTGCCACATCTCAAGGGATCAACAGTCACGTGTGGCTAGTGGCTATCATATTGTACAGTGCAAATATAGAATATTTCCATCATCATAGAAAGTTCTAGTGGACAGTACTGGTTTAGAGACATTGAGTTTGAGATGTCTTTGAGACATCTAGAAGGAGCTGTAAAGTCAGCAGTCGATTATGTTGTTCTGGAGCTCAGAGGAGGGTTCTAGCTGTAAACCTATATTCCAACCACACATTTTACCAAATATTCATTGAGACCTTAATATGTTTTTTTCACTGCTGTGCCTCTGATACCTAGACTAGTATCTGCCAAAAAGTCTCACAGAGCTTACCCTCTCATAGGGATGAATAGATAATAAACAAATATAGACTTTTTTTCAGATGGTAACGTGCTAAGAAAAAAATCAAAGTAAGCAGGATAGGAGGTGAGAAGGGGTATGGGGCTATTTTAGCTCTGGTGGTCAGGGGAGTTCTCTCTTATAAGGAGACATTTTAACTAGACCTGGAAGAAGTGAGATATACTCAAGGCGGAAGGAGGGAGTGTGCCCATTGTGGGTATTTGAAGCCTTGGGCATGAGTGAGGTGTCCTAGGAGAGAGCATGGAGGGAGAGGTGAGCCCCTGCGCTTACCTGTTGGGGTAAGAAAGGCCAACCCTGCAGAGGAGACAGAGAAGAAGCAGGAGGAAAATCAGGAGAAGGTTGGGTCATGGAAGCTGAGGAAGGAGAATGTGCTGAGAGGGGAGGTGTGGCAGCACCTCTGATGCTCTGAGGCCTTTGGTATTGCTGCTTTGTTGGAGGTATGAATGAGTGAGTATGTGTGTGTGTGTGTGTGTGTGTGTGTGTGTGTGTGTGTGTGTGTGTATGAGCAGATTGGAGTAGGTTGAGGAGCCTGTAGTGGGTGAGGAAAGCAAGGCCCAAGTCCAGACAATTCTGGAAGAAACAGAGATATCAAAGTAGTGAAGGGATCTGCTGGGAATCTGGACAGAGTCCCGATCAGATATCTGCTCTACCCTTCACCTTCTGTCACTCCAACACAGCATCTATTCAAGTTGGAACACCAGCCAATAGGACTCAGGGGAGAGAAGGTTCTGGGTCCCTCTAGGTCACTCCTCTGAGTTAGAAAACAAAAGCAGTAAAGGCAAATGTGGAAATGTTGCCCAGAGGGGAGAGGAAGCAAGGACTAGGGGTCAGCTGAGATGCTGGATGTTTACCAATTCATTCAGTTATTTATTCAACAAACTACTGGTAGAGAGTATTGAACTGCATCCTTGGAACAAACAATAGTAATATTAGTACTTACTGGGCACTGCCACGTGCTAGGCTCTGTTCTGAACACTGTACACATATACTCATGAAAACTTCATAACAACCCTGTGAAGTGGATGTCGTCATTGACCCATTTTACAGATGAAAAGACTTAGGGGCAGAGCAATTATGCAAGGTCCCACACCAAGTGATGAAGCTGGGATTCAAACCCCACCAAGAAGAGGGTCCTGTAAGGAGGCATCAAAGGACAGGTACTATCCGCTCACTAGCTCAGCAAGCACTTACGGAGCACCTACTGTTGATAAGCGCTGGGGGGACAAGGATGAACTGAACCCAGTCCCTGCCCTCCTGAGGCTTACAGTATGGTGGGGGAAACTGATGCTTAAACAGGCACTAAAATATAGTGTGGTAAATTGTGGGAATTCCAAACCCAGCTCTTGGAGATCAGGCAAGGCTTTTCCAGAGAAGAGTGGAGAATAAATGGAATTCTGAAGGAGGCATGCAGTTGGCTTACCAGGCAGGCATAAAGGGAGAGGAGTAAAAGCCACATCCACAGGCTGACAGAGCAGCACAGCTGCGGCTGGAGAGGGAAGGAAGGTGGGAAAAGTCCAGAACCCAGATGTTCTTTAAGGAGATTAGACACTTGAAGTTCCAAGCCTGCCAGTAGCTAGAAGACCACTGAGGGTGACAGGAGGCCTGATTTATAGGTGGGGAAGTAGTGGCACCAGAGGAAGTAGTGAAGCACTAAAGACAGACCTTGGCGGGCTTCACAGTGACCAAGATTCTCTTCTTGACCAGCTCCAGGCAGGCTCCTCCAAGCCCTCTTCTCAACTAGGCCTCTGCCTTGGCCTAAAAGACTTGAACACACACTAACATAACTTCTAACAGCTCAAGGCCACACCCCCAGGATGACTCTTGCTGCCCTTAACGTGCCTGCCTGAGAAAACTCAAGAATTTACTCTTTGCTCCAGCCAGCACCAGGGATTGGCCCCTGACCACCCTTTCTTAGAGCATTTACTGGAAAGGGATTGCAATTGTGAACCCTTCCTCTGTCCCTCTGAGGTATACACGTATCTTCTACAACTCAGGAGTGTCTTTCTCAAGGACCTGAAAGCCATTTCTTACAATGTTATCATCAGGAAGGAAAGGGCCTCTGTCTCCCAGTCTTTGTGGGAGGACAGAATTCTAACTTTGATAACTGTCCGCTAACAGACACTGCTGGTCTAATCACATTTACACCAAGCAACCATCTGTGACCTTTCACTTCCCTGATTCTACTGAGCCCCTCGCTCACCTCCCCTCCCCACCCCCTCATTCTCCCTTTAAAATGCCCAGTCACTTCTGTACAAATTGAAGTTCAGTTCAGTTCACTCTGGACTCTTTTCCCTATTATGATAGTATATTACTGATTAAAATCTGTCCTTTTCACTTTAATTAGTGTCTGGCTTTGGTTATCTCTGACAACAGTTCAGCTCAAAACCAGATGAGAAAACACCAAACTCACCGGGCAGAATTATTTCAGCTTGTGTCTGGCCACGTACAGTGTAAGTACCTGTTCACACATTCCCTGAAGCCTGATGCACAGAGGGTCGAGCACACTGGGCCATTCAATCTCGTCTGACCTCCTGGGCCTGACATGGCCAGTTATACTCTCATGCAGAGCAAGACACCGCTGACTCACTGAAAACAGAGTGCGTTTATAAACAGGAAGCTGAGTGTGTGACCACAGACATTCAGCATCTGATAGCAATTGCTGAATGTGGCAAAAAAAAAAAAGAAAAGTTTGAATTAAAAAAAAAATCTATGCCACTAAATTAGAACTCTCTAGTTTGTGGAAATACAATCCTACTATTGATCATTTATTAAATACTTAAATACAGGGAGTTCTTATTTGCTCAGACCAAGCCAGTAAGTCAGGCAGCCTGCAAATATTGACTGAATCCCTTGGAGCGTGCGGTTTTCCCTTTTCTCATTCTCCTCTCTCTCCCAAGCACAGCAAAAAGGCTCCTTGATGAGGCTCTCGTGGTCCATACAGAAGGGATTTGTTTTCCCTTTGACTCTGACAGCCTGCACTGCAGGCTGGGGCTCTGTGATATTGTAAGCACAGTCTCCACCAGGAGGGCCCCCAGAAGGGATGCACAAATACTGGCACTTAAAACCTGCCGTGCAGTGACACCTACAAAGCATTGAGTGGCAGGTGCTGAAGTTGAAACGGAGACGTGCTGGAAGCCACCATAGGAGAGCCCAGAGGACTTGGGCTTTCCCTACTTTGAGCAGCAGGGGTTCCCTCTCGTTCATGGTGTGGGTTGGTTTCGAGCAAACTGACCCAAGAAGGTTGAATTCAGTGGCCAAGGAAAGAACCAGGTGATTATCCCAAAAAGGTCTTCCGGGAATTGGCACCATTGCCACATTTTTCCTCAGGGCAAAGGTACCTGAGTGATGTTTGGAATCTCCCCACTTCCTGTCTATGATATCATGCTCTGGATAATAATAGCACAGTACCTGGTACATGTGAAGTTATAGGGAGTAGCTAAGTGCTTTATGTGCACAGTTTTATTTAATCCTACAGTAACCTTGTGCCTGGTTTCAGAGTACAGCCATTTGTCTAATTTTACTGCTAAAGTTATTGTAAAATTAATATGTCCTTGGAAACGAAAATATGAGGGCTCTTTGGAGAAATGACTGAAACCAAATCTAGGACAGAAAATCTATAAGATGAGTCTGCAACATCTTTTCATATCAAAAAGCAAGCAAAGACCTCTGGGGCCATGACACAGAAATCCAGGAGCACCTTGAAGGTTTCCCACTAACAAGAGAGGGAATAATTTGAGCATCGATAAGAATACCTGAAACATATTAAAACACATCAAATATGTCTAAATTTACGGGTTCGTAATGAAAAACCCACATTTGTCACCTTTGTAGGTGCTAATAATAATAAGGGAAGCAACTCATTATTCTGAAAAGTGTAAAGTAAAAAACATCAAGCATTTACTTTGTCTTTCCTTTATTAATTGTTCTTCAGGTGACCGAATAATTGATAAAGGAAACTTTCTCTTTATAGAATTATTTCAGCCATCAAACAAAACAAGAGTGACAGAGTATCACCATCTTGCAAACCTCTAATTAAATGATGAATCTAGGTTGTGCTCCTCAATAGCCGCTAACACCATAAAGAGACAGGGAACCACGTGTTATGTGTCTCCTGGTGGAAGCACACCACGTTTGAACCTAAATCTGGTTAAGACTCCGGACTTAGCCACCAGCCTCAGGGAGAGACAATGTCATGACAAAGTAAGAGACTTTAGATGGAACCCTGAGGAACTTTTCCATCAAACGCATGGGTAAAAGAAGGGAAAATCCAAGAGGCACTAACAAACACCCCTGCCCCCAAAAATACAAAAACAGAGAAGTAGGAGAAAAAATCAGGAGAGCAATGCCATGAAAACCAGGAGAAGATAGCATTTTAGGAAGAAAGAAGAGATAAACAATGTAAAAGATTGCAGAGAGATTGGGAAAGAGCTGAAGAATGTCTAGTTGAAATTAGCAACAAGAAGGTCATTGGTGGTTTTGATGAGAAAGCTGTAGCAGAAAAGAGGGCATAGAAGTCAGTCAAATCACCAGTGAGCTGTTGAGTGCAATGGAGGTGAGGCAATGGAGAGAGACAGGTGAATATATATTTTTTTCTTTTTTTTTTTTTTTTTTGTCTGCCTTGGGTCTTCTTTGCCGCACGCATGCTTTCTCTAGTTGCGGTGAGCAGGGGCTACTCTTCATTGCGGTGCACGGGCTTCTCATTGCAGTGGCTTCTTTTGTTGCAGAGCATGGGCTCTAGGTGTGCGGGCTTCAGTATTTGCGGTGCATGATCTCAGTAGTTGAGGTGCACGGGCTCTAGGGCGTGCAGGCTTCAGTAGTTGTAGTACGCGGGCTCAGTAGTTGTGGCTTGAAGGCTCTAGAGCGCAGGCTCAGTAGTTGTGGCGCATGGGCTTAGTTGCTCTGTGGCATGTGGGATCTTCCCGGACCAGGGATCAAACCCATGTCACCTGCACTGGCAGGCAGATTCTTAACCACTGCGCCACCAGGGAAGTCCCAGACTTCCTCTTTTTATGAAGGTAATAGTCATACTGGATTAGGGCCTACCCTATCGAATTCATTTTAACTTGATTACCTCTGTAAAGACCCTATCTCCCAATAATATCATGTTCAGAGGTACTAGGGGTTAGGATTCAAACATATCTTTTTTGGGGGGGCGGGGAGGGGGGTGGGCACAATTCAACCCATAACAGAGACTATAATTATTTGGTTATAAATGTAATATACATTCACTGTTAAATTTTAAATAATACTAATGTGTCTAGAATAACAATAATAAGATTTTAATACTAGGTTAAAAGAAACAAGTGGGCTGTGAAGGATGAGAAAGAGAGTAGTAGCTATAGAGGAGGTGGGTCTTTGAAGGTCTTGTTTTAGTTCAGGATGGAAGAGCTTTGAGCATGTGGGAATACAGAGGGAAGGAGCAAGTAGAAAGGAAGAAGTTGAAGACTGGAGATATAGTGTGGTTTGGGGTGGGGTGGGGTGTGTGTGTGTGTGTGTGTTTTGTACAGAGGGCAGGGATCTTGGCTGAACCTAAAGAGAAATCTAGATCTGTCAGGTTGTGTGGGGTTGGCTGTCCCAGAAGCACATTTGCATGAGTTTATTTGCATGGAGAAGGGGGCTGCCAGCAGGAAGTCACATGCAGGTATGCTGGGAGTGGCCTGGGACTGGAAGACAGAAGAATGGACAATGAATAGGACAGTGTGAGAGCTGCTGGCTGCTCCCTAGCCTGGCCCTATTGAGAGAGGGGCTAGAAAGATAAGGTAAGCAGGCCAGTTTTAAGAGGCTTTGTCTTTTTTTTTTTTTTGGCGGTACGCAGGCCTCTCACTGTTGTGGCCTCTCCCATTGCGGAGCACAGGCTCTGGACGCGCAGGCTCAGTGGCCATGGCTCACGGGCCCAGTCGCCCCGCAGCATGTGGGATCTTCCCGGACCGGGGCACGAACCCGTGTCACCTGCATCAGCAGGCGGACTCTCAACCACTGCGCCACCAGGGAAGTCCGAGGCTTTGTCTTTTTAAGGAACCGCCATATGGTCCTCCATAGTGGCTGTATCAATTGACATTCCCACCAACAGTGCAAGAGGGTTCCCTTTTCTCCACACCCTCTCCAGCATTTCTTGTTTGTAGATTTTCTGATGATGCCCATTCTAACCAGTGTGAGGTGATACCTTATTGTAGTTTTGATTTTCATTTCTCTAATAATTAGTGATGTTGAGCATCTTTTCATGTGCCTCTTGGCCATCTGTATGTTTTCTTTGGAGAAATGTCTATTTAGGTCTTCCGCCCATTTTTTAATTGGGTTGTTTGTTTTTTTGATATTGAGCTGCATGAGCTGTTTGTATATTTTGGAGATAATCCTTTGTCCATTAATTCATTGCAAATATTTCTCCCATTCTGAGGGTTGCCTTTCCATCTTGTTTATGGTTTCCTTTGCTGTGCAAAAGATTTTAAGTTTCATTAGGTCCCATTTGTTTATTTTTGTTTTTATTTCCATTACTGTAGTAGGTATGGAGGTTCCTTAAAAAACTAAAAATAGAACTACCATATGACCCAGCAATCCCACTACAGGCACATACCCAGAGAAAACCATAATTCAAAAAGACACATGCACCCCAATGTTCATTGCAGCACTATTTACAATAGCCAGGTCATGGAAGCAACCTGAATGTCCATTGACAGACGAATGGATAAAGAAGATGTGGTACATACATAGAATGGAATATTACTCAGCCATAAAAAGGAATGAAATTGGGTCATTTGTAGAGACGTGGATGGACCTAGAGACTGTCATACAGAGTGAAGTAAAGAAAAACAAATGTCATAGGTTAATGCATATTTGTGGAATCTAGAAAAATGGTACAGACGAACTGGTTTGCAAAGCAGAAATAGAGAAACAGATGTAGAGAACAAATGTATGGACACCAAGGGGAAAGGGGGTGGTGGGATGAATTGGGAGATTGGGATGAACATATATACACTAATATGTATAAAATAGATAACTAATGAGAACCTGCTGTATAGCACAAGAAACTGTACTTCACTTTGCTGTACAGTAGAATCTAACATAACACTGTGAAACAACTATACTCCAATTTAAAAACAAAGAGGCTTTGTCATACTTTCTGAGGTTTAGGCATGACTAGGGCAATACCCAAGCCCAGGTGATGCAGAGTTGAGAAGGGGAACATTTCCCCATTTCTCCATGGAACCCAGCACAGCTTGGTCACAGTGAGGACTGAGGGGTTGGTCCCTTTCCATTGTCAAAGTTTAGAGAACAGTAGATCTAAGAAACAAGACTCTAGACAGAAACATTACTTCCATGGGGCTCAGGGTCCCCTGAGACAAGGGTGAGACAATAGCTCATGTGCTTTGAGGGGAGCAGAGAGGATGAGCAGGACAGGAGATACACCCCAGGAATTCATGGTGGAAATAACTGTGCAAGATTCAGTGGGGGAATGCAGACCCCCGCCCCCTCCACACATACACATATACAAACCAGTCACAAGTCCAGGTTGTCACCTGTGCTCATGACCAACCAGCTATAGACTGGAGGTTCCCATAACCCCTTCCTGGGGTTTGATTAATTTGCTAGAGTGGCCCCCAGAACCCAGAGAAAACTTTTACTTACTAGGTAACTAGTTTATTATCACAGGATATAACTCAGGAACAGCCAGATGGAAGAGATGCCTAGGGCAAGTATGGGGAAAGGGCTCTGAGCTTCCATGCTCTCTGGACACACCACTCTCCCCACATCTACATGTGTTCACCAGCCCAGAAGCTCTCTGAACCCCTTCCTTTTAGGTTTTTATGAAGGCTTCATTACATACTCATGGTTGATTGAATCACTGGCCACTGGGGGATTGATTCAATCTCCAGCCCCTCTCCCCACCCCAGAGGTCAGAGGGTGGGACTGAAAGTTCCAACCCTCCAATCACAAGGTGGGTTCTCCTGGTCACCTGTACCCAGCCTGAGGTGCTTTCCAAAATTCACCTCACTAACATAACAAAAGACACATTTATGCTCTCAATGTTTAAGAAATTCCAAGTGTTTTAGGAGCTCTATGCCAGAAACACTGACAAAGAGCAAATATATATTTCTTATTATAAATCACAATATCACAGTAGGCCAGTGAGCAAATAAACTGGTTTACTCATACAGTGAAATCCTATAGAAAGCTAAAATGAACAAACCAGATCTACAAATATCAACATGTATACATCTCAAAACATGTTGGTAAGGAAAGCAAGTTACGGGAGGAAATGTACCATATGATATCTAATATTTATATAAATATTTAAAGCGTACAAAAAATGGTGTATATCATTTAATGGGTATATCTATATAAGATAATAAAAGTTTAAATACACATACATGAAAAGGAACATACTAATTTCAGGGTAGCGTTTACCCCTGGGGAGAGAGGTAGAGGATGAGACGGGGTTGCTCTATCTGCACTTAATATTTTCCTTTTCAAAAAGAGAGAAAATTGATTCTGAGACAAATAAAGCAAAATGCTAACATCTTGTTAATATGGGAGGTCGGTACATGAGTATCTGTTAATATTTTCAGCACTTGGCTGTATATTTGAAATGTCATCATTTAACATTTAAAACTTAAAAGAAATAAGACAATATCCCTGTCTTATGCACAGAAAAAAGACTTTCAATTAATTACATTGTTTTAAATTCAGAGTGTGTAAATACCAGATATTACAATACTAATTTTACTATCATTTAGCTTATCATGTATCTCTCTCTATGTAGAGCTCTAATTATAACTATTCTCAGTACAGTCGCCTTATTTAACTGTAGACTTTGTATTTTCCTTAAGCAGGATCACTTCTATTTTTCTAAGTTTCTTCTAGTTTTCTAAGTTACAGCTATAGCAACTGACAAGGCCCACTGACTCTGTTTCCTTGTTTCAGTAAATGCAGCAGGGCCAGGCCCTGGTTTGCTTGCGGGGAATCACAGTCACATGTCTGAACAGTCACAAGCAACCATCCTGGAGACAGTGCAACCACAGGCTACAGGCCATCAAGGAGGCCCTGAACTTTCTACAGTTTTCTAAACAAGGGAGCAAGGCTGGGAACAGCCCCAACAATGCTGCCTGCATTCCTAATTTTATCTCCAGTTTTGAAAGAACTTTATTGTTTGACTTAAGAGCAGGGGTAAGAGATGATGGATTATAAGAATGGCCTGCAAGTTACAGGAGATGAACCTCTTTGTCCACATTGCTACGTGTGCTTATATAATCTCAATTGTGGTGTAAGGCCTACAATTAATATTATGTGCCGCCTTGCCACCTAAAACTGAGAGGGCCTTGACTGGCCTAACTGCATCCCTCCACCCACTCTGCTCCCTCAGATAGGGTCTCCTAGCCAAACAACCCTCCTTCTCCCAGGGATGAGGCACAGTGCCTGCTTACCCCTGAGTAGCAGGCTTCCTTCCCTTCCCTGCCAGTCTGCAGAATTATTCAAACAATGCCCTCACATACTCATGTAGAAATCAGGAGTTGCTTCACCCTCTTGTTACTTCAAAGCCTCCCCCCTGCCCCAAGCCAGCCTCTGCTTGTTCACTCTGTTCCCAGGTACAACTCCTGTCCAGCTCTGGTGGTGCAGTGTCTTCCTTCCCTGGACAATAAACTGCCATCAGTCTCATCTGACCAGTGCTGGGTGTCATGTGTTCTGCCATCCTCATAACCCTAGGGTAGAATCCCTCCCTCACCAACAGGTGAAGAGGAAGCGACTGAAATATTGATGGCTTTCACTTTTTTCCTCTTTAGACCAAACATTAGACTATTTGCATTTATCTCCAACCAATTTACTCTGGTCAGGAGGACAGGAGAGGAAAAAGGTGTATGCAAAACACGTTTCATGATCTATTTGTAGTTGAAAATTAAGACGTTACTGCTTTGAACTCTCTAGTCACAGGGAAAGTGAGGGCAAAGGGTGGCCTGACAAAGGGTAAAAAATCTCAGACAGAAGACAGGATTACCTGAAGATCCTAGAATGTTCAGAAGCTGAGTAATGATTACACAGAAAAGGTTTTATCACATGATATAAAGTTAGACAGTAGCAACTCAATACTATATAGTCAGCCCAACATATAAATGATGAAGAATTATTATGTCATGAACAATATCACATCATAACATCACTGCCATGGTGTCACTGATTGTCTGCCCTTTGGTACATATTTGGCCACAGGGACATCACTGAACATCATACCACAGGCCACACAATATGGCACATCATCCCTCAAGTTATTATCCTTGTATGATTTTTTTACAATCATAAAACAACTGAGTTAGAATGTTAATGTTGTTGGGATGTTTTGGAGTTAGAATCCTTGATATATATTACTTTTGAGTTCTTTTAGTGAATTCTTTTGTGGCCTTGGGCAATTGTACATTATGCTTCAAAAGTGCTTTCATGTTTATTTAATTTATTCTCATATCATAGATGAGTCTGGAGATTTATTCACCAAAAAAAAAAAAAAAATAGAAGTAGTAATGAAACCTAGGGAGGTTAAGTGATTTTTTTCCCTTGAGGTTACACAGATGTATAGATTTTTGACTTAAAAAGATTTTCTGATTCTTAAATCCAGTGTTCTTTCTACTACTGAGATTCTCTTAAGCTTTACCTCTTTACATTTCAGTTCCTCATAAGTTGATTAGACTAACAAATGTCTGAGAAAAATAGAATGTTGGAGCTTAAAGAGGCTTTAGAGATTACTTCAAGAATCAACATACACAAAAGAAGAAAGATATCAGTTTCCTTGGATAGGGACTGTGATTTTATTGAGGAATATTTGTAAAAGCACATTGTCGATTTCTTAATGTTCTACCTGGTCCACTCCAGTATGATTAAAAACATTCTGAAATTACACTTTGTTCCCCCTAATTTGCTTAAAATAGTTTATACACTGAAGCTCTAATTTGCAGTGTGTATTAAATAAGAACTAGAGAATGAAAAGCCTTTGTGGTTAAGAAAAGTTGGTAGACATTGTCCCTGCATTTGAGATAGGAAAACTAAAATAGGATGGAGTTTTACAAGCTGCTTAGCCTGATTCAACTGGCCAATGGGGCTTCATCCCTGTCCATGAAGTGCTGGAGACAGTATCACTGGAACATATTCCCATCTAAGACTTTTCCCCATATGTACTTCTTGGGGCACAAAGGGATACAAGATGTCCCTGGGTGTCCTTCCAAGATTAGAATGATAATACTTAACAACACTATACAATGCTAATTTAGAGCTTTTAGGAAATTATAATATCAGCCTTTCATTCGGACTTGTTGATGGCCGTCAGCTGCTCAGTAGGACAAGCTTAGAGGATGAGAAGGAGGATTAACTTCCTTGGCCTCTGTTCTATCTTCTAATTCTGTCACAAGGTTTGGCACCGTGACTATTTGTATTAAAGTGATTATAATCTGTTCTACAAGGACTTATATTTCTGATCAATACAGAATAATAGCAACTGGATTTACCCTCCCACTGAGAGAGTTGAAAAAATCTGAACAAAATATATAAAGCAATAGTGCTCAAGACATTGGACATCAGGCAGAGAAGGACAATGATCACTGGGAGATGGGAAATAAACAATATGAACTTAATGACTGCCCATAAACTTTTTCTACTGCATGGAAAATTTCCAGGCTGCAGCACAGGGAGGGAAAACATAGGCAGAACCCAACTGTTTTGCTGAATTGAGGAGACAGAGCTCAGGATCCAGGGAAACCAAGGAAAAAAGGGAGTTGCACAGAGACTTAACTCCAAATTGCTGAAAAGGGCCTCCTTTGAGTATTCAGTTGAGTATCAATCAGTGCATGTATGTGAAGAAACTACCCAGGACCAGGAAAAGAGCCACCTGAAAGGATTAGAAGGAATAGTCCTCAGACTTCACACAGGCCTGAGAAAAGTAGCTTCTTCCAACAGCCCTAGTGGAAAATCTCATAATTCAGGTAGAACTTAAAGAATTATGAAGAATTTTGCCTATTTGCAGGGAACTTTGCAGGGAAAAATTGATCCTAGTCTAAAGGCAGCTCTAGTTGAGCCCAGCAAAACATAAAAGTAAGACCTGAAGGATCAAATTATTTCCAAGTAACTTAATTGCATCCAGAACAAAGTTCAATAACATTTACAGGAATAAAAAATATCCAGGAGTCAATGTGGTAAAATTCACAACATCTAATATTCAATCAAATATTATTAGACATGCAAAGAAACAGGAAAATACAACCCATAATAAGGAGAAAAATCAATCATTCAAAACTGACCCAGAAATTACACATGATAAATCCAATCAATGAGGACATTAAAACAATTATGATTATGATTCGTATGTTCAAGAAACTGGAAAAAATACTAAACATGTTAAGTAGAGACACTGAAGATATTTAAAAGGACCTAAATTATAGAAAATCTAGTGATGAAAATTATAACGCCTTATACAAAAAATATACTAGATGGGATTACTAGCAGAATTGACATCGCAGAAGATTAATAGACTTGAAGACATAGGAAAAAAAAAAAGAAACAAACAAGCAAACAGATAGGAAATATGACTGAGCAAAATAAACAGAATTGTTGAACTGTGGGACATATTCAAGCAACCGTACATGTGTCATTAAAGTCGCCACATGAGTGCTGGTGAGACTGAAAAACTATTTGAAGAAATAATGGTCAATACTTTTCCAAATGTGATGAAAACTATAAACCATATATTTAGAAATCTCAAGTAGATGAAACATGAAGAAATCTATACCTAGGCACAACATAATCAAATTGTTTAAATCCACTGATAGAGAGAAAACCATAAAGGCAGCTAGAGAAAAAGACAAGTTACACAGAAACAAAGATAAGGATAACATCAGTTTTCTCTTTGGAAATGATGCGAACTAGAAGACAATGAAAGAACATCTTTTTTTCATTTTTAAAAGTTGAGATAAAGTTGATTTACAATATTATATAAGTTTCAGGTGTATCACATAATAATTCATGATTTTTAAAGATCATAGTCCATTTATAGTTATTATAAAATATTGGCTATATTCCCTGTGCTATACCATATATCCTTGTAGTTTATTTATTTTATACACAATAGTTTGTACCTCTTAATCCCCTACCCCTATCTTGCTCATCCCCCTTTCCCTCTCCCCACTGGTAACCACTAGTGAGTTTTCGATATCTATGACTCTGTTTCTTTTTTGTTATATTCACTAGTTTGTTTTATTTTTTAGATTCCACATGTGACAACATACAGTATTTATCTTTCTCTGTCTGACTTATTTCACTAAGCATAATACCCTCCAAGTCCATCCATGCTGTTTCAAATGGAAAAATTTCATTCTTTTTTATGGCTGAGTAGTATTACATTGTATAGATATACCACATCTTCTTTATCCATTCATCTTTTGATGGGCACTTAGGTTGCTTCCATATCATGGCTATTATAAATAATGCTACTGTGAACATTGTGGTGCATGTATCTTTTTGAGTTAGTGTTTTTATTTTCGTTGGATATATACCCAGGAGTGGAATTGCTGGGTCATATAGTAGTTCTATTTTCAGTTTTTGAGGAGCCTCCATACTGTTTGGAACAACATCTTTAAAGCACTGGGTTGGGGGTGGGTGGGAAATGCTATCAGCCTATGATTTATTTTTAGCCAGTGAAGATATCTCTCACAAATGAAGGCAAAAAAAAGACTTTACAGATATACAAAAGCTGAAAGAATTCATCACCAGCAGACCAATACTACAAGAAATTTGAAACAGTCTTCATGATACCAGATAGAAACCAAGATCTACATAAAGGAATGAAGAGCATCAGGATTGACTGCTACATGTATAAATATAAAAACTATTTTATTACTTAGATTTCATTATAAGATAACCTGCTTTTTAAAACAAAGATAATACTGTGCTCTGGAGACTTATTTTTGCTTTAAATAATAACAATGTATTGTGAGGTTTATAACATGTATGGAAATAAAATGCATAACAATCGTAGCACAAGGGCTAGAAGGAGAGAAACAAAAGTATAATTTTGTTAGGTTCTTATTAAATGTGAATGAGTATGATATCACTTGAAGTGATCATTTTTAGCTATAATCAGTAAAATAAAAGCCCTAGAGTAACTATAGCAAAGAATTATATCTAATAAGCCAACAAATGAGATAGGATTAAATTATTAAAAATATTCAATTCAAAAAAGGTAGAGAAAGAGAAGAAAGGAACAAGGAATAGATGGGACAAAGAGAAAACAAATAGCATGATGGTAGATTTAAACTCAACTATATCGATAATTACATTAATTGTAAATGGTCTAAACACTCCATTTAGAAAGTAGAGATTTGCCAGGTTGGATTAACAAGCAAGATCCATTGTATGCTGCCCACAAAAATCCAACTTAAAATATAAAGATATAAATTGGTTAAAAGTGAAAGTATTGAAAACGATATACCATGCTAACACAGATCCACAGAAAGTTGTAAAGACTGACTATATCAAAGTAGTAAAGAACATTACCAGGGATGAAGAGAGCCAGTGATAAAGGGGTCAATTTATCCAGAGGACATAACAACCCTAAACATTAATTGCCTCAAATAGTAGAGCTTCAAAATTCATGCACCCAATCTAGTCTACTCAAGGACAATCTAGGCAAGAAATTTGGGAGCCAGCTGAAAGTCCTGAGCAAACGGTTGGCTAGATGTTCATGCCAAATAACTACTTTCTGAATCCCATATTAAGCTTCCAGTGTGATATTTCCATCGTATCTAATACTTTACTATAACATTTATTATATTGTACCCTAATTAGTTGTTTAGCATTGTTTATGGATTTGTCTTTGCCACCAGATGGTGATCTTCTTATTGGTAGGGTCCCTTGTCTTACTTAACTTTGCATTTCTTGAATATAGCAGGATGCAAGACACACGGAACCAAATAAATGTTTGCGACATCAGTACGACAATAACATCCATTTATTCAGGCAAACTTTTCCAATAACACCTCATTTAAGGCTCATACCAGTTCTCCACAATAGAAAAGGTATGTGTTCTTCCCATTTTACAGATGAGGAAGCTGAGACAGAATAAATAGCTGCCCAAATTTTATTTAAATTTTGGGCTGCTGAGTTATTCATTCCTTTTTCTGCACTCTATTTTAATTATAATTTGGAGATGACTCAGTTTCCAAACATTAGGTTACTTGATGCAGCAGATGGTGCTTTTTTGTTTTGTTTTGTTTTTGTTTTTTGCGGTACGCGGGTCTCTCACTGCTGTGGCCTCTCCCGCTGCGAAGCACAGGCTCCGGATGCGCAGGCTCAGCGGTCATGGCACACGGGCCCAGCCGCTCAGCGGCATGTGGGATCTTCCCAGACCGGGGCACGAACCCGTGTCCCCTGCATCAGCAGGCGGACTCTCAACCACTGTGCCACCAGGGAAGCCCAGATGGTGCTTCTTATGTATAACTCCTTTCTTCCATATTTAGGTGTGTGAAGTCTGAATATGTCTCTAGGTAATGGAATTGTTGATTTTAGAATCACAAAATAAGGAGGCACACCATTAGTATAAGTTCTTGGTTCTAAAGACTATAGGTATTTAAATTTTTTTCTCACTATTCCATTGTGACCAAGCTTGAATCTCATGTTGCTCTATGTTATAGGCTTAATGCTTGTATCTCCCTAAAATTCATATGTTGGAACCCTAATCCCTAATGGGATGGTATTTGAGGATGGGACCTCTGGGAAGTAGTTAGGGTTAAATGAGGTCATGAGGGTAGGGTTCTGGTCTGGTGGAACTAGTGCTCTTCAGGGAACTTGCTCTCTCTGCCGTGTGAGGACACAGTGAGAAGGTGACCATCTGCAAGGCAAGAAGAGAGCTCTCACCAGTACTTGCCCATGCTGGCACCTTGATCTCAGAATTTCAGCCTCCATAACTGTGAGAAAATACATTTCATTTTTTTAAGCACCCAGTTTATGCTATTTTGTTATAGAGCCCAAGCTGACCGATACCCTTTAAATAATAGATTTTTTTGAATCCCTAAACTAGGAATGATTCTATGCCCCTACTATCAACTATAATGATTAGAGAATTATAATAGCATCTATAAAAGTTTAATCTACCTTATTGGGTCTAAACACTGTAAACAAAATATAAATTCTTTCCTCCCAAATGACCATGTATATTGTCCTTCTCAAAGATTCCATTCTGAGAGAAAATAACCTGATTCTTAATGTGGAGTTTAATCACTGAGGTTCTCTTATGGCCAGGAGTTAGGAAAACCACGTTCTTAATCTTTGATCCTATAATCTGCTTTGAAAGCAAGAATAATATCAGTGTGACTTCTGAATTCCAACTTGTGACTGTTTTCTCGATTTACTTAGATTCTCAAATTGCTGTGATGGTGATGAAAGACATGCCCCAGGAAGTACTGCTCTGGCATCAGTGGCAGTGGGGATATCTGTTGTGCTCTGAGTTTTAACTCCTGAAGGCTCCTCAAGTAAAAAGGTGCTGAGTTGCTGCAAAGGAAAGATTTTTCATCTTCACCCAGTAAGAGGCAGGTCTTGTGGCTTTTCTATCAAACACTTTTCAGAAGAAAAGTAGAGTTTCTTCATCATTATGGTAATATTCTCATAAGTCATACAGATGTGTCAAGTACAGGGGTTGTGGACATTTTGCTTTTTGGTTCTCAATAGAGAAAACTAATAATGAGAACAAAGACTGGAGACAGGAACTAGGCTAAAAGTAGAAAGAACTGCAAAGCAGCTCCCCCTCGCTCTGTAGTACCCCTTCCTGTTCCCCAAGCAAGCCCTCCTGCTGAACCCCCAGTACCCCCAGACCCAGATGGTAACTGACAACTAACGATCCATGGTCCTGACCACCCTGCCTCTACAATACCAATTAGTTTTGGGTCCCACCCCTGTAGGAAGCTGATCTCTATCTTCATAATTATCTGATTATCCTCATAGTAAACACATAAACCAGGGATTGCAAAAGGGAAGACAGAGAGATGTTTGAGACCAACTGACATGTTTGGTTTGACAATTGTATTATGACTAAACCTATTTATATTTTCTTTTAAAACATCTTTGCCCCTATTGTCCTATGCTCAGCCTGCTTTGGGCATTAAACTGACAGGCTTCGGTAGCAAATGGGAATTGTGATTGCTGAAGCTAATCGCTGCTAACGTGTAAAGTGATACATAAGCTTCCCTGAAATGGTTAAACCTTTTGCTAAGGGCTTCTAAAAAGCCATGCTAATTGGAAATCGTCTGTGGAGTAATGCTAAGACATTTCAGTGAGAGAGACACTCTCAGACCTGATGCAGGAGCGTGGAAGAAATAGCTCAGGTCAGATAATATTCAAGTTTATTAATGCACTTTCACATATGGCCAGTTGAATTTAGGTGGCTTTATTTGATCAATTCGAGAGTTAAATTGTTTCACATAATGAAGACATGAGCTAGTAGTTATGTTTTGATTTAATAAAGAAGTGAATATAGCCAGAGGGACTAACGGAGAAAGTACAATAAGAGGAAAATGAGAGCGTGGGAGTAGGGCACAGTCTGCCCTGGCTCAGCAAAAAAGTGAGTAGGAGAGGCCAGGCTCAGAGTGTGAAGAGTCTTTCATTCTACAAAGGTTTTCAGAGTACTTAAAGACAGAAATACATCTCTTCCTCTTCCTTCCTCTTTCTCTTCTTCTTTTTTAAAATTGGTCTGTGGTTTTAGAAAGTTTACATTGTAAACACTGTTACAAACTATTATGTAGAAAAAGAAACAGAACCCAGACAGATTGGTTCGTGTAAAAATGAGTTTTCTGCTATATTTTGTTGCGTCTGTATTGTTCCTGGCTTGGCAGAGCTGTGGACCTCCGAGGGAAGAAAGCTCTTCACGTTCCCATTCTGTTGTGCTCTTGCAAAAATCTTGGAAAGACAAGACTTGTCTGCTCTGCACACAAATGAGGCAGGTGACCCATTTGAAGTTTGTGGCGAATGCCTCCCAACTATGCCCCTGGTATTAAGTTATTATCAAAAACGGAACAAAACAAGAAGACTCTAATTCAACTTTTTCTTTCATTAGGCTGAAACTCCGATCATCACAAAGCAGATGGCTTAAAGTAATAGAGTAGGAGTAGGATTATTTTATAGCCTAATTTAAATTACTAATAAGCCAATTCCTACATCATGGAAGTCTCCATAGCATCACCATCCATTTTTGAGGGCTCTGGCCAATTAAACCGCCACAATGGTTTTAAAGAGAAAAAAAGAGACGCCAGATGTTGGAAATCAGAAGGAATAATGTTCAGACATGAGGACTGATGGTGTGTATAGTGAGTGAAATTAAATAGACCCAAGAGGCAGAGGACTTGGGCTCAAGTCCTGGCTTCATTTGCTACTTGCTTCCTCTGTGTGGACCTTGACTAATCCATTTAACTTCTCCAAGCCTCAGTTTCTTCACCTGCAAAAGCTAAATAATAAGTGTGACTACTTCATTAGGTTATTGTGAAGATTCCACATTATATACTTCAGTTTTTTTTAAAAATTAAGTTCTTTTGTCGTTGTGATGTCAGGATGAATAATACACACTAGTATCTTTATTAGACTTTAGTCTGCCTATCGTTTTTTAAGATGTCTACTTTAGATTGTCAGACATGAATAATTATGTTTAACATAATCTTCTTTTTGAAAAGAGAAAAGTAGACAAGTCACGTGATTATTCAAGTTGTCTTTAGTTTAATGAGCTCCTAGATGATTTGGGAGAAATAACTATCTGCTTCTTGCCTGTGCTCTGCATTCATTATTTCCAGGGCATCCCTTGTCCAAACTTGGGAAGAAGTCAGAGCCAATGGGGATTCTTTGTAAAGTTAATTGCATTCTTTATAGTTTAAGAGAGACAGCGTGTTATTAAGCAAGACACCTATGTCAACACCACAGCTGATAAAGATGCTGGTGGTAGATGAAATCTTGGTTCTCTCACCCTCTATGTATTTGATTTTTACAAGTCAAGTTGTTCTAAGCCCCAAATGGAGTCGGAATAAGATATAATTTTAACAGAAGTTTATTTTTTGTATTTCTAGTGTGTGATTCTCTGGTCAGCCCAAGTTATCTGTGTCCTAGAGAATGATTTGATTATTTCTGGGGGGGGGGGACTTATTATAAAAATAACGTGGGAAGCATGAACATGACATGCATTACATCTTTTAAGAGACTTACTTGAGTTTCATCAACATTTGCAAATGTGTTAGCATCTGACACTGAAAATAAGAATTTTCTAAAAAGACTTGAGGGTCAGATTTATGACAGAGAAAAGATTTCTCAAATCCTTTATCTCCCATTTCACATAGCAAGAATCATACCTGGAGCACACATCTCTACACTAAGGAATAAATAAGCTCTGGGACCAGACAAGTTTTCTGATGTGATGGCCAGCTCATGACGCTTGTTCACTGGGTAGAAGGAGGATTTGTTGTGCAGGAAGGAGAAAAAGTCTAGCCCAGGTGACTGTAGGAAGAAGGGAGGAAAGGAAAGGCAGGAGAGGAAAACTGGCAGACATGCTCATCCTGAATTCCTTTTTCTGGGCTTTAGTATCATTTTCCAATATGAACCTGCAAGAGGCTTCTGTGCAACGGACCCCATGCAACAAGGGACAGTGCAGCTGGGTTAAAAGGTCAGCATTTGGATGGAGGATCTAGATTGCACTCCTGGATCTTCCCTGATTCCTGTATGGCATGGACACCGAAAAGAAGGCTAGGGGGTGGAGATCCCATAGTATAGGAAGGAGAAGGACAATCTGGGCCAGGTTTCCAGGACATGAAGAGACTCAGAGAAATATGCCCTGCAAAAAATGAAGGGAGTCGAGTCAAGAAGAAGTGGACACAGGACTCTGACTAAACTGGGAAAGAATTCAGCAGCAACAGCACACCACATATCAGATCCTCCACAGCTGAGGCCACCTAGGATAGGGAGGACATCAGGTAGGTCTGAGACCCTTTTACTCAAGTGTTCTTCCTCTTATACAATAGATGCCGTCTTGGAGAAGGTCAAGTGAGAATAAATAAGAGCAATTATCCCCAAAGTCTAAACATTACCCAATGAGGCTATTTAAGCATGGCAGTAGGCAAAGGTTTCATGGGTTTGGACATTCAGTTATCTTTTTCCGTATACCCTAACCACCAAGCAGGGCAACCATCATGAGAAAGAGCACATCTAGAAATACATCTCTCTGTACATCTAAGTTGCCATGTGAGCAAATCTGCAAGCCCATTGCATAATGATTCCTAAGGAATACCACTTATTTGAAATATATCTATTGAAAGCTTCCTGTATGTCAAGCACTGTGTGAGGGACAATAGATTCAATGAAGAATCAGGTGTAGTGTAGTCCTTGCCTTTAAGAAGCTTGTGGTTTAGTGGATGAGTTGCCTCAGGGTATTATAATGTTCTGTTTACTTGTTACACTTCAAAAGTTGAGTAGCTTAAAGAAAAGAATCTTATTTCTTTCTCATATAATAGTCATGGTATATGTTCCGATCAGGAGAGCCACTATCCTCCATAATCACTCAGGGCCCAGGCTGCTGGCTTCTCTGCCATCTTCAACACGTGGATTCCAAAGTCACCTTGAGTGTCAAATGGGCTCAGAAGTGGAGCAAATCATGGTGATTCATGTTTGTTGGAGAGAACTTAGTCCTAGGGCCACACATGACCACAAAGGGGGCTGGGAATTTAGTCTAGTCATACATCTAGGTAGAGGGGGAGACTGGATTTTGGAGGATAACTAGATACCTTCTTCACAGTGCAAGCTTCATTGACAATGTAACAGATGCAGCAGAATGCCTTGATGAAGATTAAACTTACAGTTTTTGTTTTGAACTGTAGAAAGTGAGGTTCAGAGGATCTTCAAGCAGCATTGAGAGAATGACTCAAGGTATTTCTTCTTGCATCTCTAGCCACAAAGATCAGGTTGCAAACAGATCTATTGTATTTGCAGGCGAGAACCCCCTTGAGGGTAGTCACATTCTATTGTCCGAAAAGAATGAAAGAATGACCTTTTAGAGTTCAGAAATAGAAATGTCCAGGTTTGTATTGGGGTCATCGCACCCCCAGAAACAACCTGAATTTTTGTATTTTGCCCCAGCAGTGAGGCAATCAAATCAAGCTCTCGTCCTTCAAAGCATTTAGGATGAGGAATTTGTGTTTTAGATCATAACAGAGGAGGGATCAGGGCTCTGAGGAAGGAGAAGGAACAGGAAGCTTGCTGAGTGTTCACTGTGAGACCTGGTCTTGCGATCCTTCAGTGGCTCTAGTGGGCCCAGATCCTGTGGACTGAGGAAAGGGCTCAGCGAGCAGGCATCACATGGTATCTATGAAGTGACTGGACCAGACTGTGTTTCAGGAGGTCTCGGCCAACAGGCTGCTGATCTATAGTTGAATGCAGGCTTTCTCATTTCTGAAGTTCAGAGATCCTGTCCATTAGTGTCTTTGGAGATAACATCCATGGATTTCTCAGCCATTGTGAAACAGAGCTCCTCAGCAAGACCCCTATACACCCATAATCCTAGGCTGTGTATTGAGGTGTGGGGAAGAGATGCTTTTTCAGAATGGCTGCACTTCCTACTCCATGGGTGAAGAGCTGAGTGAACGATTCCATGTACATCTAGTTGCCCGAGTGGAAAAGCTAATAGCAAATCTTGACTACACATTCTTCTTCATCCCCTACATCCATTCTCTCACCAAATTCTGACAATTTTACATCCTAAGTATATCTTGACTCCCCTCACTTCTTTCCAACTTTGCTGCCACCACCTAAGCTTAAATCACCATCATCCCTCTCACCTACACTACCTCCCCTGGGCTCCCTGAATTGACTATTCCCTGCTCTTCCCTACAACACAACCTGCTCTCCACTGTATGCAGAGAGTAAGGTTTTGAATGGAATTTTTTTCTGCTTAAATGCTTTACTGTCATCCCATAACTCTCTGAATTGAGCTAAAAACCCTTAGTGTTCCTCATGAAACTTGGCCCAACCATTTTTTCCTTCAGCCTCATCACAGACCATATCCCTCCTTGTTCCCAGCCTCCTCCCCTCTCCCACCAATCACACTGAGCTTCTTCTAGTTCTTGGAACAACTAACCCTACTGCTTCCACCTCGAGGAGTGTTGTGCCTGGGGTACTCCTCACCACCTGCTTTGGCACAGTTAACTCCCACTTATCCTCCAGTTCTCAGATGTATCAGGTGACTCCAACTCCTCCCAAGGCTGGATCAGGTGCTGCCCCCCTACTATGTGGCATGATAAACCTTTTCTTCACAGCACCGAGCCCAGTGGTAATTTTATACCTAGTCACATAACTATTCAAATGACACCCATATTCTGCTCTAGACTATAAGACCTACGAGGCTAGGAACTATGTAATTTTCCTTTTTTTTTGGTTCTCACCATTTGCATTCTGGAACATTATATTTTGTTCACATTTTATCTCCCATGCCTGACACACGGTAGGTGCTCAATAAATTCTTGTTCAATGAAAGCACAAGCAAACACACTGTAATAACAGCAATGACAGCCACCAAAGCACATGCTTCAAAGTTTTCAAAGCCTTTTCACACACATTATCTCGCTTGACAAGCAAGCGAGACAGGAAGAGAGGGAGTTAGGTTGCATTCTCAGGACGCTGCTCCAATGACCTTAAATAGAATCTGCTATCAGAAGGACAATACTTGAACAAGAATTTGGGGCTAGGTTACAGTGTGGAATTTGATGAATGGGGCCTGTGAGATGCTTCCTGTGACACTTGCCCTTGGGAATGGGTTTTATAAATATGTAATACATATACATTCTTATGAACTCTGCACAAAATAGGAGTTAAGATGGAAAATGGCTGGAAAAGTGCCAAAGGGGACATACGTGGGAAGTTTGTAAAGAGGCAATAGTCAGAAAAGAATAAAATAAAGCTGAAGTAAGCTAATGGGTGGATAGGGAGGAAATAGTATTCACCAGTAAAAGAGATAACATAATGGCTAGAGAGAAAACAGGAAAGATACTATTGAAGAAAAATTACCAAGAAAAAATGTAAACTGCAGAAGGCCAAAGAAGTCATTTTAAAGAAGGGGGCTAAGAGATCAAGGACAATGACTATACCTTCTACATCACCATTCTTCTGAGTAGAGGTTGATTCCTGGATGTACTTAGGTATCTAGTTGAAAAGCGAAAACACAGTATTCAGATACATTCCCTTGTCTTATTTCATCTTGGTATCTATCATTATCATTAAGGAAGCATGAACATGGAAAATCACTTAGGGAAAGTAAAGGGAGAGAGTCTAAGGTGGAAAGGAATTAGGTTATAGGATCCCTCAACCTTCCTTTCTCAGTAACAGCTGGTCACTGGCAATGTTAACCTTCTCTTCACTCTCTGCTCAACTTTGTGCCCTGGATTCTACAACCTCTGTATCTCTGGAGCCCATTGAGAGAGGTAGAGATAGAGGAGGGATAAAGACAGAAACAGAGATTGATTGACTATTTGAATGGTAGATCTGAGTTCCATACTCCCCATTTGGAGAAAACTAATTCTTTCCTGTCCCTGCTATTCATTTCATTATTGTCCTCACTTTCTTAACTCTATATTCCTACATTCACCATCTGCTGCATCTCACTTCTCATTCACTCGTGAACCTTCTCATTCCACCAAAATTGTTCTTCGTCACTCCAAATACTTTGCTTGGAGTCTTCTAATGCACCTTGCGCTTTTGGCATGCATTATCATTATTTGTGCATAGACTTTATCTATTGTGTGTATAATAGATTATAGGTATCCCAAGGCACAGAGGCTTATCTATGGGGATTTATTATGTTCATTTCTAACTCTCCAAGGCACTGCTCAATACTATGTATATAGTAGGGTGTCAAATATTTATTGACCTGAATTGCTAAAATCACATTACCTTTAACTATTTAGAGGCATTTGCCTCCTGTTTTTTCTTCCTCCTCAAATATGTCACAAGAAGGAAAAACTTCCTTTATTTGGTATAATCTCCTACGGATTTTATAAAAATTCAAAACACATTCAGTGTCCAATCCATGAACTCATCAACTTAGCATGAATCCAAGTACTTAGAGAAGACTGGAAAAAGGAAACAAGCCAAAATAGAATATACTTGTTTTTCTGTTTGATTTTTTTAAATTTGATTTTCATGGAATATTTCTAAGTAATATATATATATACATACACACACGTATTTAAAATTTTTAATTAATTTTTAGTTAATGAGGTATACTTCATTGAAAAACCTTAGGCAAGGACAGCTTTTGAAAGTGACATTGTGACTCTCTAACACCAAGACCTAATCCCTACTGTCTGTAATGGAGATGGAGAAGATAAACTCCTTCAGTTTTGAAATCATGATGCCATAGCTTTGGGTCTTGCTGTTGGCCCTTGATAGATTCCACCAGATGCCGTTAGCTGACTAGAGAGGTACACATTGGCAAGGTGCATACATATGTACAATCCAGGACCCGACTTGGGCTCCTATCTCCTCATTACTGGAACCCAGAAAGGGACGTTTGAGATCTAGCCTTGTCTCGGATCAGTTAGGCCCTTAGCTCTTGGCAGTTCACTTCATCTGCAAGGAGAAAATAGAGGAGGCTGTGGAGGCCACCAGGGCTCAGCTTGTAGGTGCTATCACTCACCAGTTAGTCAATCAGCAAGCCAACAAACCTCTATTAAGCACCTACTGTGTGTGCTGCATGTATGGTGCTACTGTAGGCAGTGGAGATACAGGGGTGAGCCCAACAGCCCAGGTCTCCTCAGACACCCCTAGGCTCAACCCTGGCTTCTGAGCAGGGGTCTCCCTCCTCCCTTCCTCCCACCTCATCCCAGGTCACAGAGACTGCCTGGCGCTTTCCCTCCCTCTTCCCTCCCACTCACCCCAGGCCAGGTGTGTTCTATCAGCCTGAAGTACAGCTTCGTTTTAAAGCTGAAGTAATGATGACCCTAGGATTATCAAATGTACAAAAAAATGCACTGTTGGGATGTAGGAGCTTGCCAAAATGTGGGTGTTTTATAGATTCTGGAATGAAGAAAGGAGGAAGAGAGATGGGAGGATGATTTATCATTTGTTTTGACAAAGAAAATTAAAATGAAGAAGCTCACCCAGGTCCACTGTTTTTTTCCATTTCTTGGGTGAAAGTGATTAAAAGTTTGATGGATAGAAAGAACCCAGATTGGTTTGTGCTCACTCATTCCTTCAGCACATTTTTATGTGTCCAGCCCCCTGTCAGGCCTTAGAGATACAACTGTCAACAAGACAGCCTGTTAAGACGCCAAAATTCTGACCTACTTCTTGGCAAATGAATCTCGTGGTCCTGAGAAGACATTTCACCTTTCTTGGTCTCTTGTCCACATCTCTAAAATGAGACTGAGACCAGAGGGTGGCCACCACTCTCTAGCTTTCTTCTAGTTCTGTCATCCAGGCCTTCTAAGAGCAGGGACAAACTCTCATCATGGGAATTGAGGTCCTGGTGCCCACTACCGCTCAAGGAAGTGCTGGGAGGCTGCCCCTGGGGCCATTTTCCTCCAGACGAGACTCCTGAGGATCAAGGGGAGAGGCAATGGTCTTCGAACAGGAGCTCCACATTCAGCTCACTCCTCTGGCTGCCTCTGCTGAGTCCAGCCTCCGGCCCCTCAGCACATGGGTGTTTTGTGCTGACTCTCACGTGGCTGTCAACACAGCGATCGCATTCTGCTGCGCTGTGCATGCTTCAGGCTTGGCAGCCAGTTAAAACCCAGTTCTGAAACTAGAGGGAAAGGGAAGGGCAGTGTTTGATGCAAACCATGGGCAGGAAGAGCTCCTGGTGCTAGAGGAGTCCAGGCTTGCTGCAGAAGCTTCTCCTCCCTCAGCCGATTATGGCTCCAGCAGGCCAGCCTGGCCGACCATGTACATCCTGTGTCCTTCAGGTAGACAGCCGGCCGGGCACCTGGAACATCCTGCCATTTGGCCATGCCAAACTTACTTGTGCCCGTAAGAAGTGTTTTTAGTACCCCTGCACGTCAGTAGGGAGAAACCAAACTCCCAAATCCAGGATCTTTTTTGTGCTCTTGGCTGTCTGGTGAAGCCTACTGACTCCTTCTCAGAAGAATATTTTTAAATGCAAAAAATTAAAATACACACATAAAAGACACCAATTATACTGAAATTCAATTATCAAAATATTGACTTGTGATAAAGTCATATATGTGCTTCTTTATTAATATATAAAAATGTTCTGCTATAATTTTGAAGTAATGATGATATATTGACTCTCTCTGCAATCACTAGGATATGATATAAAAGTAACTGTGATCTCTATTGCTGACAAAATTCCAGGTACTGCTAACACTACTGTTTGCTGACTACTGTTTTAGTTATCTGTTGCTGCATAATACAACTCAGCAATTTTCCAATACCAAATGTCATTGCACTCTGTTTCTGAGGGTCAGGAATCCAAGAGGAGATTCTGGATGTTTCTACTCAGAGTCTCCCATGAGGCTGCAGTCAAGCTGTGGGCTTGGGCTGTATCATCTGAAGGCTGGAAAATCCACCTCCAAGCTCACTTGTATGGCCGATGGCCAGTGTCAGTTCCTTGATGGCTCTTGGCTGGGTGCCTTATTTCCTTGTCACCTGTTCTCAAGTCATGGCAGCCGGTTTCCCTCACAGTGAGTGATGGAGAAAGAGCGAGAGCCCGAGATAAAGTTGCTCTTATAACCTAATCTCGGAAGTAGCATGCTATCGCTTCTGCATCCTATTGGTCACACAGACCAACCCTGACACATGTGGGAGGGAACGGCACAAGCGTGTGAACACTGGGAGTGAGGTCCTGGGGGCCATCTGAAAGGCTGGTTACCACAGTGATGCTCATAATGGAAGGACAAGCTAGATGTAAGTTAAAGCTTAGTAAAAATAGAGATGTAAATTTTTCTCATCCAAGTTCCTACACCCTGAATTCCATGCACAGGTTAACAACTTCAGGTTGTTCAGGTTAACAACTGACTTCAGGTTAACAACTCCTGAGAGACTGAGAGCATCTTTGTGTCCCGACAATTTCTGAGTTTAAAGGAAAGTGCTGTGGGATAATCAAAATCGCAGACCACCCTCTTAAGAACAAAGCTCTAAGGTCTATGCGCAGGCCTGATAAGCTTTCCTTTGAGTTGTGATTTGTTGAGCTCAGGGTTGCTGGCACTCATGGCCTTGCACAGAGCCCAACATATGGGACATGGTGTATGTTCGCTGGATAGAGAGATCTTATTGATTAGTGCGTTTGGGATCAAAATATGTTAAATTCAGGAAGAACCTTGGAGACCATCCAGTTGATGATTTTTACATAAAGAAATATACCAGCCTTGCTCCTGCCTGAAGAACTTTGCATGTTTTGTTCTCTCTGCCTGGAATGCTCTTCCTCCAGGTATGTTATTCCTCCTCTTCCTCTCTCATTTGCTATGTGTCTATATTCAAATGTCACCACCCTATCTGTGGTAGGCAGCTTCTCAGATAGCCCCCAGTGACGCTCATCCCCTAATCTTCATGCTCTTGTATAATGCCCTGCCCTTGAGTGTGGGCTTGGCCTAGTGACTCACTTCTGAGAAACAGAATACAGGATGGATAGTGCCACTACCGAGATTAGGTCACAAACTGGGCTTCCTTGCTCGGCCTCTCTTGCTGTCTCACTTTTCACTCTGCTGCAAGCCAGCTGCCATGTTGTGAGCTGCTCTATGGAGAGGATGAAGTGGCAAGGATCTGAGGGAGGCCTCTAGCCATGAAGCAATAAGGAGCTAAGGCCTTTAGTCCAACAGCTTGCAAGAAACCAAAACTTTGCCAACAACCACATGAGTGATCTTGGAACTAGTTCCTCCCTGACTCAAGCCTTGAATGACTGTAGCCCCCAGCAACACCTCCATGACAGCCTTGAGAGCCTGAGCCAGAGGACACAGCTAAGCTATGCCTGGATTCCTGAGCTTTGGAAACTGAGATAATAAGTGTTTTAAGCCACTAATGTTTGGAGTAATTTGTTATTCAGCAACAGATAACTAACACACTATCAGAAATTGTAACATGTCACTCCCACCTTGACACTCCCTATCTTTCACACCCACCACACATTTTCTTCTCTTTACCACTTTTCACTATAAAATGTGTGTATGTGCATTATACATATATTTGTGTGTTTGTGTATATATATATTTACTTATCTATATTGTTGTCTGTCTCCCCCCTTAGAATGTGGGTTTTATGAGGGCAGGTATTTTTAGCTAGAATGGTGCCTAGAACAGTGCTTAGTACAAACTTGGTGCTTAACAGAGACTTGCTGAATGAATGAAGGGGAGAGAGAGGGGCACTGGGATGGGGTACACCTGTTAGGGTGGTATCTGAGAAAACAACCCCTGTATATACTAACTATACCCGTACTACTTATGCTTCTCCACTATCTAGTGATATTTCTCTCAATATCCCATCCACACCTCCAGTACAGCCCTTGACTTGGTCAAGCAAGGCCCCTGTCCCAGCCCTCACACTTCAGGGGGCATCTTGTCTTAGAGTATCTTTCTTCTCAAATCTGTTAAGTCCCCTTCTGATACCTGGGACTGGCCTAGGCCAATAGTGCTTCTGGCAGGTTGTCCCAAGCCCAGCCTGTGTCCTAGGTAGCCCCAGTCTCAGTTCTCCCCTAATCCTGAAGAGAGCACCCTGCATAATCTAAGGGTGGCCCTATCCTTCCCCATTTAGAATCATTATTAGAGTGAAGCACTGCCAGTGATGAGAATGTGTATGTCAGGCACATAATAAGCATGGTATAGACTAAAGGAGACCTGGACTTCCCTGGTGGTCCAGTGGGTAAGACTCCAAGCTCCCAATGCAGGGAGCTTGGGTTCAATCCCTGGTCGGGGAACTAGATCTCACATGCATGCCACAACTAAGAGTTCGCATGCTGCAACTAAGAAGTCCACGTGCCTCAACTAAATATCCCAAAGCTGCAAGTAAAAGATTCTGCATGCTGCAACAAAGATCCCGCATGCCACAACTAAGACCAGGTACAGCCAAAATAAATAAATAAATAAAATTTTAAAAATAAAATAAAATAAAATAATAAAGGAGACCTACTAACATGAACTTTGATTGAATACTCGTCTAAAAAAAATAGCTATAAGGACATTTCAGGGACAATGGGGAAAATCTGAATATGGATTGGATATTAGATAATCTTAAGGGAATTATTAATTTGCATAGATATGATGATGATACTATGGTTATGCTGGGTTATGTCCTTGTCTTAGGAGATGAATGCTAAAGTATTTAGGGGTGAAATGTCATCGTATTTGTAACTCACTTTTAAAGAAAAAACTATTTTTTTTTTGGATGCACCAAATGGCATGTGGGATCTTAGTTTCCCCACGACCAGGGATCGAACCCGTGTCCCCTGCAGTGGAAGTTCGGAGTTCTAAGCACTAGACAACCAGGGAATCCCCAGCAAAAAAACAATTTTTAAAATTAAATATATGTATATACACATACACACAAACACACACATGTGTATATACATATATAAACAAGTACAGAAAAATGTTAACAACTATTAAATATAGTTTGTGAGTGTATGAATGCTTATCGTATTATCCTCTCTATTGCTATGTCTTTAAAAACTTCCACAATAAAAATTTTTTAAATGTTTAAACATATATTCATTTCAAATAGAAAACTGGGCTTCAGAGAAGTGAAAGGGAGCTGCTTGCTCATAACCCAGCTAGTCAGTGGCAGGTTGAGAACCTAGAGGACCAGACTCCCAGGCCAGTTTTCTTTCCATCACACCCAGAACATCCTTCCTTAGTTTTTTCCCAGCTCTGAAACAAAGGCTTCATCAAATTGATGAGTCAGGAAAGCTACAAAGGACATATCCCTCTGTCCACAACTCAGTGGGGTCAGGAATTTTTATCAATATCAAACAGACCCATAGTTGATCAGTTTTCCTGGAGCCCATATGCTTGTCATCATGAAAGGGCTCTATGTGATTTAAGCAACTTACTAACAACGAAAGGATGTTTTTTCTGTTCTTGTTATCTAAGTCTTTAAAAATAATAGAGATAAACCTTCAACAGGAATGCAGTTCACATACTTAAGGCCTCTGCCAAAAGGTGACTTTTGCCTCTGCTGCTTGTTAACCTCTTTTTTTTTTCCCCCTGATTTGTTCTTAAATTCTGGTCATCCAGCCTTGATGTAGCATAGGCTCTGGTTCTAAACAGCCTGGGTTCAAAACTCAGCTCTAACACATATTAGTTGTGCAGACTTAACATAGAGTTTAATGGCTGTGCCTCAGTTTTCATCATTTGTAAAATGGACACAGTGATAGTGTGGCCGACAGAATAATGGCCCCCAAAGTCATCCACACCCTAATCCCCAGAACTGTGAATATGCTACCTTACCTGGAAAATGGACTTTGTATGATTAAGGTTATAGACCTCTTGGTGAATGAGTACCTTAGATTATCTGTGCAGCCCCTATCAAATTACCTGAGTCTCTAAAATCAGAGAACATTTCCTAGGGGTGGTCAAAGAGAAAGATGCTACTATAGATGAAGAACTTGCTGGGTAATTGTGGAAAAGGACCTAAATATCCCTGAAAATTGGCTTCCCCTGATTAGAAGAGATATGTGTCACCAAAAGTGCTAGATGCCACCAAACAGTGCTGAAGAAGAATGTCATGACCCTAAGAATTTTCTGGTAGCCACTTTCTTTTAAAGTAAAAAGAAGAATATAAACATAATTTTAATAATGTATTTTATTTAATCCAATGTATTCAAAATATTATTTTAGCATATTATCAGTATAAAAATTCTTAATGAGATATTTTACATTGTTTTGTACTAAGTCTTTGAAATTGATAAGTATTTTACACTTACAGGTCACCTCAATTTGGACTACCCACATTTCATGGGCTCGATAGCCACATGTGACTAGAGGCTACTGTATGGAACAGTGCAACTTACAGAGTGTAAAACAAAGAGCCTCTGGGCTGAGGGACACTAGGCATAGTTGAAAGCAAAGAAACTATACTGAAAAATGGGAGTTATGTAGAAGCTTAAATCGTGAATGTTAAAACATTCTTTCCTATTGCACTATCCCCCACACCCTTCTGTCTTCCACTTGGCTTTCAAAACTCCAGGAGCTAATCTTACACCATTAAGGCAGTTCTTAAATATAAGCACGTAGCCAGGGATCCAGACATTTGAAGCAAGTGTTTAATATGAAAGATAGAGAACAAACAATGTTGGGAGATAATTCTCTATGAGTCGCTCACATTTTTGCATGTTTCTCAAGCAGAGGCACTGTGCTTTTGCTCCAGCCTATCTTTTTTTTTTTTTTTTGCGGTACGCAGGCCTCTCACTGTTGTGGCCTCTCCCGTTACGGAGCACAGGCTCCAGACGCGCAGGCTCAGCGGCCATGGCTCACGGGCCTAGCCGCTCCGCGGCATGTGGGATCTTACCGGATTGGGGTACGAACCCGTGTCCCCTGCATCGGCAGGCGGACTCTCAACCACTGCTCCACCAGGGAAGCCCCAGGCTATCTTTTATGAAACATTTATACAGCAAGTAGCCTTGAAAGATAAAGATGTTGTCTCCCTGTGAGGCAAAGGGCAGATCTGTTTGCTGCCCAGTACATTATCTTTTGCTGGAGCAAAAGTCAGAAAGACTTACTGTGCATTATAAAAGATTAGGACTCCCCAAGCTTGAGATTCCTCTCCTATAACACAACCTACTGTGTGCAGATTTCACCCAGGCTTCTTTATGTTGCCCTGTGGGAAATTATGCTCAGGAAACTGGTGCAAATGCTCACATTGTTGCTTCAGTATTTCTATGAGTAATAAAGTCCATTATCTCTGACCCAGGAGTCTCATGAATTCTGCTAGCAACATGCAACTGTGCCAGGCTGACGTGTTGGCCTGCAAGTGGGGTATAAAGTCTTAGACTCTTCACAGTTCTTGACAAAAAAACAAATAGGAAAAGACAAAGGCAACTTGGAAAAAATGGAAACTATGAAAAGATATGAAGATTTTTTTATAATTAATATGTTCTAAGAGATTAAAAAAATGTTACATCCATAAAACAAGAATGGGATACCATAGAAATGGGATAATTATAGAATAAGAAAGAGTTTTTGGAAGTTAAAACTGTGATGGTAGAAATGTAAAATTTATTAGAAGAGTTGAAAATAAAATTGAGGAAAATGGGAAAGAAAGATAATACAATTAGAGAATCCATCCAGGAGCTCTAATGTCACAATAATACAGAGTTATGAAACAATGGGAAAAAAATTAGGGAAGAAATAAAGAGAATAAGTAAATTTGGACCTGAGTTTATAAATTGAAAGCCCTCCCCCTCACCCCCAAATACAAAATTCAATGTATAAAAGTAGATCCACATACCAAGGCACATCATCATTAAATTTCAGAACACTGGGGAAAAAGCAAAAAAAAAAACGATCACCAATTTCCAGGGGAATAAAACAGTTCTCATGTAAAGCATCAACTATTATAATTGCTTTCATTCTCTAAAGATCCTCAGTGGAAATTAAAAGAAAATAGAAAATTCCTTGAAAATGGTGAGAGATCTCTTATTCAATCAAATTATCAATTTAGTGTGAGGGTAGCATAAAAATATTTTCAAACATGTAAGGTCTCAAAAGAGAGAAGCAAAACAAAAGAGAGAAACAAAAGGAATTCATGGGATTATGGTGAAGAGATATTCTCAAGGTGACAATTAGGTACTTGGGATAGAGAGCAACCAGGCCAGCATACAACATGTTAAAATGTTCTATCTGGAGAAGGCACACTCCCAAACTCATTCTACAAGGCCACAATTACCCTGATACCAAAACCAGACAAAGATACTACAAAAAAAAAAAATTACAGACCAATATCACTGATGAATGTAGATGCAAAAATCCTCAACAAAATACTAGCATACAGAATCCAACAACACATTGAAAGGATTATACACCAAGATCAGGTGGGATTTACCCCAGAGACTTAGAGAAATACAAATCAAAACTACAATGAGGTATCAGCTGACACCAGTTAGAATGGGCATCATCAGAAAATCTACAAACAAGAAATGCTGGAGAAGGTGTGGAGAAAAGGGAACCCTCTTGCACTGTTGGTGGGAATGTAAATTGGTACAGCCACTATGGAGAACAGTATGGAGGTTCCTTAAAAAACTAAAATTACCATATGACCCAGTAATCCCACTATTGGGCATATACCCAGAAAAAAACATAATTCAAAAAGACACATGCACCCCAATGTTCATTGTAGCACTATTTACCATAGCCAGGTCATGGAAGCAACCTAAATGCCCACTGACAGACAAATAGATAAAGAAGATGTGGTATGAAAAGGAACAAAATTGGGTCATTTGTAGAGGCGTGGATGGACCTAGAGACTGTCATACAGGACCTAGAGACTGTCATATGACTTTCTCATAAGTCAGAAAGAGAAAAATGTTGTATATTAATGCATATTTGTGGAATCTAGAAAAATGGTACAGATGAACTGGTTTTCAAGGCAGAAATAGAGACACAGATGTAGAGAACAAATGTATGGACACCAACATACATTTGTTGGGAAAGCAGGGTGGTGGTGGTGGTGGAATGAACTGGGAGATTGGGATTGATATATATACACTAATATGTATAAAATAGATAACTAATTAAGAACCTGCTGTTTAAAAACAAAATGAAATAAAATTTTGAAAAAGAATGTTCTAGCTGGGAAATACATCTTCAAGAAGTTGAAATTGATCGAATATCTGACATATTTGAAAATACTGAAAACATTTAAAGTATTGGTGGAATATTTGGAGCTGAATTAATGATAACTACATAGAAAACTAAGCAAATGATGAAACAAGACAATCACTAACTTCCAGGAAAACAAAAAATAAATGTGCAAGACAAGAAAATTAAGTGTCTACAACCTGGTTCAGTGATGAACAACTGTGCTTACATAGCTGTAATCATGTAAACACTGAATATTGATATGCACAACATTAGACATAACTATTTTAAGAGAATATTAGATAGGAAGTAGGCTTGTGAAGGGGGTTGATACTGTGAAAAAAAAGTTAAATCTTGATTAAAACATTTTTTTTAGTTTAGTCATTATGGAGAATGGAGAAGTAACAATATAAGCATGTTACTCATTGATATGAAAGCAAATACCAAAAGGAAGAGTTAAAATTGTTGCATGTGGTTGCTACGGGGGAGCTATAATGGGCTGGGCATGGAGAATGTCTCTTGGTTTTGGTAAGTGGTCTTGTGGACTATTTAACTAATATTATATGCATGTACAACTTCCATAAAATAAATACTAACAACAACAAAAACAAAAAGAAGATGCAATGTGACCTTGCATTGTGTTTTGGCCTCTCTCTGCTGCCATGGCTGGTAGGCTGGTGGCATCAAAGGGGTGGTCACCTACAGGGGGGCTAAGGGATCCCACTGAAGCTTCCCCAGCAACCTCAGGGCAGCAGCAGCCTGCCGCCCTCCTTGTTACTCTGAGAAGCCTCCTCAAAGAGGATCGTGGCCATGAATAAAGCATTCAGGACGTTCACCTTCCAGGGGGTCCCACAAGGAAGGGGGCTGGAGGAAGAACACAAAGAAGAACTTTGTCTGAGTAGAGGGAACAGGTCACTGGCAGAAATCGTCCTGAGATTGACTCCCTATTACCCTGCATCCCAAGATCCTGGGAAATTAAAGGTCAATCCAATTTTTTTTTTCCTTAACTGTTAAAAGCCAGGGTGCTACACTCTGAATGTTTGTGTCCCCCTAAATTCACATGTTGAAACTTAAACCCCAAGGTGATGGTATTAGGAGGTGGAGCCATTGGGGGGGATTAGGTCCTGAGGGCAGAACCCTCATAAATGGGATTAGTGCCCTATGAAAGAAGCCCAATAGCTCCTTTGCCTCTTCTGCCATGTGGGAGGTTACAGAAAAACAAAAAACCCAGCTATCTAGGAAGCCAGCTCTCACCAGACACGAGATCCGCCAGCACACTGATCTTGGATTTCTCAGCTTCTAGAATTGTGAGTAATAAATGTTTGTTTAAAAGCCACCTAGTTTATGGTACTTTGGGTTATAGCCGTCTGAATGGACTAAGACACAGGGTGTTTATAATCAGGAATGAAAGCAAAGTTATATGGTTTCATAATCTGTGTCACGGGATCTTGGCTTTCTCCTGGAACGTAAGCTGCTCACCATGGTTCCGCCAACCAGAGCGCTAGGGGAAGTTCTACTAGATGCTCAGCAAACAGAATGCCTTGTCCTAGATCCTGATGTGGCTCCTGCCCACTGTCAGTTTACAATGAGTAGGGCAGGTAGGATGGGGGCAAAGAATTATAAAGCAGGTTAGCTAAATGCTCCTAGTAACATGTACTAAAGGAAATGGGGAGCGAAAGATCTCATTCTCTCCTACATATTCAGAGAAGACCTCATGGCTGATGTGGACTCAGAGGCAAATGCAAGATTTCCATAGGCAAAAATGGTGAGAAAAGAACATTCCATCCAGAAAGAATAGCTTGAATAAAGATAGTGGAATTTAGAAAGACAAAATTCAACTTGAGTGCCAACTATGTGCCATTGTCAATATCCTCATTATGTCCAGTTTCCCCCTTCTATAAATATACCCAGGGTCACAGGTCAGTCTATGGCAGGGCCAAAATTCAAACCCAGGTCTGTCTGATGCCAAAATCTCTGCTTTCCCCACCATTCTGTGCTACGTCTTATGCAGACATAAGAAAGTGCAAGGCTGTTCAGGAAATAACTTCGGGTTCGCTCCAAGCCAGACTAGATAAAACTCAAGTGCAGGTAGTTTATTTTGAAGTTAATCTCAGGAAATTTTGGTAAGGAGTTGGGGAAATAAGACAGGGTAGAAAAGAGAACTAATAAAGAGTTTATTATTAAACAAGTTGCCCCTGTAGGTAACTAGAATTGAATCCTGCCAGGGAATTCTGGGATTCAATGTAAAACCTGCACCTCAGAGTCATCTCCCCACAAGGGGTAAGGGAGAAGAGTAATTAGGTTTTCCATCCATAGATTGAAAAATGCTGTAAGATGGGGGGCATTAATTCCTCAACGCTTCCAACCTGCCACATAGATAACAAAGATAAGCTCTGTAGGCCACAGAAAACTCCCAGGGAAAGAAATGCCGGTGCTGGAAATTGGACAGATGCATGCTTAAGTGGTCATGTGGAGGGAACATGGGAGGGAACCAATGGTGGCGGCTACAGAAGCACAGATTACAAGAAAGCTCCATGGAGGCAGGGATGATGTCTCTTCTATTTACTACTGTTTGTACACTGCCTGGCACATAAGAGATACTCAGTACATGTCCGTGGAAGAAAGGAATAGAGGGAGAAAGGAAGAACAGAGGAGAAACAGAAGCAGGATATGACATTGCACATCTTCAGGAGCCTAGAGAAGAGGCCAAAAGGAAGAGCATAAAAGTCTTGAAAGACTTTATTCAGTATGCAGTGGAAAGTTTTTGAAAGTTTTAGAGCAGGAAAATGACATGATCAAAACAGAACTTAAGGAAGATGAATCTGGCACTCTTCAGTTCAGAAAATGCTTATTAATCTCTCCGAGTCAAGAAGTGCTTCATTTCTAGTAAGGATGGGGCAAAGGGGCTTCCCTGGTGGGGCAGTGGTTAGAATCCGCCTGCCAATGCAGGGGACACGGGTTCGAGCCCTGGCCCGGGAAGATCCCACGTGCTGCGGAGCAACTAAGTCCATGCACCACAACTACTGAGCCTGAATTCTAGAGCCCGCGAGCCACAACTACTGAGCGCACGTTCCACAACTACTGAAGCCCGCGTGCCTAGAGCCCATGCTCCGCAACAAGAGAAGCCACCACAATGAGAAGCCCGCGAGCCACAACTACTGAGCGCACGTTCCACAACTACTGAAGCCCGCGTGCCTAGAGCCCGTGCTCCGCAACAAGAGAAGCCACCACAATGAGAAGCCCGCGCACCACAACGAAGAGTAGCCACCACTCACCGCAACCAGAGAAAGCCCGCGCACAGCAATGAGGACCCAATGTAGCCAAATATAAATAAAATAAATTTATTTAAAAAAAAAAGATGGGCAAAAAGTAAAAGATTTACATCTCTGCAGAGCATTTTTAAGTTACCTCATCGCTCATGAAGAGAAACAGTCGCTGAATATCACCAGCTTTCTAGGAGTATTTCTTATTCCTGGTCTCAGGGTGCAAAAAGGAGCATTTATCAAGAGAAAGTGATTGGTGGGGGCCCTCTGGTGAAAGCCAGCCTCCCCTAACTGCCAAGACCACGGAGGAAGCTACAAAGAGCAGGCCCTACATCACATAAGGGTTTTCTCTGCTGCATCTCACAATGACACGTTTCCCCTGAGTTGCAAAACTGGAAGAGAACACTGGAGGTGACACTTTTGCAAATATTGGGGATAGAATAATGAGTGGACTCCAAGGGGGACGTGGGAGTACTGACCTCATTATATCATCTCCTAACAGACAATAAACTCAGGGCCCCTGATGAACTATATTCCCAAATCCGTTTTGCACAATTCAGAGATCCCAAAACTCTAAAAACTGATTTACTCTGATAAATTTGTAACAAAAACATTTGGCATCAAAACGTGACCTTGCTGTAAATTCATTCACAGTCTTTTTTTTAAATCCCACTTTGGGTGAATATTTATTCATTTTCCTCTAGAAAAATTTGCTACTCTGAATTCCAAAATACATTTGACAACCAAGGATATCAAATAAGGGATTGTGGACCTGTAATTAAAAAGTGATTCCTTGTCTCTTAAGTTGAACTCTCACCCGTACCTCCCTCAAAGAGAGCAGTTCTGCCTGTGGGCATGCGTGTAGGGGTCAGAGATGATCCGACACAGAATACTCAATAGGAGCTGGAAAGGGGTACACTTTCTGAGTTCCATGATTAAGGATGTTTATGCCTGTAGTGGCTCAAGTTATCTCCGAAACGGAGAGTATGCTGCTGTCAGCCAGGTAACCCTCACCACCTGGTCTGGGCACAAACTCCAATTTTCTGAACATTAGAGACTGACTGATGGACTTACCATTAGAAAGCACTTCTGTTTGTTAGAAATGCATTTTCCTTCCCAGAATAGCCCAAGATGGATCCAGAAACTCCTCTATTAAATTAATTCTTAACCAATATTTTTTCCATCCCAAACCAACCCAAACAAATTAAAAGGTAATAAACCGGGGGTAATGTTTGCAACATGATTAATCTCGTGAACTAATGATACTCAGGAATTGGATGACCTGAGATTAGATCCCAGATCTGCCACTTTCTAGCTGTGTAACCATAGACAAGTAATTTTACCTCTCTAAGCTTTTGTTTTCACATTCACAAAACACATAATAATAATATTTACCTCATAGGTTTGCTGTGAGGATTAAAAGCAAAAACATTGTAAAGCTCCTAAGAGTATATTAGCACATAAATGCTTACATGACATTAGCCTTTATTATTATTAAAAGAATTATTATAAATCATAAGAAAAATATGAATACTCTAATAGAAGAAAACAAGCAAAGGATAGTGTACACAATTTGGGAAAGAATAGACAATGGCCAAAAATCTGTGAAAAAAAGCTCAGCCTCACTAGTATTCAAAGATATGCAAAATGAAACAACTTGCCCATTTTTCCCTTATCAGATTGACCCAGACTAAAAGTAAAACCCCATTGTAATACCATAAGTGGGCCCCCCAAAATTAATTGTGTAAAAGGCAAAGGTCACATGGTTATGAGGGTAATGAAATGACTCCCAGGAGCCTGCTGTAGAGAACCACCCCCACACTGCCATGATTTCAGGATCTCAATGACCTTGCCATTGGGGAAGAGGCAGCTTCATGCCTGCTGATGACATGAACAGACATATGTTTCCTGAGGGTAAGTTGGCATTGTGTGTCAACGGCCTTAAAAAGTTTCTTAACTCAGGACCAGTGATTCTACATTTAGCAGTTCATTATAAAGGAGATCAAAGATCACAAAAAGATTCATGATTAAGGATTTTAACCCCAGCATTATTTAATAGCTGAAAATTCAAGTTAACCTAAATGTCTGAAAGTAGGACCTCACTTAAATGAATAACAACATATTTATTAAATTTAATTCTATGAGATTGTTTAAAATGTATGTTTTTTTTTTTTTGTGGTACGCAGGCCTCTCACTGCCGGGGCCTCTCCCGCCGCGGAGCACAGGCTCCGGACGCGCAGGCCCAGCAGCCACGGCCCACGGGCCCAGCCTCTCCGCGGCACGCGAGACCCTCCCGGACCGGGGCACGAACCTGCGCCCCCTGCATCGGCAGGCAGACTCCCAACCACTGCACCACCAGGGAAGCCCAAAATGTATGCTTTTAATGAGTATTTAGTGGCACAAGTAAATGTCATTAACAAAATTAGGATACCATATATACATATATGTGTATATTAATATAAAAATATAGTCCCAATTTGTGTTTATGTGTGTGTTTGTGGGTGGAAGTGGTTAGCTTTCAGAGTGGGATTATTGAGATTTTTGTATTCTCCCTTACACTCTTTTCTTATTTTCCAAGTTTTCTCTAATAAATTATATTACTTTGATAATCTGAAATAATTAAAATTGCTATGGAAAAATCTTGAGAATAACAACTAAACAGAAATATTTGTTCAGTGGCTGATGCAGCTCAATGAAGATGCTATGCCTTCACTAGTAAGAAACCAGAAGCCCCGTCAAGAGGAGCTCATTTCTTTCTTCCAATAAATAACAGTAGTGTTCTAGCAAGGTTTCTCTTTTCCACTCCAGAGGGGCAGACTACTATACAGGGGAGACTTCTATATCCCCTATGCCGAGCTCCATCACTTCCTACCTAGGGGACTTTGGGGGAGTTACTGAACTTCTGAGCCACATTTCCTATCTGTGGACTGGTAGTTATGAGGCTCCCCCAGGAAAATAGAGAACACACTTGGCAGACTGTCTGGCGCACAGTAGATGCTTAATAAGTACCCGTTTCTTCTCTAATTGTACTCTTCATAGTAGTCTCTTGGGAGATTAAACACGTATAATAACGATCTGTGGTTGCACAGGACATTTTGAAACTCCTTTCTTGAATTTCCTGCAGTTTGTTTACTGGTGGTGGTGACTTGGAGGATTAGCACCTGACAGACGTTTCACCTCCTCCTGGAGAAGAATTTTTCAAACCTTGTTCACCACACGGCATGACAAGAAATATGTTTGGTCTTGTGATCCAGTTTATATCTATATGTACCTAACTAAAACAAAAGTTTTATGAAATAACACTTTACCTTTACTAATGCGATACATTCAGATACCGTCTATTTTATTATACTCTATTTCTTTTCTAAAAAATGCTAATCAGGGCTTCTCTGGTGGCGCAGTGGTTGAGAGTCTGCCTGCCGATGCAGGGGACACAGGTTCGTGCCCCGGTCCGGGAAGATCCCACATGCCGCGGAGCGGCTGGGCCCGTGAGCCATGGCCGCTGAGCCTGCGCGTCCGGAGCCTGTGCTCTGCAACGGGAGAGGCCACAGCAGTGAGAGGCCCGCGTACCGCAAAAAAAAAAAAAAATGCTAATCACAGCCCACTAAACTGATTTTGCCATCCATTAGCAGGTGATAAACTACACTTTGAAACTCTTGGTGATAAATGTAAAAACAACCTGAGAAGTGTGCCTAGAATGCAGAGGGCCTTAACCTCAGAGGGCTGGCATGGGGATAGGGAATCTGCATTTTAACAAATTCTCCAAGAGATTCTGATGCAGGATGTTGGAGGACCACACCCTGAGGAGCTCTGTTCTAGAAGCTTGGTGTACTGCAGGCTCTATAATCTAGAAAGGACTTTTCTGTTCTCCCATTCCAGATATGGTTTAGGCTCAGCCTTAGGTGCACACACACAAGATGTGACGGCAGGAGTCTGGTGGAGGCCTTACTCCGTCCCTTCCTGTCGGCAAGCCAGGTCATGAAGGCATTTGGCTTTTCTACCTCTGCAAAAGGCGAAGATGGTATTTTGGTGTCAAAGGCATAGTCATGTTGCTGGTATTGATGACAGCAGGTGTGGCAGAATACCGGCACCTGCAGCTGTAGGGGAAGCTTCCTGATCAGGGAACACAAGGGCATTAAGGGCAGCAGTGATGGTGTGCTTTTGGAGCCAGCATCTCCCCAATCTTAACAAAGGTAGATAGACGCTCCCTTGGAAGCTTTGTTCTAGGGCATGACCTAGAGAGTCACTCTTGAAAAAACAACCTGAAGTTTGTTTTCCAACTTCCATTTTACACCCTGTACTGAATTACTTCTTGCTTGAATTAGCAAGAGTGGATTCTGTCCTCTACAGCTGAGCCTGAAATGATATCCCAGCCACAGAGCAAAACCAATACAATTATGTTATAAATCAGCTCTTTTTTTAAATTATTATTTCAACACTGCAGTGCTGTCTTATTTTTTTCTTTATATTTATTTATTTATTTGGTTGTGCCAAGTCTTAGTTGCAGCAGGCAGGCTCCTTAGTTGTGGCTCCAGGGCTCCTTGGTTGCGGCTCACCAGCTCCTTAGTTGCGGCATACAGGTTCCTTAGTTGTGGCATGAGAACACTTGGTTGCAGCACGTGGGATCTAGTTTCCTGACCAGGGATCAAACCCAGGCCCCCTGCATTGGGAGTGTGGAGTCTTATCCACTGCCCCAATAGGGAAGCCCCTGCAACTCTTTTTTGACTCAAAATTGTCTCAGCTGCATGACTTCTTCCAAGGCTTGGTAGCCATCAAGGAAAATAATAAACCTAAAAACCTATCCTCAAAAGACAAATATTTCCTACTATCAAGACTGCCCAATAAAGGTTGCCACAGACAAAGATCTTTCAGCAATGACAATATTGTTGGAACCGTTACATTGCCTCCAAAGGTAATCTTGTTTAAAAGAAAACACTCATTGGGATATAGGATTTGGGGCCAGTTTGTTAGGAAGTCAGCATATGTTCACTTGGTAACTGTAGGAGACAATAGAAGTAAAACAGAGATAATACAGAGTATCTGTTTTCGAGTAGCTCCCAGTCAGACACGCCAACCAAGCAACACGTCAACTGTGATAAGTGCTCTAGTGGATTATACACAAAGAGCGGTTACTTAGCCTTGCTCTCCACAGAGCATCCAGGTGTTTCACTGCTCGAAGGCCTGAAACCACAGCCTCACTCCTACAAACTGACATTTAATGGGAACACTATTTCCATGGGGTGTCCTCAACCGAATAATGTCATGATAATCCCAAGGGCAAAGGGCTTTTAGGGAGCTGTCAAGTCAAGATCAGTAGGTTTATACCAGGGACGTGTGTTTAATGGGGAGTCTGAGTATATGCAAACAATATTAAATCAAATTTATCTCTAAAAATAAGAGAGAAATCAAATAAGTGAGGCCTTTCAGTTAAAATAGTGCTGATTAACATAATTTTTAGTGTGTGGATTTATGAGGTTGATGGTGGCAAACGTGCCCACTCTCTTTTCATCTTGAGAATTAAATTCTGGAAAAAGTGGGAATCTCAGTCCAAAGGCAAGTTGGTATTCTGGTACTATGACAGCACTGAAAAGAAGAAAAATGCCTTGATTGGCAAAAGTTTTGATAAGAGAGGCCAACAGAAACCGAGAGCCTTGGCTATTATATATTATAACTATTTGTTTTCTGAGCTCAGTAGTAAGTGACACTGTTCTGGATCGCCTTCATTTTCCCCTCCAGAGTCACTTTCCAGCCTTCTCCATGCCTCAAAAAGTAGTACAGGACCACTGCTGGTATGCAAGCCCATGAGGAGCTTGCACCAAAATAAATCAGCTATGCTCAGCCGACTGACTTTCTTTTTCCGGTAGGAAGACTTTCCTGATGAAGGAAGCATGTGTTGATTTCTGTCCTCTCATAAACTCTTTTTCTCATCACAGATAGGGAACAAACATTTCTCGGTACTTGGAGTAGCACTGACTTAGTGTGAGATTGGTCTGGGCAATGAACTAGCTCAGTGCTCCCCAAGTTGTACTCCATGGAATCCTAATCCTGTAAGATACCCTGTCCATTTACACTGGGAAATGCTCAGAGATTCACAAAGCACATGACCATGTTAACAGCTCTGCTAAGTCCTACAATAAAAGAATTTGCTTACTTTTGTTTAGCATAGAATTTCCCATTCTTGTTTGAAATGATTTTGTCATGTCATGGCTATTACCATTTGTGAAATAAAAATCATGTTCTCTGAAACACCCTTCAGGAAATGCTCAGCCCGCTGGTCTCGAGTCTCTTGGGAAGATATTTATCTTTTTTAACTAGCATTAATGTCTAATACCTGAATAGTTTAATACTTAATGTATTTACATATGCATTTCCCCAATGAGTCTCATGGTTATGCTATGAGAAACAGGGCAGGAATTATAAACCCCAGTCTACACAGGAATAACTGGGCAGGGGTCGGGGTGTCAGCAGATTACATGATTTGCTCAAAGTCAACTTTGTGAGAAGTGAAGCTAGAATTTGACACTCAGATCATCAAACTCCAAACTCTATACTCCCTACAAAAACACTGATCTTTGAGCTAAAAGGAATCTTAGAGAATAATACATCTAATAAAGAAAATAATACTCTAGCAAAGGAACAATTCAGTGCTAACCCAGTGGTGATACACTTAACTTTTAGATGAGAGGAGTGATATTTAAAGCTGTTCCTTTATACCATTTTGACACTTGTCTCTTGTTATGGTCAAATAGGGTTTTCCAATGTCCTGTTTTCTCCAAATTCCAGGGAATGGGTCACATTCTCCTTCTATTTTTACTTTTTATTTTTTTTGGCCATGCCCTGTGACATGCAGGATCTTAGTTCCCTGACTAGGGATCGAACTCATGCCCCCTGCGTTGGGAGCACAGAGTCTTTACCACTGGACCACCAGGGAAGTCCCACATTCTCCTTCTAAAGTAGAGCAGAAGAGACGGAATGTCACAGACACTGGACTTCTCAGTTTGTTCACAAAACAAAATATATGGCATTGGTGGGAGAGTCAGGACACTTGACATTTATACCCTATATGCCTGAGGCAAGTAAAAGGGGTGTGGGATTTAATGGTACTTGGTTAAACTGATCATGTCATAGTTTGTCTATCCTTTCATGGTAAACTAAAAGAAGAAAAAAAGAAAGAAAGAAAAAAAAAGAAAGCCTGAAAAATAATCTGATCATGATGATCTCCATTCTCTGTGTGTATGTTTCTAACCAGATTTTTATCTAACGACTCATCCCTTCATTTATTTGTTCATTCGTTCAGTAAACTTTTCTTGAGTTTCTATTCTGGGCCAGGGAATGTGCTAGGAGCTGAGGCAACATAATGAATAAGATACATTTCTCGCCCAAGTCAAAATATGAATTATCATTACCATCAACAAACATGTATTGAGCACCTTGTGTAGAAGGTGCTGGGACTGGGCACTTCAGGGACCTATAACAAGGCCTGGTGTGGCAGGGCCCTTGCCCTTCAAGGGTTCGGTCTCCTTGAGGAGATAGCCATGCACATAAAAGGCTAAGTAACATTTAGCAAAGCTAAGTGTCAGTTGAGTGGCATGAAGAGGAAGTGCAACCAGCATTCCAGAGACATGGACATCACTCTTGGTCCGAGCAGGTGGGGAGGCTGTCCCAGTGATGTAACTGTGGTCAAAGCTAATAATAACTCTATTATAAGCCACAGCATTGCAGGGGAGATGAAACAATCCCTTTGAGAGAATGAATCTTTTTGGTTCACATCAACCTCATGGAAATAAATCTAGCACTTGAAGAGTTTCAGGTTTCACTTATGTCATAAGGGTTCATTTGTGGGTAACTAGCTCCTGAAATGAGGAACTTGTGTCTCTAGGTTGAAGTCATTTTGAATGGGGGAAATGAAATTTCATTATTCTTTTGAAAGTTATTCAACATTAATTGTGTTTGGCACTTTTTAAATAAGGAAAATTACCCTAAACTGGATGGCTTAGATTGCATCGTTATCTATGAGAGGTTTTTCTCATGTAATTACTATGTGCTAGCTCTATAATTATAAGGAAGACCTGAATTTTCTTCCTATCACTGAAAATAACTGCCTCTCTGCACTGAAAAAAATACTTGACTTCTCCTTTTTAACTTTCTCATCCTCAAATAACCTATCAAAAGTTAATCCCACCTCCAGTAAATTCTAAATAACTTAAAAATGAAAATGTCATTGATAATGCATGTATTTCTATAGCTTTATTTTTTAAAGTTTGGGTATCACGTTCTGTTAGTTTTAGAGAAATTATGATAATTTAATATAACATCTTATATTTATGTGGTTACATTTGAGATGGAAAATCAGATCCATGCTTAATGAGAATTTTCAATTTTTATTTATTTTAAGTCCTTAGAACAATGCAGTGCTAATATATGATTCTATTTGACTCAACTTCAACCAACAAAATAAGCTTGAAAGTTTGAGATACGAAATAAGATGCCTCCTGATCTCCCTTGAATTCTCATAGAGAATGCCACAGGTTTTGGCCATAGACAAGAAGCACCAGAGGTTTCCTCCCTTCCAATAAGAACAACTAAAAAAAACCCCAAACAAAACAAATAAACGAAAAACTGGGTGAAATTAATTTTTTACTTTTTTTAACTAATAAAACCTAAAAGCTAACAAGATAGTGAGGAGTTAATATGCAAAAATCTAGAAGGCAAATCCAGGGAGGTAAACTGAGCACATGAAGCTACTCTGACCCAACAGCAACCATCAAACATGAAGACACATGCAAAGCTGAGGTGCTGTTTTGGTGGCCTCAAAAAGCAAAAGGAAGAAGTCAAAGCCTGGGGCCCACCAGAACCGGGGAGTCTCACTTCTTCCCCAAATATATTAAACTGGGATCCAAAGGCCTGTACCCTCAGGCAAATGAAAAGCCAAAAGTACACCAGCTGTTGTGTGAATTTGCAACCCAGGTTTGGGTCATCCAGATAGCCCAAGGAACCACAGCCTTGAACAATCATTCCTAAATTATATTTCAAGTACAATGACCAGCACATGGTCACATATGATCAGTCACATAACCCAGACAACAGGAGTGAGAATAAGCAGAAATAAGACAATAGAACCAGACCACAGAGACTTCAAAATTAGAATTATAAAATACACACTATAAAATATCTGTTGTTTCTTATGTTTAGAAAAAATAAACATAGATCTCCAAGGAATAAAAAGCTACAAAAAGGCCAAGAGCACTACCAAATTTTTGTAAAAACAAATGGACAGGGGCTTCCCTGGTGGCACAGTGGTTAAGAATCTGCCTGCCGGGGATTTCCCTGGTGGTCCAGTGGTAAAGAGTCCGCCTTACAATGCAGGGGATGTGGGTTCAATCCCTGGTCAGGGAGCTAAGATCCCACATGCCGCAGGGCACCTAAGCCCACACACCACGACTACTGAGCCTGCGCGCCTCCACTAGAGAAGAGAAAACCCTCATGCCACAACTAGAGAGAAACCTGTGTGCCGCAAAGAAGACCTGATGCAGCCAAAAATAAGTTAAATAAATAGATAATAAATAAATCAAAAAAAAAAAAAAAAAAAAAAAAAAA
>NW_020172731.1:7652524-7708731 GCF_003031525.2 Neophocaena asiaeorientalis asiaeorientalis | reverse complement strand
AAAAAAAAAAAAAAAAAAAAAAAAAAAAAAAAAAAAAAAAAAAAAAAAGAATCTGCCTGCCAATGCAATGGACATGGGTTCAAGCCCTGGTCCGGGAACATCCCACATGCCGTGGAGCAACTAAGCCCATGCACTACAACTACTGAACCTGCGCTCTAGAGCCCGTGTGTCACAACTACTGAAGCCCGCGCACCTAGAGACTGTGCTCCGAACCAAGAGAAGCCACCGCAGTGAGAAGCCCACGCACCACAACGAAGACCCAACACAGCCAAAAGTAAAATAAATAAATAAATTTAAAGAAAAAACAAATGGACAAACAAAAAAATGCATTCAAACACCTCCAACATATTCATGTACATACACACAGACTGAGAAATTTGCACGAATTTCTCCACTTATGAGCCTGGATTAGCTCAAGTAAAAGTGGCCAGACACTATCCGAAAGATGAGTGTCTCCCTGCCTCGCTTCGGGTCCTAAAGCTGTCCTCTAGGAATAGGTTATCTATCCCCCACCCCCTGCCCTTTTTTTTTTTTAGGTATCTAGATTTGGATAAGAATATTTATACCCTTTTGATCACAGTTCAGGTAAGCCAAGAATATCCACTAGCAGTGCTAAATAAGCAACAGAGTGTTCTTTGTGAAGGAATACCTTACCTGACTCTGAGTGCATTCTTCCTTTTGTATTTCCCGCAAAGGCAAGAAACAATCCTACCAGCTTTCACGGCACAATCCTTTTATCATAACTCCTTCACTTCCACATCATTCAGCGTGGTAGACACTGTGGTGCTCCACTTAGCACTCCCTTCAAGACGGAAAGAATTATTCCTACCAGGAGTGCGGCAGACAAACTGCTTTTGGCTGGCCATCCCCACAGGGATGGCCTCAGCCAAAGAGAGACCTACACGTGCGTGCGCACACACACACACACACACACACACACACACACAGAGTCTTACCTTTTTCCTGGGCAGCCCATATCCAGTGACTAATCAACAAGAGATACAAGGTATTTTCCCTCCTTTTCCCAAAGTGGGGTCCCTCTGAATATGATTCCATCTTCAGAACTCCCTGCAGGGTTGACTGTGTCTTCCATTGAGATATCCAGCATTGAAGTTCAACTTCTCCTGGTGCTCAATCCTGATTTCTTCTCCTTCCTTCTGCAGGTGTCAAGCACACTTTCAGAAGCATCCCACACACTGCTCTCTCTGCTCAAGTTTGCTACCCAGGGGACCCAGCCTGTGACACTCACGTTTTCATTGATTTGAACCTCTGGGCCTTATTGGGGTACAAACATTTCTTCTTCAGAGGTGCTCTAATTGTAATAGCTTGATCTAAGTAACAAGAAATCTCCTTTGTTCTTTCTGCTTATCTGGACAACCTTTCAGGAAATTTCTTGGAAATCACTCTGCAAGGCACATCAAGATTTAGTACTTGTCCTACCAAACTTATCTTCCAGTTCTTCTCATATCTGACAACAACTTCAGGTAAAGAGCAAAGTCCTGATTCTTAGAGGTGGAAATAAGTGCCCATCCCTAATCACAGCTGAGAACACTCAACAGATCCAAAGTATTTGCATTTTTAGTTTTCTTAAGAATCCAGGTTTTCCCTCTTCATGAGAGTGGGCCACTCAGATGCCGGTAGTGTCTATAACTGGACGGGAATTGTAGAAATAGTTCTAAAATAAGGACACGGGAGACAAGCTATCATTCATCTTGTAGAGAGGGGGACAAGCTATCATTCATCTTGTAGAGAGACTTGGCTCTGGTGCCCCCAAGAGAAAACCACTGTCTGACCAGGTTGCTTTAATTAAAATCACAATTGAGTGACTTCTTTGACTTTTCAAAATTAACGGTCTCATTTATAATAAAGGATACATATTACCATTTTTATCAGTCCAGTTTGAATAACACACTCTGAAAAGATCAACAAGTTTGACAATAAACTTTGTCGAGAGGGTATGAGGAAACAGAAGGGTGTGGTAGAGGTAAAGCGTCACTGGCAAAGCCCACTACGGACCCCAGGGAAAGTAAGATGGAATACAGATAATAAGATAAGGTCTAAACTCTTCTTTTGTGCTTAGTCTAGTTTCACTTGCCTATAGGGGGCCGTGTGCAGAGGCCTTGCACCTAACATGTCAGATTAGAGTTTCCAGCACCTAACGGCCAGCCTGACACCTCAGCTCCGTGGCTGCCTGGAGAAGAGCTGCCCACGGCACCTCAATTCAAGATGGCAGAGGGGCTTCTAGGAAGATGGCGGGAGAGTAAGACGTGGAGATCACCTTCCTCCCCACAGATACACCAGAAATACATCTACACATGGAACAACTCCTACAGAACACCTACTGAACGCTGGCAGAAGACCTCAGACCTCCCAAAAGGCAAGAAACTCCCCATGTACCTGGGTAGGGCAAAAGAAAAAAGGATAAACAGAGACAAAAGGATAGGGACAGGACCTGCACCAGTGGGAGGGAGCTGGGGAGGAGGAAACGTTTCCACACACTAGGAAGCCCCTTCGCGGGCGGAGATTACGGGTGGCGGAGGGGGAAAGCTTCGGGACCGTGGAGGAGAGCACAGCAACAGGGGTGCGGAGGGCAAAGCGGAGAGATTCTCGCACAGAGGATCAGGGCCGTGAAATGAAATTGAGTTAATTGTAATGAGGTGGATAGACCTAGAGTCTGTCATACAGAGTGAAGTAAGTCAGAAAGAGAAAGACAAATACCATATGGTAACACATATATATGGAATTTAAGGACAAAAAAACGTCGTGAAGAACCTAGGGGTAAGACAGGAATAAAGACACAGACCTTCTAGAGAATGGACTTGAGGATATGGGGAGGCGGAAAGATAAGCTGTGACAAAGCGCGAGAGAGGCATGGACATATATACACTACCAAACGTAAGGTAGATACAGCTTGCCTGTGGGAAGAGTTGTACTCTAGAGCTCGAGCTGGCACCTCTCCACTCTTTGATCAAAGAATAAAGCTTTCCTTTGCTTCTGAACTAAACTCAGTCTCGTTCTACTGGCTCGAAGGACACCCTGCAGAAGGACCCTTGTTGGGTACCAACTGGAAAAGGTCAGTAACAAGTTTCATTCCTTCCTCCACCCACTCTACACCCCAAATCATTGAGAAGAGAATCTGATTAAATTATTCTATATTTGAAGACAAGTACACATTCATACCCTTCTTTTCCAGCTTTATTGAGGTATAATTGACAAATATGATATTTAAGTGAACATTGTGATGATTTGACACACATTTACATTGGGAAAGGATTCCCTCCCTTTGAGTTATAATGGACACCTCCGTCACCTCACACACTTAACTTTTTCTTTTTTGTAAGAACATTTAAGTTCTAATCTCTTAGCAAATTCCAATTATGCAATACAATTTTGTCAACTCTGGTCACCATGTTATACATTACCTCCTTAGGCTTTATTCATCTTGTACCCTTTTGTCACAACCATAGCATGTTGAGGTTAATATCATCAAGCTGTGGCAGCTCAATGCTGAATCTGTTTGCACTCGTCCCATTCAGATCGATGGAAACGCACTTTCTTAAGTCCTTTGTTGGTTTTGCAAATGAGTTTTATTTTTGTAATACATACTAGATCCAGGAACATCTATTTTTAACAAGTAAAAGAGATACATTGAAGACAGAGCTGGGATATTTTTCGGTTTTGGGGGTGGCAGTCGAAGAGCGTTGGAAAAGTTTAACTGGCCTGTTTTACTGGCTTCAATAAAATGGAGGTGTTTGGGGTTATGAGCTCCCTTGATGGGTTTATCTACCTTCAGATGCTTGTATTGGTCTGGGGAGGGATGGGGTTAAAGGAGAACGGGGTACTAGGAAATTAAAGGTTTGTGGTGAAGACAACAAGCTGGCAAATGCAGGCAGCCCCACATTAACATTCCATAGGATTCTGCAGGTTCCGCTGCTAATTGTTGACTGGGAACCCAGAGTTCTGGGGAGAGACTTGCCTCAGGCTGCCAGTCAAAGAAAGAAGTAATCCCATCCCAGAAAGGGTATCACTTCCCTGCAATTGATGTGAAGGAAAAAGTCAATTAGGATTTTAAATTATCAAAGTGCTTAAGGCACTCGCTTGACATACCCCAAAATAGTGACACCATATCCTCAAATTCAGGCACAGAGGTGGTGTGGCCAGTAGTCCTGCAGTGTGGGATCATGGCCATCTTGTCCCCACGCTGCCCGCTCTCTGGGGCCCTGTCCTCACGGCCACCTCCTGCGTTGAGAGACTACCCTTTGCTCTCCCGCCTGCTCACATCAGCGGGTCTGCTCCACTGCCAGCAGGGGCAGGAGATGGGGGATGGGTTGAGGGTGAGAGGCAGTCGCAGAGCTGGAGAGATGCGTCCCTGACTCCGTGGCCTAGGTCACCTTGTGGTTGGGTTTGTCCTTCGGGAGAGGGAAGGAAAATGAGAGAAGAAGCGATGGGAGGTGAAAAGGAACTTCTCCTGCCCTGGGAGCATGTGTCTGAGGGAACATTCTGATCCGGATGTTTGTAAGTTGAGGAGGGTTTTCCCCAATATTCACACTGTGTGTTAGAGAATCTGGCTGAGGAGCTGAAAACTCGTTTCTATTTTGACTTTGCCTCTGAGTATCAAAACATTCACTTTCTCTTGATGTAGGACAGGGTTGAGAAGACTTTCTATTAGGCAATATTTATAAATTGCTTGAAAGCCTTATTTTATTATCTTGATAGCTGTTGTTTGGAAATGTTTTGGGGACCCTGAGGGCCTGGGTTTTTTTGGCCATAGAACTTCAAAGAATAAAGTAAAACTGGCCTGCACTGGACATGGAGAGAAATTTGCTTTTGCTTTGGAGATGAAGGGGGAAGACAAGGGAAGGAATGGAAGGAGGAAGGAGAAAGCACAAAGTGCAGAGAGGTGAGAACCAGGTCAAACAGCCCAATCGTGAGGGCTCACAGGCTGTTGAAGAGGTGCTGGGGGCTGCCTTTCATATGAAGTTCCTTGCCTTGCTGTGTCATGAGACTCCATTTCTGCTCCAAAATCATCAGTATAGACTTCTCTGTTCATATTTCTTTTTGGTGGAACTCAGAAACGGACTGTCCTCTTATACTGGCTATATCACCTGCATCTCTACTTGCAGAAATCTCTGAGTGGTGTCATCTCAGGCCCTTGGGTGAAAAGATTTGCTGCAGAACCTGTGAGCTTCCTCCAGTGTTTGGCAAGTTTTATGTGATGAATGGTGTCATTGGTCTTTCTGGGCTTGGTGCTGGAGCCCCTGGTATTTATGAGACAAGAGATGACAGGCTGCCTGGCTCTTCCCCAGCTGGCAGGCAGCAGTAACCTCTTCTCACACCTAATTGGAGCCTGTAACTGCATAGAGTGGCTCTCCAAGACCAGGCACTGTCACCCGCTGCCAAGTGATGAAAAACCCTCTGACCTGCCTCCTAATTATTTTCAAATTAAAAGGTACTTTGGGGACAACGGAAATTCCCCCAGGTGCTTGTCTGAATGATTTTGGCAGCTTCCCCCAAAGTGTTCTGGCCCGGAGCACACCACCCAGCCTCAGACTTTCCATCCAGCGCAGGCCACGCCCTGCCTGTTTTCTGAGCACCTGCTCTAGGCACTGAGCCAGCTCCTTGCCTGCTAAGGGCTCTCTCCTTGCCTGCTGAGCAGGCACCTTTGCTCCACGTCGACCTGTGGAAAGAGAAGCTGGTGAAGGGCCCTAGAATCTGCTCTGAGTTTTGAGGAGAGTACCTCCCAAAGACCCCTGTCAGGTAGCACACCTGTGAGCACTGAGAATGAAATGCTTCAGGGGTCTTTGCTAGACCTATTCACCAGGGAGCACCCTTGCTGATCGAGGGATGCTGCTTTCACAGAACCCTTAGGAGTTTCCCTCCCTGCCCTTCAGGATCAGAGCCACAGACAGTCAAAGATGAAAGCAGCACTAGGGAGCACCCAATCCAACCCCAAATGAGGCCTATGGACATGGGCAAGTGGCCCTGTGTTTAGCAATGTGGTCATGGCAGAACTGGGACTTCGATCTGGGCCTCCTGTGGCCCCAGCTGTGCTCTGTCACCACTCTTCCATGTCTTCCATGCCTCACTCTGCTGCTGGATGGCAGTTCTCCTCTCCTTCTTCCCCCTAGAAAGACAGTTTGATGGGCTATAATTCAAAGATGGAGAAAGTTATGGGAGGCTCCAGAATCTAATGGGTCCACGTAAAGATGTAATTGAAAGAGGATAATATAAGAATCCATTTCTGTTTTTAAATGACTGTAATTATCAGATATAATCCAGATCTTATTCCCCACAAAGCTGTTTTGGGGTCGGGATGTACTGAGTTGACCTTTTCCGTTCTTTCCTGACTATCTGTGTTATTATCATTTCATCATCGTCCCACGGCTCTCTTCTTTCTTTCCTTTCAGTGCACCCTTTCGGGGAATTCAGTCATCTCCAAAGCTATAACTGTTTTCTCCTCCTCGTCTTCCCCTTTCCCACTTACACGCTTCCATTTGGCGTTATTGGTTCGGCATTTTACACTCTTGACCATCGTCTTCTTGAAACTCTCTGCTCCCTCGGCTTTAGTAAGACCACACTCAGGTTCCTCCTACCAATCTGGTTGCTTATTCTCAGACACTTTGTAAGCATTTCTTCTTCTGGGACTTCTTCCCTAAATGTCAGTACTTTAGTTGGGTATATCTTTGGCTTTGTCCATTTCCTCTCCTCACTACATCCTCTTCTGAAGTAAGCACTCCTGTGGTTTTCCTACTACATCTGCATGCATGACTGTAGTAGACTATTCATTTGGACTTTGTAGTAGATTTTCAAGGCCTAGCAAGTTTCCTAATTTCCTGCTTCTGGTAACAAACCCTCTTCCCCCGGCCTGTGACCCATAGTCTAGGCTGAGCTAGTCATAGCACAGCATCGTCCTGCTGACAGGGATCAAGTTATGTTCTCACTCTTGGACCAAACATGGCTATCCTGGCTATTCTCCATTGGTATCCCCTCATATCCACCAAGGATCGATTCTCCACCCTCCTCTGTCTTGCTCTGAGCCCTAGAAGGCTGATTCTTACAGGCTGCATCATCACCCAAGTTCCCTTGCCCTCTGTCTTCTGGTGGGTTTGGCAGTGGGAGCTATTAGCAAGAAATCAGAGGTTGGAAAGAAAAAGAGCAGTCAGAGTATATGACATCAGAATGGAGAGTCAAACCAGTAATCCTCCGAAGAAGATGGAGTTGATATGACGATTAAACCATCAGAGAAGGAAGAGTGGCAGCTTGAAGAAATTCCTGAGTCATGTGTATGGGTAGATACATAAGTGCCTGGGCACATGTAAGGTACAGGGCTGAAACGTAATTGACACCCTGTCCAGGGCTAGGCCTACATTTCTACCGGACGGCTGAGCTTAAGTGACACATGGATCCCTCAAACACAACCTGTCAATTCTGCCAACCCCAGCCTATCTTCCTCCTGTATTCCCAACTGTATCAGCCAACTCGCCTTTCAAGTTGTGAATCTCTTAGCTCGTCTTTGATTCTTTCTTTTTTCTAATTTCCCACATATAATGAATCCCCAAGCTCAGTTGATTCTACCTTTGAAATGTCTTCCCCTCCATTCCCACTCCTTTGCCATAATCTGGGCCCTTCACAATTACTCACCTTATTGCCACTGCTTCTTAACCAGGTTAATTGGTCTTCTTATCCCCAGACTTACTCCTCCAAAATAATCTATGCATTGTCATTGGAGATATTTCTTTCTCTTTTATTACTATGAAATACTTCACACTATAGAGAAATACAGAGAATAAAATTACTCCTATGTATCCACCATATAGATTGCTTCAGAACTTTTTAAAAAGATTTAATAAAATATGGCAAAACATTAAGGAAAAAAATAAAAGCATTTCAGATATAGTTGAAGCCTCCTGTGTATCTCTTCCAATCCCATTTCCCTCCTTTGCTCCTCATAGAAGCCAACACTATCTTCAATTTTGTATTTATTTTTCCCAAGAAATGTCTTTACCACATGTATATGTATCCATTAACAGTATTTACTATGGTTTTGCATGTTTAAAATCTTTATAGAAATGATATCAAGAGTATGCTATCCATCTGCAACTTGCTTTTCTCATCAGTAATGTCTTTGAGATTTATACCTGTAGATACATACATGTAGCTTTATTTTGTTAATTTTAGCTGCTATAGAAGCTTCCTCTGTGTGAATATAGCACAATTTACTGATACACTCTTCTGTTGATGGATATTTATGTTATTTCCAGTTTTTCACAATGATGAACATGCCACAAATGAAACTTTCTCACCTGTGTATCCTGGCATATGTGTGAAAATCTCTGAGAAGTAGACACATAGAATAAAATTGATGAGTCTAATTGTAGACACATCTTTATATGTTATCAAGTTATTCTCCACATTGGTTGTACCAATTCACGTCCCTGCCAGCATTACATAAGAGTTACCATTTCATACTCATCAGACTGACAAAAAAGGAAAAGTCTGACACCCCCAAGTATTGGAGATATTATAGAGAATTGAGATCTCACCGTTGTTTAATTGAAATTTCTTGATTTCTAGGAAGACGGAGCATTGCTCATATTTATTTCTTATTCTGGTTCCTCTTATGTGTGTTGCTGGGTTATGTCCTTAACCTATTTTTCTATTGGATATTTTAGCTTTTTCTTCCTATTGATGTAGGAATTCTTCTTATGGGCTGGATATTTTTCCTTTGGTGATTATGACGGTCAGTTATCTTCTCCCCATCAGTAGCTGGTGTTTACTCTTTGATAAATTTGACTACATTAAAAATTTTTAATTTATATCCAAAAGATCCCACCATAAATAATATTTTCTTTTGCAGTTGATTCCTCCGTGTCTTAGTGAAGAAATCCTTTTCTACCTTGAGATTGTAAGAATATTCTTATGCTTTTTCTTATGCAATTATAGTCTGATCAAGGCTGGAAAACTGTAACAGTTCAAATAACAGGAGGTAGTCAACAGGTCACTAAAAAACAAACAAACAAATTAAGAAATGTGCATCAGGAAGCCCCACCATTTTCTTTTGAGCTGTGCGATCCTGAGAAGGTCACTGAACCTCTCCTGTGTTTGTCCCTGGCTGGTTGGGAAGCCCTGAACAAATGTTAAGGAGGGCTGCTGTTCACATGACCCACCCTCGGTTACTCCCTTAGTCCTTTCCTCTGGCATTTTCTGGATTTGTGAAATCTCCAGCTGCAGTTAAAATGCCATCTTCCACATCCTGGACTAGGAAAACCTTGTGCTGACCTGGATGACTCAGCTGGAACATGGCGAAAAACACTCAGAACTTTGAATCTGAGCTGCCTTCATCTGTTCAAGTAAGTGGAGTTAGAGAGCCTCTGCCAGGAAGACAGTACAGGAGCGAGGGGTTTAAAAGGGTCCAAATGAAGCCCTGGATTCCTTGGAGGGAGAGCTGGGGAGAATTGGGATATCGGTTCTCACTCCCTCCCTCATCCACATTCCTGGTGTTTAGAGGTTCTGGATAATCAGTCAGGAGTTGGTCTAGGAAAATTGGAACTGCAAAAGAAATGAAGTTTGTTTTGAACTAAACTTCAGCTTTGGCTATTCTGCAACTCTTAACTCCTTTTTTGGTGCTCTTTCTTTTTCTCTCATGTCATGTCCTTAGCACCCCTCACTCTCACATCACACCATCTCTCCTTATTCTACCTACCAAAACTTGCACTCCGAACAACACCTGGCATCTGGTAGGCCTCAATATATGTGGCCAGTATTAGCAAGGAATAAAGGAATAGCATCTTTTGCTACATACTTTACATTTCAGTCCTATTATCATCATGCCCATTTTACAGTAGAGGAAACTGAAGCAAAAGAAGTTAAATAACCAGCCTAAGTTCGTGGAAGTATTGACTAAAGGATCCTAGACACACAAAAATAGAGCCCATTCTCTGAACAACTCTGGCTTCCCAGGCCATGTTCCAGACTGAAAGGTAGCAGAGGGGAAGTTGAGTGCCCAAAGGGAAAGACAGACACATGGATGCCTACACCTCACTCAGTCATAGCTGAGTAATCCTTACCATAGAGCTCCCTCAGTGTATATGTGTTTGCTGCACCACAGCAGTGGGGATGAAGGGAAATCAGTGGGCAGTTGAGACACAGAATTCTAGAATGTGGGCTCTGAAAAGCAAAGAGAAAAAAGACTGAAAATAAAAAAGAACAGGATATCCAAGAACCATGGAACAACTACAAAAGGTGTAACATAGGCATAGGCATAATGCGAATACCAGAAGGACAAGAAAGAAAAAAAGATAAGAAATATTTGAAGCAATAATAACTGATAAATTACCCCCAAATTAATATTAGACATCATCCCACATACCCAGGAAGTTCAGAGAACACAACTCAGGATAAATACTAAATACTAAAGAATAAATACAAAAACAACAACAACAAAAAAGAAAACCCTATGCCCAGGCACATCGTCTTCAAACATCAAAAAATCAAAGACAGGGACTTCCCTGGTGGTTCAGTGGGTAAGACTCTGCACTCCCAATGCAGGGGGCCCAGGTTTGATTCTTGGTCAGGGAACAAGATCCCACATGCATGCCACAACTAAGAGTCTGAATGCCACAACTAAGACCCAGCACAGCCAAAATAAATAAATACAATTAAATTTTAAAAAATCAAAGACAAAGAAAAAAATATGGGAAGAAACCAGAGGAAAATAACAGCTTACCTATAGGAAAGCGAAAATAAGAATTACGTCTGACTTATCAGAAACCATATGTGCAAGAGAGTGGAGTGAAATATTTAAAGTGTTGCAAGAAAAACACCACCAACAGAGAATTCTGTTCCTTACAAAATTCTCCTTCAAAAGTGAAGGAGAAATAAAGACTTTCTCAAATAAAAATTGAAGGAATATTTTGCCAGTAGAGCTGACTTGCAAGAAATGTTAGAAGAAGTTCTTTAAAGAGAGAAAAGGGATAATAAGTCAGAAACTCAGATCTGCATAACGAAAGGAAGGTCATACTCCTTCAGTGAAGGAGTAACCAAATGTACCACTGTGGTGCAGGATATGGATGGTGAGGATGTTGTGCATGTGTGGAGATGGGGTACATGGGAACTCTGTACTTTCTGCTCAATTTTGCTGTGCACCTAAAACTGCTCTAAAAAATACAGTGTATTAATTATTTAATGAGACTTTAATTTGCTTTATAAAACTCAAACTATGGGTGATTGGCATGTGGGCTTTTATTTACACTCACTCTGACTGGGTGAAAAGAATGCTAACTTTTTAAATAATTTGTCCTTAGGAAGAGAGAAGGAGGAGCTCTATGAGAATAGGACTTGACTAGTGCCTTCTTTTCCTCTTTCTCCTCCGGAAATCACTAAGAGCCAGCAAGCCAGCAATTCCATAGCCCATTGGTGGATGGAACCCTCCATAAAGATTTGGCTTACACTCTGTCCTGAAGCCAGCTCTTTCTCTTTGCCAAGTTGAGCTTTCATGCTGTCTGTCCTCAAAGCAAACTAGGGCTTAAATTGATTCCAAGCTCTGATGCTTCCTGATTATAGAACAGTTTAAAGGAATTCCTTGATTGTTCAAAATTTAGAAGAAGCTCTTCCATATGGAGATTGCCTTTTTAAAATTAAAACAAACAAACAAGCAAGCAAGCAAACAAACAATCAAACAGAAAACCCTTCAGTTTTACCCCACCTGGTTTCAGAAAAAATTTAAACAAATAAAAAATCAGAGTGACAGGGAAATCAGTGTGTGTTTTGAGTTCAATTCGGGACAATGTGATCAATGCCAAATTCTCACATTCTTCAAAAATCCTAAGAATCAACATTGTGAGCCAGTTAGGGGGAAAAAATTTTAAAAACAGAGGGGTAAAAGTCAGTTGATCCGAAATAAAAAGTAATGAATTGGAAAAGAAGAAACTAGAATAGTTCAGTTAATGTCCTCCCAACTATTCTCAACTAAATACAGATGATACCAAAAAATGAGGAGTTAAAAAGAAAATTAAAACCATTCGGCAGGAAGTAGTTCCCTAAGCAGCAAATATATGCAGCATTTCCAAAGTAAAAATGCTAGAGCTGTTCAAGATTGAGCAACTTTGGGAGGAGAGAGATCAGAAGGCGGATCGCTCTTCCAAAAGGAAGGTACCTCACTCTGACATGTCCAGTGGCCACAAACCCATTGCTCACTAGGGTTATGTTCCTACCATCTCTGCAACTTTCCATATCAGGCAGATCTCAGGCAGGCCAATCTGTGTCAAGATAACCAAATTCATGTTGATTCTAGCAATGTTTTTGTCCTTGAAATCCAGAACTGAATGCAAAATTCAGTCCTCTACAATTGCACTTGATCTGGCAACTCATTGTTGAAACTAAAACCAAAATTCTAACAAAGGTTGGTATGGTAGACACTGGTGCTTTTCACCAATATTTCCAACTCTCCCTCTCTGGGCATGAGTAGAATTAATCTTCCCTACTCTCCTGACATTAGATGTAGCCATATTGTTTGTTTTGGCCAATATAAATGGCCATATAAATGGAAGTGATATGTATGTTTTTCAAGTGGAAGTCTTTAAGAAGTTTACCAGTGATTATTCCCCACGTCATTGTCATCAGCAATGTTCCAGTTAATGGAGGGCCCACCAGCCCAGCTCCCTGAGTACACATGTGGAGCAGAGGCCCCTGCCAAAGGGTGATGAACATAACACCTGAGTGAGAAATGAACACTGTTTTAAACTACTGAGAGTTTAAGGTTATTTGCTGTTACAGCGTAACCCAGCCTATGCTGTTTAGAATAGCTGATAATTAGGGCAGCAGTAACTGAGGCCCCCAAATATCTCATACTTCTTTATTGTCAGAGAAACTTCTTTTTAGAAGAAATGGACAGTTTCCAATCTACTGAGGACCCTGAAAAGTCAACCATGTTTGAAATGTGACTCACTTACTGAAAATGTTGTCAGAGTAGATGTTCATAACACCAGTTAGATTTGTGAGATATCACATGCATGATTAAATATCACATGCCTACTTTATCCTGAATCTTACCTGCAATTTTAAGTTATTTTATTTTTGAAATGTTTTTCTGATCTTTTGTCATTGGTATTAAAGCTGCCTTAATATAAGAGTAATTACTTCAATGCGTAAGCATGAAGATATAAAAATGGTTGTATATTTCTATTTAAAACAGTTCAAACTAAAATCAACCACATCCCTTTAGAAAGATAATTATTGTAGATAGTTGACTGTAAAGATATTAAAAAGATGAATGGAATTGTGGGACTACACGTAGATTAAGGCCATCCACATTAAATTCCAGGTTTGTTTACTTAGGTTCAATTTAGGGTTATATTTCATATTTCTTAAAAGTTGTTTTCAACATTCAGTCAAGAATAAGCTCAAATATTGGGTTTGTTATGATATCAAAGTGACCTTAATTTTAGACAAATATTTGGCAAGCAAGAATCTGAGCCTGGTGAACTGTTATACTGATTTTTATGTTTTTAAGCAATGAATTCAGAGACAATCTGTATTTTAAAACATGCTTTTGAGACTAACGCTAACTTTTACAAGGTCTGATTCAGTTCCATCCTTCTGGGAGATACTCCAACAGGCACTTTTAAGTGCAATTTAAATTTCAGGTAGCAAATGTTGCCTTGAACTCATTTATAGCATATGTCTTCTGGAAACCAATGCAATGTAGCATGAAATAAATAATTCTTAAAGATATGGAAATCATATAAAATATCTTTTGCTACCCAGAGATTCTTTTAAGAGAAAGATGATTTAAATAGGCATCTATTATTTCACTTTGGACCAGGCCTTACTATCTTGTCATTTGCGAGAGCTTTCCAGAAAGCAGCAGAGCCAGACGACAAAATCAGTTCCCATGGGGCTGGGCTGACTCAGGACATCTCCATATGGTTGTCACACAGCAATTTATACCCAACATGTCCCCAAATGAACTCATCCTCTTCCTTTTAAAGCTATAGTTTTAGAGTCCCCTTCAACTCTTTTCTTGTTTCTCATATCCAACAATTCACTGATTCTAGTATTTAGCCCTTGCCTCTTGTCCTACCACTGCCCTGTCCTGGCCCTTGCCTCCCTAAGAGTCTTCCTGTCTCCAATATCTCCCCACTCCAATCTTTGTTTCCACGGCCACCAAATTAATCTCTGTAAAGCACAAGTCAGATTGCGCTACTCTCACCTCAAAAATGGTTAGTGATTCTTGTGCTCCTGTCTTCTGTTTGCCTCTGCATACCCACTCTTATACTTCTCCCCCATTTTGTGTCCTGAAGACCAACCTGTGGGGAAAACACCAGTGAATTCCCCTGCCCTTTGGCTAATTGTTCTGTTTGGACAATGTGGATCCCTGCAGGAGGAGAGTGAGGCCAGGTGTCAGGATATACATTTCCCAGCTCCCTCCTTGTGTCATTGGCATAAGTCGGCCTCATCCCTCAACTGAAGGCACGGTTCCTGTCTAAAAGCCTTCCCCATACCCTAGTTTGAGTGTGCCGTATACTCTGTATTTCTTTGCATCCCTGCTTTTGTTGTTGTTGTTTTTTTTTTTTTCTTCCCCTGTCAGTCTGAAATTCTCCTTGTTATTTCTACTGAATTCTTTTTCATCTAATCCTGCATTATCCTTTGTATCAGGCATATCAGTTAGGAAAATCATGGAATTACAAGAGAGAAGGAACCAAGAGCTTTGAATTACTGTTTGGAAATAGGACCACTCACTAATCAGGAATGTCCCTTACAGACTTCACGTGAGTGAGAAATATATGCTACTGGGTTAAACCACTGAGATGTGGGGATTTATCTGCTTCAATTACTAGCATTACCTTAGTTAACTGAGTAGGATACTTTTAGAATATAAAAATTTCTGTTTCTCAATGAGGTTCCCAAGTGGGTGATTAAGGTGAGTAATAAACACACAGGTGAAAGAGTTGTGATCACTAGGAACCTGCAGGAGTCCACAGAGAACACATTTTCTACTGTGATATTTTCCTGGATAGATAGAGAAAGAAAACACAGCAGCCTCGGTGTTTCTGGACTTGTCCAAGTCATTTGACAAAATTTTCACGATATTATTTTGTTCAAGAGGGTAAATTATTCACAAGATAAAAATGAAATTAAGTGGATTATTTACAGGTTGGATGAATTTACTCAAAGGATGCTGGTTAATAATAGACTGGAATCAACCTAAAGGAAGTTTCCTAGTGGTAGGAAACTTCCGATATTCAATTGCCAATGGGGAGAGGAGTTAGAATAATTCTGTGCTACCTCCCAGTGCCCCACCCCTGCTGGATTTCTTGGAGCAATAGAGAGAAGCTGTGGGCTGATTAATTTCAGCTCAATATCAAGATTTTCTAGCAGAGTTGTCTGAAGACAGAGAGGCTGGACATGTCCAAACACACTCGCAGAATCGGGGAGGAATCTTCCTGGTCAGCTGACTTCGGGTCATTTTTAAAGGCCCGGTCCAGGTCTGAGAGCCTTTGATTCTCACTCACTGTGTAGAACTCGAGTAACTCAGGAAATCAAGCCAGCGGATAGACACTAGACATCATTTGTACAGTGACTTTATTAGTATTGCCAAGAGACAACTCAGGAGGCAAGTAAATACTCCTCCTAGAGATCAGAGTTCATGTTTGTAGAATGAGTGGAAAAAACTATGAACCCAACATTTATTGAACAACTTCTTTGAGCCAAGCATAGTGCCTGAGCATCCTCCACCTCCCTCCTATCTGCCCCCTTCCTCCCACAAAGTGCAGGATTTCTGTTATTTCCTTTGACAAATGATCATTCTGGTCAAGGAAAAAATATTGTTTTTGTTTTCTGTTTCTCTTCAAGAGGTTTGGCTGAACTAAAAACTCATCAGTCAGTTTTCATGCTTTATTATGATTGCTGTTGATAACAATAATAAATTTTTTCCACTCTCCAGAGGAGAGCTTAAAGAGAATTAAAATGGGGAGGGATGCTAAGAACAGGTTTTCTTTGAGCTTGGAATTAGGTAGTGGGTGAAGAACAGCAGAAAACAGAACATCAGGAAAAGAGTGATCACATCTTTAGTGGGAGCTTGGTTGGGATATTGCTAAGAAACTTCCAAGAGAGAATGGTGGTCTAGACACAAACATATATCAAAAATTAGTAAGTACCAAGAACGATGGCTTTGGATAGAACATGTACATTGTGGGAAAAGTAGACTAGTGGTTTTCTATTTGTCCAAAATAGAGCAACATAGAATCAACCTGGCTTAATGGAGTCTCTAAAGCACCTCTGGGGAAACCCTAGGGATCTTTGGACACAGTTTGAAAACCAGGAAGATAAATAAGTCCAGGGGAATAGACAGCAGATTCCACCCAATGGATGGCAATTGCTGGGCTCATTTATTACTTAGCAGAGTTCTCTTCCAGCTCTCCTGGTGCAGCATAGCCTCATCTGAGAGACAGTCTGGCTTCCAGTTCTTTACTCTCTGTTTTCATGGCCGGCACTCTGTTCCTTGTCTTCATTATTGCCAGTAGCCCCTGCTTCCTGTCCCTGCCTCTGGTTTCTGTCACCTCTGATGCATGCTGAATATATGAAACAGACTAATTGTTTTCCTAAAGCATTTTTATCATGCCACACTCTTGCTCAAGAATCTACAGACGTGCCTTATTACTACCACAGGATTCAATCTTCCCTGCAATCTACACCCCCATCCTCATGCAATCTCTGTTGTAATCCACTGTGTCTGGTCTCACCTTCAGGCCTTGATGCAGGCCGTTCCTGCCTGGAACACTCCCTGTAGACCCTCCCCCATCCCTTCTTCCTTTGCTAACTCCTACTGCTCATCTTTATATATCATTTTCTTTGGAAATCTAGGGACATAGTTGCCCCTCATGTGCACTGACATAGCACTCCATGGCTTCTCTGTCAAAAGCAATTTCATTGTAATGTTTTTAGGGCTACGTATTAACATGTATCTCCCACTAAACTAAACAACAAGAAAGGAATGTCCACACCTTATTTACTCTTGAAGCCCCAAATCTTGGCAGTGTAATACATGTCGAGTGAGTGAATGAATTCAACATAAATATTTGTTGAACGAGTGAATGAATGAATGGTTGTTGAGAGAATGTTGGATGGATAGTACTCCTTTTCAGGTGTATGGTTCTTTGTGACACCCCTTCAGGTGGTCTTTCAGTTGTGATTCTCACAATTTGGACATCTGCTTTAGTCCATTTGGGCAGCTATAATAAAATACCACTGACTGGGTAGTTTATAAACAACAGAAATGAATTTCTGACAGTCCTTGAGGATGGCAGTCTGGGATCAGGGCACCAGCATGAGGGCCCTCTTCTGGGTCGCAGATACATCTTCACATGGAGGAAGGGTTTAGGGCTTTCTCAGGAGCCTCTTTTATGAGGCACCAATCCCAATCATAAAAGCTCCACCCTCATGACCTAAGCACCCCACAAAGGCCCCCACCTCCTAGTACCTTCATCTTTGGAGGTTAGGATTTCAACATATGAACTTGGGGGGAATACAAACATTCAGACCATAGCACATACCAAGTGAATATTCCTTTTATCTATTCCTAGATGAGACAGCATGGCAGGAAGCATGAGCCTTTTGGAAATGAGACTCTGAGTGAGGACAGGAGGCTGTTGGACATCTGTGGGGATGAGACAAGGGATTCAGGAGACAAGCTCCCTGGCAGCTACAGGTGTTGGTGGGACAAACCTTGGAGGAACTGGAAAAAATAGCTTTCATCCTTTTTCTTGTAGCCAGCAGGATGTATTGAGATGGTAAGAGCCATTTTGCCTTATTTTGTTATACAGAACCTCCCTGTGTTGCTATTGAAGAAATCAAGGTCCAGAGAAGCATAAGAACTTGCCAAGAGTTTCAAAAATGGTGGCAGAGCCTGGCCTAGAATCTGTCACCCATTATTTTCTCGTCACTGCTGTCTGAAAGCCCTTAATTCCGATTTGCTAACTCAAAGTTATGCATGCAATGTTTCCTCCCCAGTGCTTACTGCCCCTGAACTTTGATGCTGTGAAAGCAAAGGCCAAAACCAGGGCATTTCCTCTTGACCAACATTTCCCAAAGAGCAAAACTGTTCCTCTGTGTGTGTTGCAGGGAAGGGAGTGTGAGGTGAAAGGGAGGTGTGAAGGGGAGGGGGCTTTGAGGTGTGAAAGGGGGAGGGGGCAAAAGTCAGGGCAAGCAAAACCAGGGGAAGCAGCAAGAAATCTATCCCTGCACATGTTCTTTTTCTCCTGGGGCTTCAGTGACAACCTCACTTTTTAATTTTGAGACTCTTGACCGACACTGCTGCCTTGAATGGGTGTATGGGGTGGGGTGCACATAAATGCACATAAAAGCCTCAGCGGTTCATTAGAGCTACAAAGCAAAGAACAAAAGACCCACATCTACTTAAACTACCGTCCCCACTTTCATCCCTGTGATTTTATTTGTGGAGCAGGAGGCTGTTGAGGCCTCCAAATACCAGTCCCTGTGAGTTTGGAGTCAATTGGCAACATTCCTGCAGAGAGGCTCCCACAGGCATCCATGTCCCAAGTGCTTTATTGCCAAGACCCTGATACAAAAATAGGTGAGTCAAAGCTTCTTCTGTTTATTGTGTGATAAGAGATGCAAGTTTATCCTGAGGATTCTCTTTGAGTTATTCCTTGCTTTGCAAAGATTTAATGATATCCGGTGGAGCTGGGCTCCTTACCACCAAGATAAACATGTTTCTAACCATGGATATCAGTACTGAAGATTCTTGAGGAATTGGTAAGTGTCCATGAATCAGGAAGAGAAACAAATAGCTAGTGAAATGGCAATGGCCTTAAGCCCTCAACACACAAGAGCAAATGGCCTCTCTTTCCTCACTTCTTTTGCCCATTCATCCATTCAACCAATTTTCTCTCAGGGGTCAAGAAGCCCACAGTCTAGTGAGAGAACATTAAAAACATGACTCATCATTGCACAATGTATATTTAAGATGCTTGTATTGCAAATAACAGAAAATCTGGCTCAATCAGGCCCAAACAAGGAAGGAAATCTATTGGTTCACATGATTGAAAACCCCAGGGGAGCACTTGCTTCAGACAAGCTCCTTCTCAGCAGCTCAGTCACTGTGTTTCTTTTCCATTTCGCCACCGTCTTCTGGGGTATTGACTGTATTCTAAGACTGGGTCCCCTCACAGTCCCAAGAGAGCCATAAGCAACTCCCATTGCTACACGATTCCTTGTTCAGATCTAGCCAAAAAAGAAGAGATAGCATCTTTGCCCCAGCAGTCTTGTAAAGAGTCCTGGGACTCAATCTAGTTCAAGGGTGGCACTCCTGGCCTAAGCTGAGTTAATCAGTCACATGATCAGAAGATGTTTATATACTCCACCCCAGAGGCAAGTGTGAGCTGCACAGGAATTCCTAATGGAACTGGGAGTGGGGAAAGGGAAGAGAGAGATACCAAGAAATGTGGATTTCAGGGAAAGGACTTTGGCAGGGGTGCTAACATGACACGTGGGAGAGGGGTCCTTCTCAGCCTGAATAGGCCCAGGTTTTTCTATAAGAATGAACCATGCAAAAGGAAGGAATTTGAATTGATCAATCCTAGAATATACTCCTAGTATACTAGATCTGGAAGCTGTCTTCAATTAGAAAATGATGATGGCATGAAATTTATGTCCAAAGGCAAGAAGACCAGGAACAGTCTTTATACCAAGTCTCAAGAGGCTGTGTGTTTGGAAGTGCATATCTGTCTCTTAAATTCTCAGAGGAGATGAAATTATTTGAATGTGTCTTAAGAGAGCCGTTCATAAGAAGATTCTGGTTCCAAGGATTGTATGATACTGAACCGTTTTCATCAAGACAGGGCTAGGCTTGTTTCCCACGAATCTGGGATCGAGTTATAGCTCTACCACTCACTCACCGTTGCCGTGGGCAAGTCACTTAACCTCACTACTTAACCTCTTCATCTTTATTTATTTATTTTGATGTGTAAAATCTTTTATTATTTATTTTTCTTCCAGTTTATTGAGATATAATTGACATATAGCACTGTATAAGTTTAAGGTGTACAGCACAATGATTTGACTTATATACATCATGAAATGATTACCACAGTAAGTTTAGTGAACATCCATACTCTCATACAGATACAAAATTAAGGAAAGAGAAAAAAATTTTCCTTATGATAAGAACTCAGGATTTACTCCCATAACAACTTTCATATATAACACACAGCAGTATTAATTATTTTTATCATGTTGTATGTTACATCCCTGGTACTTATTTATCTTATAACTAGAAGTTTGTATTTTTTGAACACCTTCATCCAATTCCCCTTCACCCAAGCCCCCGCCACTTGTAACCAAAAATCTGATCTCTTTTTCTATGAGTTTGTTTGTTTGGTTGGTTGGTTGGTTGATTTTAAAGTGTAATTAATGTACAACATTATGGTAGTTCCTGTTACACAACACAGAGATTTGGTATTTCTATACATTTGAAAATGATCACCACCATAAGTCTAGTTACCATCTGTCACCATACAAAGATATTAAATTATTGACTATATTCCCTACACTGTACATTTCATACCTATAACTCATTTATTTTATAACTTGAGGTTTGTACCTTTTAATCTCCCTCACCTATTTCTCTCCTCCCTCTACTCCCCTCCCCTCTGGAAACCACCTGTTTGTTCTCTATCTATGACTCTATTTCTGTTTTGTTTGTTCATTTGTTTTATTTTTCAGATTCCACATTATAAGTGAAATCATACAGTATTTTCTTTCTCTTTCTGACTTATTTCACTTAGCATAATACCCTCTAGTTTCATCCATGTGGTCACGAATGGCAAGATTTCATTCTTTTTCATGGCTGAGTAATATTCCATTCTGTGTGTGCATGTGTGTGTGTGTATCACATCTTCTTTATCCATTCATTAATCTATGGGCACTTAGGTTCCTTCCATATCTTGACCATTGTAAATAACACTGCAATGAACATAGGGGTGCATATATCTTTTCTATTTAGTGTTTTTGTTTTCTTCGGATAAATACCCAGGAGTGCAATTGCAAAGAACTCATACAACTCAACATCAAAGAAAAAATCACTCAATTAAAAAATGGGCAGAGGATCTGAATAGATATTTTTCCTAAGAAGACACACAGATGGCAAAGAAACACATTAAAAGATGGTTAACATCACTAGTCATCAGAAAAATGCAAATCGAAACCTCACATGTGTCAGAATGATTATTATTAAAAGACAACAAATAACAAGTGTTGGCCAGGATGTGGAAAAGAGGGAACCCTTGTGCACTGTTGGTGAGAATGTAAACTGGTGAGGCCACTGTGGAAAACAGTATGGAGATTCCGCAAAAAATTAAAAATAGAGCTACCATATGATTTAGCAATAACCTCTTTATTGTTAAAATTTGGATAACAGCACTTCTCTTACAGAGTGATTGTGAAAAGCAGAAATAGGGCCTCAAAGTGCCCAGTGTGAAGCAGGCATTAAGCAACTGTGACTACAATTATTTAAATGGAGGTGCCGCTCTGGGATGATGCAAGGTCAGAAGAAAAGTGTGCACTTTAGAGCCTGGCTTTAGACAAGATCTAAGCAGCAGACAAACATCTGGGAGGAATGGTATTAGGGACATGCTGTTACTGCTGGAGTCTCTGCTCAAGTTCAAACTATGTTCCCCTGGATTCACATGTACCTGGCATTCCTGGCAGATAATCTCCACTCCCGGGACAAGCTTTTTCTAGGGAAAGCATATCTGGTACACAACTTGGTTCAGAGAGGAAAATGATGAGCCCCACAATTTGCTCTGAATCAGAACATTTCTGGTCTTGCCCACAGGGACTATATCCCAAAGGAGAGGAGACAGTAAATATGTAAGAAGGTGACCATATTGGGAGCCCCAGTGGCAGCTGTTCAATGGCACAGAGGAGAGCACAAGAGGGAGTTATGGTGCCTCTGACTGGGGTTGGGATTGAAATGGGTTGGAACCCAGGATGCATAGAGTTTGTGCTAAGACCACCTGAGCCCAGTCTGGGAAGACAAATTGGGAGGGAAACAACACACTCAGTAGGCACAAGAGAGAGAGATCAGTAATCCATAATAAGTGCTTTGAAGCACGGCTATCACAGCTCAGTAACATTGGTATCTTCAGTGGAAATGAACACGTCACGCCCAAACACAAACATCACCACAGGAAGCCATAGAGGAGGAGAGCTGGGTGCAGGAGTCACATGGTAGGTGAGAGGGCCATACAGGAGAGCACACACAGCCATCCCCGGGGATGCCCATGAACACCTGGGGGGACTCTGCAGTGTCAGCTGGGAGCAGTCGGACAAACCATGCTGCAATGCTCTACTTTTGCCCCAGAGTGGTATGGCCAAGGCACCTGGGTTACACAGACCCATCGCTTGCCCTGGACACTACAGAATCACTTCAATGCCAAGTCAAATCATCAGGAACGCATATATTACACTGTGCCTTCAAGAAACCATGATATAAAAAAAAAAGAAAAGAAAAGAAACCATGATTTAATGTTGTTATGGCTTTGCCTTTTGCCAGAGATAATTTATACACTATAAAACTGGCTATAATGACAGTTTTTATTATAATGTTTAAAAACCTTATATAGGGCTTCCCTGGTGGCACAGTGGTTGAGAATCTGCCTGCCAATGCAGGGGACACGGGTTCGAGCCCTGGTCTGGGAGGATCCCACATGCTGTGGAGCAACTAGGCCTGTGAGCCACAACTACTGAGCCTGCGCGTCTGGAGCCTGTGCTCTGCAACAAGAGAGGCTGCGATAGTGAGCGGCCCGCGCACCGCGATGAAGAGTGGCCCCCGTTTGCCACAACTAGAGAAAGCCCTCGCACAGAAACGAAGACCCAACACAGCCATAAATAAATAAATTTAAAAACCTTATATAAACAATCCTCCTGATTAATTTCTCTTAATATGCTGGATATGTTTGTCCCTCATGTTGGACTAGCACACTTCCTCCCTTCATTTTCTTTCTTTCTTTTTTCTTAAAGGAGAGCTAAATAATTTATTAAATTTCTCTTTCACCTTGACCACTAGGGCAGTAAGAGTGAAATGTGGTACACAGCTGGCGTAAATTCGGTGTAGATAGACTTTATGGTAAAACTGCCTCTCACTCATCTTCAACATGGCTCTTGTATTGGGTGTTTTCGTTATGGTTGCTATTTTTATCATTAGTCTATGTTGATGTGTCTTTCTGGTAAGTCACCTAAATTACTGGTTAGAAATAGTTGGAACTTAATAAATGAGCTTGCTGAGAGAGTAGGTAAAAATTTAAACTTTTTCAGGACAGAGAACTCTTTATTTTAAACCTCATATTCTTTTTCTCTGAGGCACTCAGAGTTGAGAATAATGCTGCCCTTTTTTTTGACATGTTTTCATTTGAGACAATTTTTTGTTCTGTCAAATAGATTTATTTTCTTTAGCAGACAGAAATGTGGGCGAAAAAAAAAAAATCTCATTGCATATGATTCCTGACACAGTACCGGGGCTCTAGACTGCAGTGAAAGTTGATTTCACAAATGACTTAGGAAATCTTTCTGGTTTTGAACACCTGTTCACAGAAAGCCTGTTTGAAATCATTCACTGCTTTTAATTCCTCAATGGCAATACAGACATGCTCTAATCCTGATCTTTACATTAGTGTTGAAAAGCAAAGGGCTGGTGTTTGGGTTCCTGCCCCAGCTTTTATTTTTAAAAAGGAAAAAGCTGTATTAAATGATAACACTTACTTATTGATGTCAGTAAGTCTTTATTTACAGAAACAAACATAAACTAGTGTCCAGCTCAAAGAGCTTTCATATGTGAACACACCCGCAGAACCATGACCAAGATCAAGAAACAAAAATTTACCAGCCTCTGGGCTTCCCTGGTGGCACAGTGGTTGAGAGTCTGCCTGCCGATGCAAGGGACACGGGTTCATGCCCCAGTCTGGGAAGATCCCACATGCCGCGGAGTGGCTGGGCCCGCGAGCCATGGCCGCTGAGCCTGTGCGCCCGAAGCCCGTGCTCCGCAGCGGGAGAGGCCACGGCAGTGAGAGGCCCGCGTACCAAAAAAAAAAAAAAAAAAATTTACCAGCCTCAATTAGTTGCCCTCATGCCCCAGCCAGACCCTATATCCCTCCAAAAGGAAAGCATAACTCTGCTTTTTGACACCATTGATCACTGCTTTGCCTATTTTTAAAGTCTGTATAAATGTAGTAATTCTGTATATACATTTTGCATATTTTTTATGAGATTCAAGCTTGTTGCTGCATGTAGCGATTATTCATTTTTATTGCTCTGTACTAGTATTTCATTATATAAATACACCACAAGTCATATATCCATTCTACTATTGATTTCCACTTGGGCTGTTTTAAACTGTTGGCTCTTAAAGAGAATGCTGCTATGAATATTCTTGAGTATATATGTCTTTAAGCGAACATATGCATGCATTTCTTTGGTGGATATTCCTAGCTGTTCTGGGTCATGGGTTCTGTGTATGATCAACTTTATTAGATACTAGAAAGCAGTTCTCCAAAGTGATTGTACCAATCTCCACACCCCCTAGCAGTATGTAAGAGTTCCAGTTGCTCTACATCCTTACCAACCCTTGTAACTGTCAGTATGTAATGACAACTATGAAATGATCGTTGCATAACTTTGTTATGTTAGTCATTCTGATAATAACTGATGAGGCTGAACCCTTCTCTTACATTTATGGACCATATGGGAAGTGCTGTTCAAATCTTTTGTCCGTACTTTTGCTCTACACCAACATCATGAGGATACTCTCTGATGTTTTCTTTAGAAGTTTTATTTTTTGTTTTGTTTTACATGTAGCTCAACTGTCCATATGGAATTGTGTATAGGGTACAGGTTAGTATTTACTTTTTCCATAAAGTTATACAACTGATCCAGCATGATTTATTACAAAGACGATCCTTTATCCATTGCTCTGCAGTGTCACTTTTGTCATAAAATGAATGGTTCATATGTGTGTGGATCTGTTTCTGGACTTTTAAATTTAACATATTATTTACCAACTAATATGATTTTGAGTTGGGTCATTGATCTGTAATATCTGATACTCTGGAGTGCTTGACTGCTATTGCCCTGTAGCCCAGCATAAAGGACTGAGAAAGTGAAACCAGCTAATGCAGAAAATCCACTCAAAATATAACAACCAGAAAGAAAAGTAGAGATTGTTTTCATCTTATTTCCTTGTTTTTAAAGTGAGAAAACAAGGACTTCCCTGGTGGTGCAGTGGTTAAGAATCCGCCTGCCAATGCAGGAGACACAGTTTCGAGCCCTGGTCTGGGAAGATCCCACATGCCACAGAGCAACGAAGCCCGTGAGCCACAACTACTGGGCCTGCGCTCTAGGGCCCGCGAGCCACAACTACTGAGCCCTTGTGCCACAACTACTGAAGCCCACGCTCCTAGAGCCCGTGCTCCACAACAAGAGAAACCACTGCAATGAGAAGCCCGTGCACCGCAACGAAGAGTAGCCCCCACTCGCTGCAACTAGAAAAAGACTGTGCGCAGCAAAGAAGACCCAACACAGCCAAAAATAAATAAATAAATTCCAAATATTATTTTATAAATAAATAAATAAGATGAGAAAACAAGTCTACCCAAGTGTGCTGAATATCTTCTGTTTACCCAGACAAATCCTCTCTCCATCCTCTTCCTCCCGCTGTGCCCTTGGAGTCCCCACATTAATGGGCTCCCTTGCCTTAAAATTTCCAGTTGGTTCAGTTTATGGGGAACATTGACTTGAGGATGGAGGAAAGTGAGGTCAGATATTTAATCCCTTAGCTATCTCCCTGCAGGCTGACTGATGCTTTCCCTGATATGGCTCTTGATGAATGGCCCTCTCCACACAACCCTCTTCTTCAAGATGCCAGTGACCACTCATTTCTTTTGTCCCAGGCTGGAGGTGTCAATAGTGTCTTACCATTACTAGCCCCAGGATACCGCATTGGGATTTTGACATTGCACGACTAGAGGCATCCATTTTCCAGACAGGACAATAGGAGACAGGACCCAAAGAAAAGTCAAAGGGCATATGTCATCCTTCTCTTGATGAAAGTTCCTAGAAGCTGCCACATGACACTTCTGCTCACATTTCATTGGCCAGAACTTGGTCATTTGGCCACAACTACCTGTAAAGTGGAGAAAAGTTTCAGACAGCTACGTGCCAAACTAAAAATCTTACAACCTAAGAATAATAGTTTCCCATACCATTTACCTCAAGTCTAGTCATTAAACATGTATTCGGTGCACTCTGGGCCACTCTGTATTTTTCTGAAATACAGAGATGAACGGTGAATGGCGCTGGTCCAGTCTAATACGGGCCAGAGATTCCTTCCTCCAGCAAATGACCATGTCAGTCCCTGTGCTAGGCATTAGGGATTCCCGAGTGCACTAGACAGTGTTCCTGCACAAGACAGCAACAATGCCTACATACTTCTGTTACAGCTGTTAGGCAATGCAGGTTACCCAGGATAGATGTGTCAGGGAACAGAAGAGGAGATCTGTCTCTGAAGGCAGACCACGAGTTTGCTGTGTGGACAAGGAGACAGACCTTCCAGGCTCAGACACAGCATGAGGAAGACATGTGGCATGAAAGGACAGCATTTCCAGGGAGCAGCAAGGATTCTAGGGAGCCTAAGAACATAACCTACATGGAGAAGAGAGGGTAAAGATGAGGCTGGACAAGTCCACAGTGGCCAAGGAAGGCAGGACCCTCTGAGCCAAGTGCAGGCATTTGTCAAATGCCTCACTCACCCCACCCGCCAACTTCTTCTGCCATACATGCCCACGGAGGGCTTCCAATAAGTCACAAATGAACGATGATATCATATCAGGAAGTACATCAAGCTCAGGCCCAAGTTATATCCTTCAGGAAATTTACCAGAGATCTGACTCTTGAATTTTCAGCCTCTTCTTGGCTTGAACAATCTGATGGAATTCTGGAATAACTAGCTTTGCCTGACTCATTCCCAATCTCGGGAAGCAAGGCAAGCAGGAGAGAGGAGGGTATCAGGAGGACTCTCACTCCCACCCAGAATTTAGAAATGGCTCAAAATGGTTTGTTTGTCAATAAACACAAACATTTAAAATGAAAAACTATTTTTTTCTCTTCCCGCAGGTATATTCTAGAAAAGGAGGAGGAAGAAAGACTGTACAGGGAGGAGCATTACGCATTTTCATAAGCACCTATGACGTGCTAGATGTTTTTCGAGGTGCTGGGGCTACCGTGGTGAGCAAGTGCCGTCCCTTAAGAGTTCATACGCTAATAGAAGGAAAAAGTGTTTTTAATGTGCTTATTGTCTAAAATATTTTCAGGTACTGGTAAATACTATGGAGAGGCTAAACAAGGATAATGTGGTAGAGAGCGACTAGTTAGTTAGGGTATGAAGAGGTTCCCTCTAAGAGATGACATTTGAGTTAAGACCTTGTATTAGTTTCCTATTGTTGCTGTAATAAATTACCAGAAACTTAATGACTTAAAACAACAACGTAAATTTATTATCTCATGATTCTGGAGGTCAGAAGTCCAACACAGGTCTCACTGGGCTAAAACCAAGTTGTCAGCAGGGCAGCATTCCTTCTGAAGGCTCTAGTTGCCTTTCTCAGCTATTAGAAGGTGCCTGCATTCCTTAACTGTGGCTTCATCCTGCAGCTGCAAAGCCAGCAGACAGCAGAGTAGCATCTTCAAATCTCTGATTTTGACACTCACTCTCCTGTCTCCTTCTTACACTTATAAAGAACCCTTGTGATTACCTTGGATCCACCGAAATAATCTAGGATAATCTTCTTATCTCAAGATCCTTAATCACATCTGCAAAGTCCCTTATGCCATGTAAGGTTCTGAAGATTAGGATATGGGTACCTCTAGAGATGATTATTCTACCTATCACAGACCTACATGGTGAAACAAAGGCAGCTACCTGAAGATCTTAGGAAAAAACATTCCAAGCAGAAGGAAGAGTAAGTGTAAAGGCCCTGGGGTAGGAATAAACATAGCATTCTTAAGGGATAGAAATATAGAAACGAGGCCACATCTCCAGAGTCCAGTTTTCTCTATTGTAGTTTGGAAAGGAAGCTTGTCCTCTGGACCTGTCACATCTGAGAAATCAGAGCAGAGCAAAGCATCCCAACTAGGAGATACACAGTTAAGAGATATTTGCTTGAAGATATATCTACTTTGCAGCCTATCCCTGACTCTTTGCCAATTTTTTCAAAATCTTATACTTTATTTTTTAAAACATAAAATCAAGTGTTATTTTTAGTACGTTTGAAATCTTTCACTGGAAGTACCCATCTTTTGATTTGATGTTGGAACCCATCAACACTGATTTTTTAAAATATACCACCATTTATTATTCTCAACCAGTATATAAAATCTACAGCTGGAGGGAGGTGGAATATCAAGGATGAAATGGCATTTATAAGAAAGTTTAGAATGTCTTGAAAACAGATGTTTCTTTTCCCACATGAATATGCAGTTTTTTTAAAAAAATAAAAGCATACAGTTTAAACAGTGAAGTAAAATAAATCAAACAACATTCTACAAGTCTCCTAGAATACATGTTTTCAGTATTCCAGATCGGCAGGATGGTGGGTTCAGGAGAAGGTCAAAACTTAACTTTTCCAAAATCTGCTTTTTGTTTGTTGGTTATCACAACACTGCAATATTCTTTCTTTTGAATCAAAAATTGTTCTTATCTGTGATTTTTTTTCAGTTTTAGTGAACTTAAATATCTACTGAAATGCTATGATGCACATTCTAACAATAGCCACCAGCATCATCCTTGGTCTTTTATATGTGCTGTTATTACTATGTCAGAAACGTAGACAGATATGGAAGGGGTGCAGTGTGCTGTCATCTCCTGGCGGCTCAGTGGATGATACAAAGGGTCAATAGGGATCAACCAGCACACGATGACGTTCAGACAGAGAGCAGTCAACCTATTGCTGGTGCGTCAGCAAGTGATGTGCTCTGGGGTCCACTTCCAAGGGACAAACCCAGCACCCCTGCCCAGCCTGCTATTCTTTATGAAGTGGCAACTCTCTATTTTTGTTTTATTTTACTTGTTAATTTTAATATTCCTTATCTTTACCACAAAATCTTTTTAACTATAATATGTAAAAGATACCATCATTCCCAATTTATTCTTTCCAAAGGCAACAACTATTAAATGCTTCTTTGGGATCTTTTCAGAATTGCCTTTCTATGTTTATAATGAAGTATTGTATCAAATCATAATATACCATATCATATCTGTTTTCCCCTTGTGAATGGTCTACACTGTACACATTGTTGGACAATTTACATTTTTCACTTTGCTCTGTACCCTGGGCGACCTTCCGTGGTAGCAAGTCAGCATTTTGAAAGTGCCCCCTGCAGAATCGCAGACCTCATGGTTTCTCTGTGGTTCACTGCTTGTGTCTAAAGAAGAAAGTTACTGAAATGTGTCCAGACCACGGTTTTCAAGAGAAAAGAATCCATTGTATATGTAACAACTGACTTCATCCCAATGTATGGTTTTGCTTTGGCATTTAGCATATTATTTTCCTTATCACATCATCTGAGATAATTAAAGGACTTTGAAATATCGCCTTCGTTCCTCTTAAGGCTTGTGAACAAAACTCTCACAAGGCTTTCAAATCTGTCATTTCGACAAGTATCCATTTCGAAGGCCCACATCAAGTAATTTCTCTAAGAGAATATGTAATAAAATGAGATACAACTTGAATCCATTACCATAAATTATGAAACAAAGGGGTCACCATGCTTGTCAATTTACAAAAGACTTAGAAAAAAATCGGTACGAATATTTTTTCATAAATCTTATAAGGTGATAATTTATTTGCTTTTAGTGGCATATGAAAACAGAGTGAGTTCTCCTAGTATATTATATGATTCCCTCTTCAAAGAAGTACCGGTGACTTCAACTAAGGGATTAAATTAAGATTTCATCAAAATTGCATAAAGCATGGTTTCAAAAAGTGATGGATCTAAATAACGTCCAACAAGATAGTGAATTTTCCCATTTCCCCTTTAAGCAAAGCAGGCTTTGGTCTGGCCTTTGTGCTCTGAGGAGATAATATGACCCTCCATGGAAGACACATCACCCAGAATACAGGAAGGCAGAACTGACATCACTTTGTTTCAGACCCTGGCCTTGGAAATTTTTATAACTAAATTGATAATATACGTACACTCTCCTAAACAAGAAAAATGTAAACGAGAACAATCCACTTTCTTGCTACCAGCAACAGCCCCGGCTAAGCAAGATATTTCCTAGTATATATGGTATGTAGGCTTTATTACCAAGCAGACTTCTTTCATTTTATTTTATTTTGTAACAGCTTTATTGAGATAAAATTCACATACCATACAATTCCCCCACACTTAGTTTTTAGTTCAAGTTTCTCAACTTCACTAGGCCTTAGTCTTTTTATCTGTAATATGGGAATAATAATAGTAAGACCCACTGATTTGTGGTGCAAATTAATGTGTTCAGGCTATTCCATGGCACATAGTTAGTGCTAAATAATGAAGTCATAATAGAATAAGAAGATTCATTTTTGCCACTCAACTTTGTCATTGAATTTATAATCAATCATGTCTCTGATTCTGATTTCCTACTTTGACAGGGAAACCTTAATCCTGTTCATTTACAGTAATTTCAGGTACTGAATTTAGCTCAATTCGGTACCTTAATTGCCTCTTCTGACTAGAAATGCAGTCAATGAAAGACTCTTCTCCTCCCCTGTTTTGGGATAGAGCTAGGTTCACCAGGGTCCCTGATGACATCGTGGCTGGTCTGCACCCACTAGTACTGCTGCCGTGGAGACGCGCCTCCCTTCTCTTGGGATGGCAATGCAAGGAGATGGATGTCTGCAAGGGACCTTGATGGTCTCCTCTGCCATCCTGGGCCCACAAGCCACTTGCTGCTACTTCTGCTGCCCTCCAAGTGTTCGGTGGAGCTGGGGCATCTGCAGGGCTTCAGATCTCAGGAGACCAAGAGAGGAAGTGGGGCAGAGACTCACTGCCACCATTCAACTCCAAACTGCGAGCCCCTCACTGCACCCCGTGGAGGTAGGAGGGGAAATAGGGGTGCTGAGCCTGACTTTCTCCCTCTTTCCAAACTCTCTCTACTGTCCAATCCTGTTCAGGTTCACCAGACAGAGAAGAAGCTGGGCTCTTCGTTCTGCTGGTTTCCACTGGCATCCTATATCAATCCCCACTCCAACCCTGGGCAACTGGAGGTCTGAAGGGATGGTGAGCCTGAAAAAGAAAATAGGACCATCCATGCAGGTCGGTGTGTCCAATGAGTCACTATAGGCATGAGGTATTCCGTATTAATCTATATCCCTCCCAGTCTAACCTTACCTCATCACCACCAAAACATCCTCCACTTCCTTCTCTGGGTGCAGGTTTGTTACTTACCTCTCTCTCTTGAAAGATGAAATCTGAAGGGTTTCATAATTCTAGGTTTACTTCTCTATGTCCTTGCTTCTTGCTTTCATTCTTTGGTCTCTGATACCTTGTACATGAAACGCTGCCCTAAGTGGAATGCTATAGGTTAAATAATTTTCCCTCCTCCCCCAAATTTACATGTGGAAGTCCTAGCCCCCAGTACCTCAGAATGTGACCTTACTTGAGAAAAGGGGCATTGCAGATGGAATTAGTTAAGATGAAGTCATTCCATTAGGGTGGTCCCTAATCCAGTATGACTGGTGTCCTTATTAAAAGGGGAAATTTGGACACAGAACACACAGGGAGATAAAGGCAAGATTAGGATGATACTGGTACAAGCCAAGGAATGCCAAAGACTGTCAGCAAACTACCTGAAGTTGGAGAGAGGCCTGGAACAGATTCCCTCTCATAGCCCTTAGAAAAAAACCAACTCTGGGGAATTCCCTGGCGGTCTAGTGGTTAGGACTCAGCGCTTTCACTGCTAGGGCCCAGGTTCAATCCCTGGTCAGAGAACTAAGATCCCACAAGCCCCTCGGCTTAGCCAAAAGTAAAAAAAAAAAAAAAAAAACCAACTCTGTCGACACCATGATCTCAGACTTTTAGCCTCCAGAACTGCAAGACAATAAACTTCTCATGTTTAAGCCTCCTAGTTTGTGGTGCTTTGTTGCAGCAGCTCTAGGAAACTGATACATAGGACATATTGTATTGCGTTGTCTTTCCAGCCTGCCGTTGTTCTGGGAAATCTCCCTCCCTCTCCACCTACCACAAGAGCAGCCATGTTGAACAATATGATCCCAATCCTGTCTGGAATTCACTGGGAACTTGCATTTGAGACCAGGGAACAAGTATCCAGTGACTGAAGCTGAAAAATATAAAACTTGGCAATGGCCAAAAACTGTGTTTTCCACAACAAAGAGAAAGCCAGTCTGCCACAGGACAAAGCTGGCACCAGCAGAGATGGGGCTGGAAGAACTGGAGGCTTTCCAGTCCTGGCTCTGTCGGTGCCCCAGGCTCCGGCTCTCTCGGGACCTGGCTGTGACTTGAATTCCAGGAGAATGCAGCGACTATCTGGTAAACTCTTTTTGCTCAAGCTGATTTATATAAGGTTTGTGGCACTTGTTACTCAGACTTCGAGTTAATATATCCTCCAAAACTCATGCACTCGTATTTTTAATAATAAGCGGAAGATTACTGCTCTAAGTAAGAAACTATGTTCTTACCAGACATGGGTGCACAATTCAGAAGGGAACTTTAATTAAAAATAAACTCAGTGAAAAAAGTATAGAGTAAGCTTTGGGCTTCCCTGGTGGTGCAGTGGTTGAGAGTCCGCCTGCCGATGCAGGGGACACGGGTTCGTGCCCCGGTCCGCGAAGATCCCACATGCCGCGGAGTGGCTGGGCCCGTGAGCCATGGCCACTGAGCCTGTGCTCCGCAATGGGAGAGGCCACAATAGTGAGAGGCCCGCGTACCACAAAAAAACAAAGTATAGAGTAAGTTTTGTTGGAACGTTCTTTGTTCAATGAAACTTTAAGCCATTATAAACAGCAAGAAATTAGATTAATTTCTTTACCTTTTAGATTAAAACAAAAAATATTTCAGTAACAGGCAACTCTTATCTTTCTTTATCATCTTGGAGTGTTTGTTAACCGATAGACATAGCATAGTTCCTTTATTAATTAAAAGTCATTTTGCAGAGCTGACTGGGATGGCTGTGAAAGAGTCATTTTAACTATTATGTTTTCATTAGCTTTATTTTCCAAAGAATATATTAGTCCTGTGATAAGTTTCAAGTGCCTGGCATTTTGCCTGAGAAAATATTTGCTACTTAGTATGTTAACAATAAGCTCTTTTCCTGTCTACCCATTACTACATTTTATAAAATTTCAGAAAAAAATTACTTAGTTTTAATCCTGATTTACACACCCAATGGCTTCTGTGTCCTAGGGATATAATCTCAAAGGCTACCAGCTTTATGTGAGAAAAGGAGAAGAAAATGAAATTTGATGTTGGAAATTAAGAAATAAATTAAGTAATTCTCATGCTATTTTGCATACTGATTGGGGAATATATTAGTTTTCTGTTGCTGCATAACAGTTTGCTCCAGAACTTAGTGGCTTAAAATGGCATTAAATATTTATTATCTCACACAGTTTCTGTGGGTTAGGCATTTGAGAGTGGCTTAAATGGGTAGCTCTGGCTCAAAGTTTTGCATGAGGTTTCAGTCAAGATGTCAGCCAGGGTTACAGTCATCTGAAGGCTCGACTGGGGCTGAGACATTCACTTTCCCGGGGGGGACTACTCATATGGCTGGCAAATTGATGCTGGCTGTAGTCAGGAGGCCTCAGTCCTCAACACCTGATCTCCTTACAGTTCTGGTTACGTGTCCTCATGACATAACAGCTGGCTTCCCCTAGAGTGAGTCATCCAAGAGAGAGCAAGGTGGAAGATACAACTTTTATGATCTAACCCTGGGTTACACACTGTTAATTCCACAATATCCTGTTACATGGGCCAACCTTATTCAATGTGGGAGGGTGAAAATACTGAGAGGTAAAAATCACTTGGGCCCTCCAATCATCTTAGAGAACTTCCTATTTTATTACAAGTATTAATGAGGAAAATAAAATCTTTGTAAAAAAAAAAGTACAGAAAATTCTTTTCAAAATGAGCCTATTTAAGAAAATATTTTAAATATTTATAATGTATAATAATTTATAATAGAGCCACAGAATTTTAGAATCCAAAAGAAAATTGGATATCAACCACTCTAACTTGGTCATGGAGACTGAGACCCAGAAAGGCAATGATGCTTTTCTAACTTCACATAGCAAATAAGTGACTGAATCAGGGTTAGATCCAGGTCTCTTTACTGTTAGGGCTTATGATGAATAACCTGGCCTGGAAATCAATATCCATTGCAACCTCCTTCCAATATGCCTTCCTACTGCAAAAACTGGAAAACCTAAACACTAACCCAAACACCCTTGCAGCTAGAGTTCTGGATATGATTTGATTCAGGCAATCAGATTGCTGACTTGAGATCTGGAAATTGGAAGTGATAGAGAGAATGTGCTGTTTGCAACTTGTGCTGCTTCTGTTGGCAAAGGTGGCTGCAGAAGAGTTGCATTGTCCCATGGCCGAGGTAGCAGAAGTACCCATGCTCTGGTCACCAGCATGGTAAGAGCCAAGAGGCAGGGCTCAAATGAGTTAGAATGCACCGAGCAGATGTGACATGGTTTCAAAGCTGAGAAATTGCAGCAATGCAATTGCTGATCAGGAATCAGCAATTCCTGATCTCTGAAGAGTACATAAGCTAACATATTCTTGGAGTGAACAACTTCAGTGGCGATTGCTACAACCAGGAAGGTGAGGAATTAAGTGGTTAGCAGCTCCTCTGGAGAACCAGTTCAGTGGGGTGATTCTTGAAGTTGTTCCTGGATTCTAAGCCCAGAACCATTACTTCAGTTCATCCAACAATTTTGTAAGCACCCAGTTCCCTGTATTAATTCTCATTCTCTTAAAATGGATCAGTGCCTACTACCTGCACCTAAATTCTATTATAGAGCATGTTAATACATAAGAATGAAAAAAGCAGGGCTTCCCTGGTGGCGCAGTGGTTGAGAGTCCGCCTGCCAATGGAGGGGACCCGGGTTCATGCCCCGGTCCGGGAAGATCCCACGTGCCGCAGAGCGGCTGGGCCCGTGAGCCATGGCCGCTGAGCCTGCGCGTCCGGAGGCTGTGCTCCGCAACGGGAGAGGCCACAACAGTGAGAGGCCCGCGTACCGCAAAAAAAAAAAAAAAAAAAAAAAAAAGAATGAAAAAAGCAGCCTGACATATGGAAACTGGGCTGACACTTACAGCTACATTTCACAGTTGTTAGGAACTGACCTGGCATTTACAGATAAGCCATGTGTTCTCCAATTGAATGTAAATAATTTCTCAGAACATTAGCTTCAGACAAGGTCCCTCTGTTGACTTTGATGGATCAACATAAAGACCACTCTGTGTCATGTCTGAACGTGGACAAATTATGAACATTGTCCGTATCACAAAAATGACCAAACACGCCCCTATTCTTGCTCATCTGAGTGACTGCTGCTCTTTTCCAGTGATAACCTTAGCACTTCCTCTTCCTGGATAGGATTTATTAAGATGCCCAATCATAGATTTGCTCCTCTTCCTGACAGCTTTCAATCTAAACACAAGCCCTGTTTCCTTTGCCTTCCCCATGTCAGCTAACACAAGGCCAAGTCCTCCAACTCCTTTGGAACCCCCTCTTACTGCTGCATGGCCTGTTTCCCTGCAACAAGTCATAAACCCAACAGATGTGTTCCTGCTGATCTTTAGCTGAAAGGCATTGACATGCATAATTTGGTTTGAACACCTCATGCTGTTCTAGTGGTATGGACTATTTATACTGGTTACTTGCTATGAATAAGTACTTTCTATGAATAAATGAATGGCTTGATGTAGAATTAGTATTCCTTTTCTGCTTTTTCCTCCCTTGTGTCTCCTTATGAAAACCAAAAAATGCCATGGTAACAGTTTTATGTCACCAAAAGCCCAGAAATTATATGTATCAAATGATAAAAAGAAAATCATGAAAGAAAGAATAGACAGTAAGCGTACAAGGCAATTGAACATTAGAGATAAGCAATTATATAGTGAATTGGATGATAATACAATTTCTTGAATGCCCATAACATGCCAGACACTTGTGACAGTAATTTATTATCATTGACATCACAGCTATACTACAAAGTAGGAATTTTTTAAATTCCCATTCCATAAATGAGGAAAACTAAGGCCCTGGAGCCTAATGACCTGCGTGGTACAGTGCCCCCACCTACCAAGTAGTGCTGGTATCCAAACTTGGGCTGCTAAAGATCACGTGTTTCCGGGGCTTCCCGGGTGACGCAGTGGTTGAGAATCCGCCTGCCAATGCAGGGGACACGGATTCGAGCTCTGGTCTGGGAAGATCCCATATGCCGGGGAGTGGCTGGGCCTGTGCACCACAACTACTGAGCCTACGCGTCTGGAGCCTGTGCTCCCGCAACAAGAGAGGCCGCGACAGAGAGAGGCCCGCGCACCGCGATGAAGAGTAGCCCCCGCTCGCCACAACTAGTGAAAGCCCTCGCACAGAAATGAAGACCCAACACAGCCAAAAGTAAAAATAAATTAATTAATTAATAAAGATCATGTGTTTCCACAACAGAAATAGAGATAATGTGGACATTTCTGAATGAAAACAAAAGACCATTCTTTTCTAAGTATTAGGTCTTTGGCTTTGGTGTTATTTGTCAGAATAGAAAACATCTATTAAATTATTTGAATGTGTTTTAAGAATCCCTGATTGAGTGCCCATCTCCTATCTATGGCTGAAAGCCTCACCATAGAGTTAATGATTTTTCACCTTCGTCTTGGGAAAAATAAAAAATCTATAAACTGAGAACAGTTACACAAAAAATTGCATACATCTTTCCTAAAAGATAAATTTCACATGAAGTGGAAGATAATGTACCCACTAAAGAAAAGAGAGTGATTTACTAGATGGAGGGAATTCCCTTAATACATATAATGTTGAGTCCATGATTGAATGTTGTTACTACCAATCATTTCTGCCTTAGGAGAGGTTATAAAAGAGGTTAGGTACTTCTGACTCTTTGACATAGTCACCCGGTTGTGAGTAAAAGCCTCTGTAACGAACCCCTCAAATCTGAAAGAGGAGGAGAATATCCAGGTCAGCTCAGATATTTGGGAGAAAAAGATTTTTACAGGCAGAACAAGGAAACCAGCACAATTAATATTTGAACTTTGCATTTTTATGTTGAGAAAGAAACATGATTATCTTTTGACTGACTCTTGTTATCCTGAGACAACAGGACTTGTTCAAGGAGCTACTGGCAATTCAGTGTGACTGGAGGGAAAGGAGAATGTGTGGAATTGTGATGTATTACTTTGGTTGTAAGTGACAGAAATCCACTTGCTCTGGCTTAGGCAAAAAGGGGGGTTTTACTGGTGATAAAATCAATAAAAGGGTAGCCACAAACTAAGATGCCAAGAAAGCAGAGATGCTAATAAACTTCAGGAACAACTGAACTAGCACCTGGAACATAGTAACATTCAATAAATATTTACTGAATGAAAGAATAAACTAGAAATTGGAATAATGCTAAGACTCTGCCTGACATCTTCTAGCCTGGGAGAAAATATGGCCATTGACAGATAACGAGGCTTCCATCTTACGGTTTCTGCTATCAGAGAGGACTAATATCAAGCTCTCTTGGTTTCACGTGGAAAAATTCCAGAAAAGCATTCTGATTGGGCTGTCTGGGGTCAGATGCCTGCTTCCAGATTGATTAGCTGTGGTCAGCATGGCAAGGTCACATAAGAATATCAAAGTTCCCACAATTGTCATGTGAATTCGGGTGGAAGGTGGGAAAGGAGGAGGTGTGTACCTTGGGGTGATGTAATCTGCCTGCAAAGAGGCATGCCATTAGATATATCTCTTAGGAAACTCATAACTGTGTCTGTATTATTTTGGTAAGGCTGCCATGACAAAGTGCTGCAGACTGGGTGGCTTACACATGAGAAATTTATTTCCTCACATTTCCGGAGGCCAAAAGTCCAACACCAGGGTGTCGGCAGGGTTGGTTTCTTCTGATGCCTCTCTCCTTGGCTGCCTCTTGTCTTCATGTGTTTTTCCCTCTGAGCATATGTCCCAATCTCCTCTTCCTCTAAGGACACCAGTTATACTGAATTAGAGTCCACCCTAATGGTCTCATTTTAACTTAGTTACTTTCTAAAAGACCCTGTCTCCAAATACAGTCACATTTTGAGACACTTGGAGGTTAGGACTTCAACATATAAATTTAAAGGGCACACAACTCAGCCCATAATAATTTCTAATAAGAATATTTTTGAGGCTGTTCATTACATAGTATTTTCTTTCTGATCTGGGTATCAGAAAAATTGTGTGGCTTATTTTTAGATTATTGTCATTTGGTTTACCAGATGGTCATGTTTTCTCTTTCTTCATAGCTTTTCTGGTGCTTGTTGACTGATAAGTGACCCATTTGGAGGACTTCACGGTATCAATTTCTTTTTAGTCCTAATTTCCACAAAACATATGTTTTATGTTCTTAACTGTGTTTTCTTTTCTCTTTTGCATCTATTTATAATTTGTGTTTTCTTGTTATATGATGTGAGTCTCTGTATACTCTGAATGTATCCATAACTGTATTCCATATGTTTGATAGATAAATAAGCTCTTACTTCATCAGCTGTATTTATATAAGTAGAACATCATCAAGGAAAAGCAGAGGAAGCTTACATGCTAATAATAAATGTCCTTTGTAATAAATCATCTCAAATCCTCAAATCTTTTTTTGGAAAGAAGCAGAGCCTATAAAGGAATATATAAATTGGGTAAAAGCAAGATGTGTCACAAAACATTTTTTTTAATCCAACAGTAATTAGGCAAATCAATGCTTAAATTAGCACAAACTCGTGAAAATAAGCATCCTTAAACTGATTTTTCCATTTATCTGCCCAGAGGCAGACACAGTATAGGAGGAGTTGGGTTGTTGCCAGACCTAAAGCATTTTTCTGAGCTCTGTCAACTTCTATTAATGGGCAGTGACGCCATTCTGGCCCTGAGCCAGCCGGCTCACGCACTTAGATTGGTTCAACAGGCTGGCTGGAGGCAAGCATTGCATCAGAAATGTGGACCACACACACCACTGATTCAAAACAAACACCTCCAAAGAGAACTGACTTCCTGTGACGCCAGCAGAGAGCAAATGGCCTGTGCCCAGGTACCCTAGTGCTGAGGAGGGGTGAACAGCCAGCAGCCCCTCCCCAGGTCTCCACAGGGCCTCTGAGTCACAGAACACCCTGTGCTGTGAACAGCCAACATAGACATTGACCCAAACAGCCTGGGTGACTTTAGTTCCATTTCATTTAATTCATGTGGTGAACTCACAAATGTATTTTTAAAGGTACATTGCCCCTTTCTGAATTGTCTGCTTCCCCACTGTCCTAAAGTCCATTCAGTGGTTTTTCCCAGCATTAATTCCATAGTGGCATGTGCCCAAAGTGCTCCTAGGGTAGCAAAGGTATCAGTGCCCCTAAGCTGCCGTGGGCCTGTGTGCTAGACATTCACTTCCCGTTAGAGCATGAGAGAAAGGGAGAAAGGAGGGAGAAAGGGATGAAGTGAACACGATGTGACACAGGCTTCTTAGACCTGAAAAACTTACACGTAAGGGATGAGATGGAGCGTTACATCCCTAAGTCCACAAAGATTTTTAAATGCAGAGTAAAATATACCTCCAATAGGCTCATGAAACAGAAAAGGGACATTAGGGAAAAACCGAGAAAATCTGAATAAACTATGGTCTGTATAGTTAATAATGTATCAATGTTGGTTCGTTAATTATCACAAATGTAATTACTAGTGTAAAATGTTAATGATAGGGGAAACTGGGTATTTAGATTTTAAAGAAATCTAAATTCTTTAGATTTAAAACTTTCAAAATAAAAAGTTTATGTAAAAAAATATATTTTAGGGAATTCCCTGACGGTCCAGTGGTCAGGACTCTGTGCTCTCAGTGCCAAGGGCCTGAGTTCAATCCCTGGTCGGGGAGGTAAGATCCCACAAGCCATGCAGTGCAGCCAAAAAATAAAATAAAATAAAAATTTTAAATATATTTTATATATATAATTATGTAATATTTTATACACTACATATGTAGTATATTTAATCTTCAATAGATTTGTTTCAAAATAATCTATAATCTGAGGGACAGGGGGATATTGGTGGCAGTATAGAGGAAATAAGATTGGCTATAACTTAATAGTTGCTGGAATTGGGTGATGGATACAAGGATGGGTATATTATATTATCCCTTCTACTCTACTTTCGTATATGCTTAAAATCCTCCATAATAAAAAGTTCAAAAATATATACACTCATGACCGGTTTGCAGGGCAGAAATAGAGACACAGATGTAAAGAACAAACGTATGGACACCAAGCGGGGGAAGTAGGGGGGGAGGGGGGGCTGAGTGGGATGAACTGGGAGATTGGGATTGACATGTATACACTAGTATGTATAAAATGGATAACTAATAAGAGCCTGCTGTATAAAAAATAAATAAAATTCTAAAACTCAAAAAAATATATACACTCATTAAATTGAGAACTTAGAAGAAGAATTATAAAGTATATAAACTGTAGTCCTGGCATCTTTTTTACTCTGTGAGTGTACACATAACTTGCAGTTGAAGGGTAGCATGTTTTATTAGTGCTAAAGAGTGTGGTCTTCCCATGATGTAGGGTAAGTCAATGGTATTGACGTGTGTCACAGCATGTGCTTCAGAGGCTTTCCTTTCAGGGGGATGCATTATGTCAGGCTGACCCACCAACCCACTGCCCCCTACAAGCAATGGCAGACACTGCCTTCTCCAGACTGGGTCAGAGCCAACGGAGCCATAGTTTTGGAAGGATATTTTCCTCTGTGTGATGATAGAGTAGGCAGCTCAAGTTCTGGGTCTGATCTGGGTAAAAATTCTTCAGTCATCTGTGACATGAAGTGGGGACTGGTAAGCTCCTCTGCACTTTGCCTGCCACACCTCCCACTGCTGCCAAAACAGTACCATAAACAGACGGTAGCCATTGGTAAGACAGCGCCCAGCATTCTTCCTCTGAGAGTACCCCCATTAAGCACCTCTTCCCCCTGCAACCCTCTTAAGTGAAAAGTGCCGGCAAGCATCCAGGATCCCAGACAAGACGCCCTGGAGCCATTCATCCTTAACACCCAAATCTCTTCATCTTCTAGAATCCCACCAATCCCCAGATTCTACCACCTTCTGCAGAGCCTACCACCTTCTCTTCTCTCAAATCTATTCTCACCTCTTCAGCCCTGTTGCCTGTTGAAAGTTCAAACACACTCTCCATCACCTGGACTATTTCATGGTCTCCTACTGCTGTTTTCAACACCTGCAACCACTCTGATGCTGCCATGAAGATGAGTAATGTGATGGTCTCACTTGTTTTCTGGGAACCCCCTCAATGTTGCCCTACAACCTTCGGAATGAAGGATTTGCTTCTTAGTTTGCAACACAGGGTCGATTACAACCAGGCCTCTGCCTACCTCTCCTTCCTTTTATGCCCCGTCCCACCAAGTTCAACTGCTTGTAGTACCAGGACTGTGCCAGGTGGTGTCATATCTATTTACCTTTGCTCCACGGTCCCCTCCTCCTGGCATGCTCTGTTTATACCTGTCCTCTCAGCAGACACCTCCATAGCTTTCAAGACTTAGCTCAAGCACCACCCCTGAAGAAAACTGTCCTGATCAGGACCTGCTGCAGAGGTGAGCGTGGCGTCAACGCAGCCCATACTCCACTCACCAAATCCCATGTTCTGGGGAAGAGAATACCTGAGCCCAGAGGATGTGGCTCTGATTTACAAAAAAGTACTGTATGTACTAGCTGCAACCCTCCTGCATAAGTGGAATCTACTACTCCCCTTTTTGCATTCCCACTATACTCCCTACATACCAGCTGTCACTTACTGGACTTGTAGTTTAGTGGAGAGAGGTGAGACAGAGATTTGAATCCTTGGCCCACTTTGGGCAATGCCATCTCTTTCCTGACTTGTAACTGCTGCATGTAGCACAGAGCCTGGCCCATATTAGGCCCTTAATAAATGATTATTGAGTAAATGAAGCCATAAATAATGCACTAGTTCAGAGCACTGTATTGTTTTATATTTTATGAGCATATTTATTTAAGGCACAATTTGCAAACAAGCAATGTGTTAGAACATTAGAAGTTCACATCTGACAAAGCATGACCTGGTTCAGTGAGCCATGTTGGTAAATCTCCAGCTCGTGACTAATGATCTCAAGATCCTCATTAGAGGCATCCTCGGGAAGAGGCAGAGGCCACGGCTTCGAACCACCAGTCCCCAGCTCACTTTCAGAAAGGCAGCACAGCTGGGAGGACTCATAACAGGAGGCCTGTTAAAAACGAGCTGTGGTTTCACCCTGTGTTTGGATTTCTGTGCAGGGAAGGGCACTTCCTCTTGCATTTGTTAGAGCCAAATAACACATTCTGGGTAGAAAGGACTGCGGGTTTAAACCTAGTGCTGGACATAGGAAAAGGTGGCACCGTCCTAGAACTGGCTGAATACGTAGCTTGGAACAAGAACTTGTGTGGCAGACAACCAAGGATTGGGGATTGCTTTTGCTACACCATTTTCTGCTGGGATTGCAATATGAGGGAGGCCTTGTTGACTTGTGTATAGTCTGTTATGCTTGGCAATACCCTCTACTTAGCACTGGTTGAATACTTGCTAACTTGTGAATTCTTCAGAAGAGAGGAGAATATAAAAATATCCCAAGGCTCTCCTGTCTTCCCCTCGTTGCAGTTAACTTAGGGCAGTGAGAAGCAGTGAGCTGTGGACCCAGGCACTGTCTAGAGAAGTAGACAGACCATGAGTGTGAGGCAAGCTGAGTCCTTGTCCGTTTCACTTCCATGATGGTATTCACCAACAAGGCTATTTTAGTCTATTTTAAGGAAGAAGAAAATCAGACCCTAGAAAACCATTTCAGAAAAGCAGCCAGAAAAAAGAAAAAAAAAAAAAAAAGGATTAAAGTCACATCTCTTGGAGAGAGAAATAAAAATTTGGGTTTTGTTAGAAACAACGTTCCCTTTCCCAATACAGTCAAATCCATAAAAATTGGAGAAAAAAAATCTTTCTGGGTTTTTGCAAGCACAGGGCATTTATTCTCCCTCCCATTTCTTAATTTGGCATTTTGTTTCTTCAAGTACCAAATCCAGTAAATGTTCTTTAAATGGAAAGGAAAAAAAGCATTAATGAATGCCAGAAAACAGTTTCCCAGCTAGCCAGCCAAACCACAAATATCCAAAAATGTGATTTCATTTTAAATAATATAATGAACTGAAGAATATCAAATAGAAATATAAAGAAAAGGGGGAAATGTATTCTAAATATCTGTTAAAAGGATTTCCAACTTCAGATTATACAGAAATACAGATGAAGAGAAATAGCTAATCAACAATGGAAATCAAAACCCAGTGTTGACAAAATTGAGATGATATCAGTGGTCAATGAACGCTGAAACCTCATATGGGCTTAATCCATCACCTACTCTGAGTTTCTTGAAATACACTCACTATTCAGTGTCTGCATTTTCCTCAACTGTAAAATGGAGTCAAGGAGTCCATATTATGAACCAACGGAGAAACTAAAGGTGGCATATGTTGAAGACATTAGCGTTGGAATCTGTGTTTTCTAAACATCAAATCTTCCTCTGGGGAGGCTGGTAGGCTGCCTTAAGTCCAAAGAGGATGGCCTCTGCATCCGTGAAGCTGGGAGAAGAAGCAAGATCGTCCATAACTACTTGGGTGACTTCTCTTCCAAGAAGTTTTCTCTAATATGCTCCATAGCCCAGGAGGGAAGGCTTAGACTCCTAGTCTGTTTTCCCCAAACACCTGGGCATATCTCTCTTGCTGCATGTAAACAGTTATTGTAATGCAATGCTTACATGTATCTGTTGTTAGATATCTCTGGTGCCAAAAGTAGTGGCTGGAACATGAATTAACTAATTTACACAAAAGCTTCATTTCTTTGTATGCAAAGAATTCAAGTCTCTTTAGTTGTTCTACCCTATGATTATGTAATTCTAACTATGCTTTAGTACTAGCAAGTAGGATGCATTATTCTTATATCTCTTATAAACAGAGAAACTGGGGTACATATACAACTACATCTGGAGTGGTGTTTCTCCAATTTCAGTGTGTGTGCAAAGCATGTGGGGATTTTGTTAAATGCAGATTCTGATTGAGTTGGACTGGGGAGGGGCCTGAGATCCTGCCTTTCTAACAAGCTCCCAGGTGATGCCAAAGCCCTTGGTCCACAAGATAACAGTGAGTGAGTTGAGCCAGATGCAATTTACTGTTCTCTCCTGCAAGTTAAGTCCAGAGATGAGCAGCTTACGCTGCTTTGGACGTTCTGCTATGTTATCAGGGACCCAAGTTCCTTCTATCTCTTTTACTATCCCCGATATGCTTTACAACCCCAAGGTCTCCTCTTGTCCTAAGATGGCAGCTGCCACTCTGGCCGTCACATTAATACTATAACCAGGAGAGAAGAGGAAGCACCAAGGACAAACAGATGTATGGCTGGGTCAGTCCTACTACTGGAGTTTTCAGGAAGAGCTCCAATCAATAACCTTCACTGTGTAGGAAAAACTCACTTCTCCCTTGTTTCTCCTTCACTCCTACACTACTACCACAATCACAACACTTCTGACACCAGACGTGTGATGTTTTCTCCCCCACACCAAGCAATTCTGTGATACCAGCTGGGCGTCCTACAATTTAACTTGGTTCCGACACTATCTACCTGGATGCTAATCAGATTTCAGAGGCCAAGGGCTCAGTCCTACAAGACCGCTCACCCCCTGACTCCCCCAATTCAGACCCCAATCACAAGTCCAGGTTGTCACCTGTGCTTCTGATCTACTGACTATAAATTGGCGTTCCCATGACCCCCTCCTCAGGTTCAGTTAATTTTCTAGAATGGCTCACACAATTTACTTACTAGACTATGAGTTTATTACAAAGGATATTACTCAGAAATGGCCAGATGGAAGAGATACACGGGCAAGGTGTAAGGAAAGGGACTCGGAGCTCACATGCCTTCCCTGATCGCACGTCTCTCCTAGTACCTCCTAGGGCTCACCACACCAGAAGCTTTCCAAACCCCTATCTTTGGGGTTTTCATGGAGGCTTCATTACATAGGCATGATTGATTAAATCATTGGTTATCGGTGATGGATTCAACCTCCCAACCCCTGTCCCCTCCCCTGAGGTCAGGGGTGGGACTGAAAGTTCCAACCCTCTAATCACAGGGTTGGTTCCCCTGCAACCAGCCCCCATCCTTAGGTGTGGTCCAAAAGTCACCTCATTCACATAAACTCAGGTGTGGTTGAAGGGGGCTTCTAATGAATATCAAGACACCTTTATCGCTCTTATCACTTAGGAAATTTCAAGGGTTTTAGGAGCTCTGTGCCAGAAATGGGGATGAAAACCAAATATATATTTCTTAATATAAATCACAACATCACATTCACCTACATGTCAATGGCCAAAACAGCGTAGCCACCTGTGTAGAGGAAGATCGAAAATGTGGTTTTTCAGTTACGTACACTGCTGATAACACTGAATTGAGGTTCTCTTAGTAAGGAAGGAGGGGAAGTGGATGCCAGGCAGGTAGCAGCAGCCTCTACTAAAGTCAAATGAGATCATCATGGATCCCCTGTTAGTCACCCATAGCTTTAACCTCTGCTGTTACCTTGTTCAGGTACACATGAAAAGTCAGCTCTCTTTGTGGCAAGTTCTGCCTTATACGCTCCCTGACTTCACTTCTTGACTGGAGCCATCATCATGCTTGGCTCTAAAACTTGAAGAAAGTTGGGGGGAATCAGCTCTTCATACTTCTGCTGCTTCACCTTTGGAATAACATTAATATTCAATGTTTCATTTGGTTCGGGCTTTTTTTACATTGGTTCTCAGGTGCTAGGGAAGCACTGTTACTGTGACATCAGCCGAGATGCTGGCTCAAGGATACTGTCAGGCCCTCCAGCTATTGTCCCTGAGGTTATGGCTTATAAATCAAGGAGTGAATCCAAAGGGGATGTGCTGTCTTCCCTACTCAGTGCCAATTCAGTTCATTCCTTGAGTAGAGTCACCCAAGGAGAAGAAATGCCAGGCCATTGATTTTCGCCTGAGCAATCACATTCTTTTCCTGACTCTTTGCCCAGGACCTCCAGGGAGAAGGCAGGGGCCAAGAAGCAATATACATTCCTGGGCTTCCCTGGTGGCGCAGTGGTTGAGAGTCCGCCTGCCGATGCAGGGGACACGGGTTCGTTCCCCGGTCCGGGAAGATCCCACATGCCGTGGAGCAGCTGGGCCCGTGAGCCATGGCCGCTGAGCCTGCGCGTCCGGAGGCTGTGCTCTGCAATGGGAGAGGCCACAACAGTGAGAGGCCCGCATACCGCAAAAAAAAAACAAAAACAAAAACAAAAAACAAAAAAATATATACATTCCTGAAAGGGAGTTTTCTTGTGTGAATAAAATGATGGCACCTGTTGATGGCTCAAGGCAACAATAGAGGACACAGGTGGGCTGCTCTCCGAGATGCCTATCTCAAGGAGTTAACTCCTCCAAAATTTCAGTCTTGGGATAGTGAATAGCTATAGTGCGTTCATCTATTACTACTAGTGTTACTAGGACTTCATTCCTTAAAAATAATTTATGCAAATTAACCAAAAGTAGCTTTTATTTATAAACGTAATGTGATCTATCTGTGTTAGTTCCACCGTCAGATTTGGGTGGGGGATGGGAGAGGGGAAGAGAGTAGTCCATGAAGCTATGTATGTGTCAAGCATTGTTATAAATCAAATGTTTTTCATATATACTTATTACTATTTTTCAAGTGCTATAGATGTAGTTTTGATTAATAAAATGCAAATTTATTTTTAAATGTGACTGAATTTTTAATTGAGAAAATATATTATGGCAAAAAGCAATGACTGGATACTAAACATACAACAACCATTATGTGACAATATGCCAAACTTTGAATATTAAACAGACATTCTTATACTTGGACATGTTGGGACCCTCTATTCTGTACTATCAGGGAATTAACATCTCTACACATTATAGGGATTTTTTTTTTTTTTTGTATTGAGTTGGATCTAAAAGTTGGTCTTTCTGTCCCATTCATCTCAAAGAATGTGGAGTAGATTGGTGGACTCTAGTAAAGGTATCTACAGTTGAGAAAAAAAATGTTTAAAGTTTGGCAAGTCATAGAAGTTGATACCTGATTCCTTTTGGCCCATGGGCCTGAATTTCACAAAGGATTTGCAGAGAAGCATACTTCATACATTCATAAACTAATTATTGAGTGTGTACCACTTACAAGGCATTGTTCTAGATGCCTAGAATACAGCAGGGAGTAAAAGAGACAAAAATGCCTACATTCCTGGAGGATAAAGTCTTTTTTATGACTTGGTAGGTGAGAAAAAATGCTAACCAAGCACTCTTCATATGATGTTTCCCAGCTAAATCACCTCTCCCGCTTTGGCAGTAAGGTGAAGACTTTAGGACCAGAAAATGTTTACACATGACTGAAGGATTCTGCAAACCCATTGCTAAATCTTGGCGTGCGATAGCCTGCTGTCATCTTATTCATTTATCCCTCAAAAAATAATAAAACTAACTCTGAACACCTAGAATCACTGCAAATCTCATCACCCCCTCCAGAATGACATTAGACATCATCAGATGAAATATTCATTTCTGAAGACAACACTAATTTTTTAAAAAATTTCACCTTTATTCTCAGAAACTTGCTACAGACATTTTACTTTGAAAAATATCCCATAGGGTCTTGTGAGGAAGTCCATGAGAGCCTTTCAGAGTGAGCAGTGACTTGGGGCAACTACCCTACATTCTACCCCATGGGGACTCCTGGCAGGAGTTCCAAGAGGTATTTTGGGATGATAGAGGATCCAGAGAGCTGGTTCTTGAATGGAAGAAAGGAAAGAAAAAGAAAGAAAGAAAAAAAGAGAGAGAGAGAAAGAAAGAAAGAAAGAAAGGAAGGAAGGAAGGAAGAAAGGAAGAAAGAAAGGAAGAAAGAAAGAGAGAGAGAGAAAGAAAGAAAGAAAGAGGAAGAAAGAAAGAAAGAAAGACTTGAGGCTCAGGGACAAATACATGACCGGCCCATTAATCAACATCAGTATCAGTCATCAACCATAGAAGGAAGAATGACAAACAGTTCATAGAAAATATGTTTGTTGCCCACTAGCTTCTCCCATACTTAAAGACATTCCTTTTTTATTTTTATTTAAAAAAATTTTTTTAACATCTTTATTGGAGTATAATTGTTCTACAATGGTGTGTTAGTTTCTGCTTTATAACAAAGTGAATCAGCTATACATATACATATATCCCCATATCTCATCCCTCTTGCATCTCCCTCCCACCCTCTCTATCCCACCCCTAGGTGGTCACAAAGCCTGGGGCTGATCTCCCCATGCTATGTGGCTGCTTCCCACTAGCTATTTTACATTTGGTAGTGTATATACATTTTAAAGACCTTCTTCATCCCCACCCTGAAGTCCCTGCCTTATTGGCAAAGAATGTAGATGCAACTGCCCTGTTCCTTTCTTCTTCCCCACTTCATTCAACAAGTGCTGAACAGGCCAGGCCCTTGGGCTAGGCCTGGGGATACAGGAGCCCAAAACAAAGGATGGGTCTTCCCTCAGAGAATTTTCATTCCCTCCTGTCTCTTCAGGGGTGACCCTCCTGGGGTGTCCCCAGTTCCAGCCCTGCCTATCACTCCCCTTCCCCCCACCTCCCCTGCCCCCCACCCCGCTCTTGCATCTAGAGAGCTCCCCTTTACTTTCTGTGCTGAGGTTTCAGACATGATTTCATTCAGGGAAAAAAAAGTTCTGCTTTTTAAATAATATTATTGAGGGACTTCCCTGGTGGTGCAGTAGTTAAGAATCCATCTGCCAATGCAGGGGGCACAGGTTCAAGCTCTGGTCCGGGAAGATCCCACATGCCATGGAGCAACTAATCCCATGCGCCACAACAATTGAGCCTGAGCTCTAGAGCCTGCAAGCCACAACTACTGAGCCCACATGCACAACTACTGAAGCCCGTGCGCCTAGAGCCCGTGCTCTGCAACAAGAGGAGCCACCGCAATGAGAAGCCTGAGCACCGCTACGAAGAGTAGTCCTTGCTCGCCACAACTAGAGAAAGCCCCCACGCAGCAACAAAGACCCAACACAGCCAAAACTTAAAATAAATAAATAAAAATTTAAAAAACTGTAAAAAAAAAAAAAGATCAAGTGAAATGTCTTTTAAAAAAATATGTTATTGAAAGCCTCTGGTCTTTTTTATAACCCTTGGATTTGAGGGATATATATATATATACACACATAATGTTTTCACCCCACCCCTGGAGGGCTTTGGGAGAACCCTCTCTTGGGTTGCCACCACAAGTTCCGTTCTGTCATTATGACAGTCAAGGAGAAGCTGGGAGACTTTATGAATCTTTTTTAAAGTCCATCCAGATGGTTTCCTGCTGGGAGGTACTTTTGCCGTGTCTGGATTGTTCTGGGCAATCCAGGACCTCCTAGAGGGCCAGTACCTAAGATAGGACACCCTATTTCTACTGACAGTGGTGATCCTTCTTCTCCCAAGGCTGCGCCTTATAACTCAAAGAGGTGTTTGAGGTTGGGCTTCTCTTACCTTCTCATTCTGCTGGGGTACATATTGGACACCATATTGAATTTAGATACTGACAACTGAGGCTCATAATCACCATATTCCCGGTTTCATTCACTTTTTTTTCCCCTCCCTTCATCCACTTTTAAAAGCATATTTCCAATTGGATTCCCTACAGAACTCTGACAAAGGAGCACCACCTCCATCAGCCACAGGAAGTGACAACTCCCTTAGTCCCCAGCCTGGCCACAGCCCATCCTCACTCACGGCCCAACGTCATTTTGCCCTTGCATAACCTCATTGGTCAGCCTCATCACTAGATTCCAAGAGGCCCCTCCAGAATGCCTGCAGACCACTTTTTTTCTGGGAGTGACTAAACAGAGCTTAATCAGGCCCAGATGAGCTTTGTTTCTTGGAGGGGGCTTGTACCAGTGGATCCCAGGATAAGCCCCAGGCTATAGGGCCCAAGTTTAAATCGTGGGTATACAACTTACTTTGAGTAAGTGTGAAATATCTTTGGTCCCTGTATTCTTATCTACAAAATAAAGATTAAAAGTAGTCCTTACTTCCAACGGTTGCTTGAGGGTTTGAATGAGTGAGTGTGCTATATATTTAAGCTATACCTGACACATAACAAGTCATCAATAAATATTAGATATTGCTGTCTTGGCCAGTGCTGGTATTGGCATTGGCTTTGCCAAACTCATTCATCCATCTGCTTATTTAAAATGTATTTAGGGAATTCCCTGGTCCCGGCACTTCCACTGCAGGGGGCCCCGGGTTCGATCCCTGGTTGGGCAACTAAAATCCCACAAGCTGCATCGCACGGCCAAAAAACAAAACCAAAAAAATGTATTTATTGAGCACCTATGATAAGCCAGCTGTTATGATCAGCCAAAAATTAAGGACAGCCATTTTACATAAATTATAAATACATATACAGCTTCTAAAGTGTTAGTTTTTCTGAAGGTTTTTTTAACATGATAAGGCCTGCAAAAACCTGGAGTTTTAAAATGCTCACCTCTCAGTTTCCTGGTTTAACAGTTTTATTTCCTTGGTTAGGAAAGCCTCTGGTAGCCAACCCACCATGACTTCTGAGAGCAAATTTTCACTGTCAGCCTCAAGAGGACCGAGTTAGGAAATTCATGGCAGGACTTTTAAAATTTTGTTTCCAAATTAGATTTTCCAAAATGTAGACATGATTTCTGTCCACATTTATATTCCCCTCTGTTGAGATGAGTACCGTCTAAAATGAGACGTATAAAAATAAAAGGTAAAAAGATATTTAAAAAACAGACATTATATCTGGACAGATTTACTGCTCTGGCAGCTGGTCTGGGGGGAGGAGGGAGTCCCCACTCCTGGCCTTCAAGGGACTCTCACGATTATGAAGTCAGGCCCTAGAGGGATGTGACGGGGTTCAAATCCCAGCTTCTGCCATTCTTCCCAGATGACCTTAGGCAAGTTGCTGACTCTATGCTCCTGTTTTCCTGAGCTATAGAGGTGGGAAATAAAAATACCTACCCTGCAAGATTCTTATGAGTCTGAAATGAAGTAATACATCTATCTAAAGCATCAGTAAATGTGTAATAAATATTAGCTGTCAATGCCAGCCACTGATCAATAATTCTTCCCCATGAGCCATTCTTGTAGATACAGATTTCCTCCTAAAAAGAAATCTTTACTTTTTAAAAAAGATTACCAGGTAATGTCAACTGTCTTATCCTGACCCTCACTCTACCCCTGCATATGTCCTCATTTGTCATTTTTGTTGAAACCTGGGGCCTAGTATGTGCTGTTTGTACGATAGTTTTCATCTCCCCTTCCTCCATTCCGTATCCCTGAACCTAGCCCACCTCCCCCTACCCCACTCATTCCTCATTGCTGGTGTCAACCAGAAAAATCTAAATGTATTAGGAAACTTCTTTCGGTAAATTATCTGAAAACCCACTCTTCTGAACCACAGGGGCATTTGATTAAAGTGGTTTTCTTACCAAACCAAACTTGGGTCTGCTTGCCCACTTGCAGTAAAATCAATCTACTGACCCCAGGTTGTGGTGAAGGAAAGGGCAGTGTATATTGCAGGGCGCCAGGCAAGGAGTCCAGACAGCTAGTGTTTAAAAGACCCAAACTCCCTGAAGGCTTTCAGGGAAAGATTTTTAAAGACAGGGTGAGGGAGGGAGGTTGTGGAATGTGTGGTCAGCTCGTGGACACTCTTCTGATTGGTTGGTGGTGAGGTAATCGGGAGTCAGCATCATCAACCTTCTGGTTTCAACCAGTCTGGGGTCTACTTGCTTGTGGACAGCACACAGTTAACTTCTTCTACCTGGTGGGGGCAGAGGGTGAGGTTCAGTATCTATCAGACAGCTCAAAGGACATGACTCAGAATATTCTCTATAGCCCTCGAGGAGGAATGAAAGGTCCTTGACTTTGTTTAATGGCTAAACTATTATTATTTTGTATTCTGACTGTTTTCCTTTCTTTCTGCATTTTCTCACTTCTCTGTTTAAATATATTCTTTGACTAAAGTTTTTCTACAGACAAAAGGCAGACGGAGGAGGGCCTGGGGGGAGGTCAGTTGTGGGAAGGCACCATAGGGTCCTGCTCAGTTACAAATTCTGATATCAAACATTTTATTCATGAGGAATTCATAAGAAAATTATAAAGAGATTCTTCTCTGATAGTTCTGCCTTTGTATTCCATTTCCAGGCTCAAAAGTCTCAGATTTCTTCTCTCAGTCCTCGTACATTTAAGCACTCTCTATGGTGTTTCTTCTCCACAGATGTTCTGCTCATATTCTTGGTGTTTTCCAGATTGGACAAATAAAGTTCATTTATTAATTGCCCCATGTCAGCTGCTCCACAGTGAATTCCACTTGCATCTATCAGTGAGTAGATTTAATCAAGTTGTATATTTGGACATTGCCTTTCATTAATCCATCTTAAACTCTATATTTAAGGTAAAAAATAATGCATTTGGGGCTCCCCTGGTGGCGCAGTGGTTGAGAGTCCGCCTGCCGGTGCAGGGGACACGGGTTCGTGCCCCGGTCCGGGAAGATCCCACATGCCGCGGAGCGGCTGGGCCCGTGAGCCATGGCCGCTGAGCCTGCGCGTCCAGAGCCTGTGCTCCGCAACGGGAGAGGCCACAACAGTGAGAGGCCCGCATACCGCAAAATAAATAAATAAATAAATAATAATGCATTTGGTGACATCCTCACCATCTGATTTGAGGACACATGTGCAGGTGACACAGTGGTTAGGAACACAGTCTGGCTGGGTCTGAAGCATAGCCCCAACACACTTGCATTGCAAAGTAATATTAGGCAAACTGTTTAACCTCTTTGTGCCTCAGTATGTTGTGAGGATTAAGTGAGTTAATATACGCAAATATATTACACATTATATATAACAAATACAAATACATTACACATGTTTATCATATGTGTCAGGTATTCTCTCAAGTGAGATACATACATATGCCATCATTTTTGTCAATTTAAAATTGTCTGTTTAGTGCACTGTTTAAATGGACACTTAAGTAATAATAAACTGTTGTTTTATCTTTTCTGTCCTTATTTTTTCCGTAACCCTAAGAACAGGGATTGTGGTTGGGAACAGAGGCAGGTTTGGGGTAAGCAGCAGAGTAGAGATGGGGAAAGGTGCGGGGTTTGAGGTATGAATGATGCACATGTTTATTTGGTAGTTTTGTCAAAGTGCTACTAGGAGAGAAAATGAGACATGAGTTGATCTTTCTGTCATGCACATTACTCAGAATTTTTTCCCTGAAAGTTTAATTATTTGATTTTTTCCCCAGGCTAAAATGTCCCAGAGTCAAAACGGCTGCACCAAGAAGACCTCATCAAAACGTCACATGCCCCATTCTTTAACAGGTGAGGTACTGTTATAGTGTGAAGTTGAAATGGGTAGATTCAGAAACCCACATCCTAGTGCAGGCCCACGTGTGAGTGTACATGCTGGTGCAAAAGGCTGGAAGCAGAGCATGCCCCAGACTGGGCCATCAGCAAAAGCTCCAAGACCTAGAAAGTCTAAACACAGGCTTCCCTTAGACCAGCTTATTTTATGAATGAGTCAATAATTTTTTTAATATTCCTAAATGGCGTGTATTTATAAAATGGGTTAAAATGTATCATATGTCTTTCAGAATTGCAGTGCATTTTATTCCAGTCTGAAGTTTGATTCCCTTTTTTCATCCCAATGTTTGCAGGTTTTACGTGTGTAATTCTGAGTGAAGTTGCTGAGTGAAGTAGGTGCTCAGAAATGGTTTTACCCTCTGGGACTGTGGCCTAAATTGTTTACAGGCTCCAATCTACTAAAAACAAACAAACAAAGGGAAACAAATACCTTCATGAGAAAGAGCCCTGAGGCTCTGCCTCTCCTTCTTGAGCCTCAGTTCTATGCCAAGGCCATCCTCTCAGAAGTCCTAATTTGCAGGAAAAAGCCAGATCTTGGATTTCTTCCTCCACACCACCCTCTACACCCAGCAGAACCTGATTTAATGACAGCTTCCTGAGGAAGCTCAAATAGTTAGAATAGACATCTTCTGATTGGAGGAAGTGTGTTCATGTGTACTTGGAGGAGGGACAGGGAGACCCTTATGTTCATTTCACTTCCCCCCTTGGCTTCTAAGGGCCTCCAAAGAACCCCATAAGTCACTGAGTATTGAAAACCACTCTCCTAAATACTGCCTGCTTTTTGCACAGGACTGTTGTCAGGATCAAAATGAGATTCTGCCATGAAAGCAAAGAAAAAAGGATTCGAAGGACTAACAGATTCTTCCTTTGTTCATAGTTCTTTGTACAATTACAGGCAAGTAAACCAACAATAAAATGCCTATCTCAGACAAGACTAATAGCTGCGTGAAGGCAAAGTATATGCCTTTCCTCTGCACCTTTGTACCAGGTAAAGCCTTAGTAAATATTTGTTGACTCTAAAAGAACATAGCATACTATCCCAGCACATGTAGTAAAATGTACTTTCAAGCCCAAGGGAAGGTCTCGGTGATTAAGCTGGAAGGTCTTCCAAAGGATCATCTGTAAAACGCAAAATGCATACTAAAGCCAACATTTGTTGAGTGTTTCTACCAGGCAGGTGAGATTCTAAGTTCTTTACATGCTTGTAACACCTGGGAGGAATATCTAATTATTATATTCCCTTTTAGATGAGAAAATTGAGACATAGAGATGTTAAGTAACTTGCCCAAAGTCATACAGCTAATGGGTGTCAGAGTTTGGTTTCAAACAGGAAGGTCTTGCATCAAAGCCTAGTTTCTCAACCACTAAACCTCAGCAAAATAAAAGCAGATGCTGGTCACTGGCTCCTGGAGCCCATTTTCCTTGATGGGGGTCCTCTGTTCAACCCAGACAAAACCGGAAGAATTCTTGGTTCCAATTGCATTCAGTCAACTCTACCCTTTTGAAAATGCAAAAACAGAAGCTCAGATGTATAAATTGTCTTGCAACAATTTGTCAGATAACTAGCTGAGGGAGGCTGGTACCACTGCAGTCACTGAACTATTTATTATCTAAAGTATCACAGGGTCTCAGCTTCAGGATTTAAATATGTTTGGGGAAGTGAATGAATGTCTTGAATTTCATTTAGGTCTTCTGGAAGCCACCATCACTGCTTGGTATACAAAACGCAAGCTTCACGGTCCTTCTGTTTGTAACTAGAGGCAGGATTTTTACTTATCTAGGGCAAAGGACTCACACGGGGCATGTGTTAAACTTTGCAAATTTCCCAAATTACCTCAGATTCAAGTTCACCAGGCCTGAAGTTTTTAGCTTTTTTAGCTAGCAAACCAAGTGATTCCAGTATCAGAAAGACACTGCCCTGAATTTGGAAAGGATACTTCTTATCTGCCTAAGGCTTGGCTAAATAGAAAGAACTTGTGTGTTTTCTTTTTAAAGAAATCAGGACAAGTCTCCTTATTCCTCCCTGGCCTGAAGCAGCACACAGCTCAGCTCCCCCTGTGACTCAGTCCCCTTCTCCATCGTTTGGCTGGGCTCCTGGGAAAGGCCACACCACTGAGAGGGAGCCCCACAGCATCCTGCATCCAGCCCTCGTTCATCCTACACACGTGCCAGGTTTGAATGCATCCCAGACAAGCTGGGATTCAGTTTGCAAGGCCCGGTTTCCATCCCCCGCTGGTGCCAACAGCTCACTGTAGTCATAACCCTCTGGATTCCTTCAGAGGAAGCCACTTATCTGTTACACTTCCTTTGTTCTTCAAGGCTCTATCTTGGCATCTCCGCCAAGGACATGTTTTGGCTGGATCCACTACCCTGGCCTCTGCATGTCTCTAGGAAGCTGAGCTAAGAGAAAAATGACCCAGGAG